>NC_080672.1:323731126-324331126 GCF_030247195.1 Topomyia yanbarensis | reverse complement strand
CATTAGCCAGGACAGGGCTAAATACTTCTGTCCCATTGCATCCCAGGAACCTAGGACCAAAGGAGTGACATTAACCCTCTTAGCTAAGCCACTCCCAACGATTTATCAAATCTCCATCAAATTGAAATGGTCGGTACGGTTGTCCACGTTTCCTAATTATTCATTATTCCTTAATTGCCGTGTAATTTTGAATCATCTTCACTTTGTACGCTGCACAGTTGGCCTGGCCGCTTTAATGATTGTGTCACATATCATATGTATCACAAACAATAATATTGACAAGAAAAATTGGAGGCGAATGTCTGAAATTTTCCAGGATCCCTACATGTATTGGTTGTGTATGTGTAGACTAGACTAGACTAGACTAGACTAGACCTGTCAAGACAGTTTTGGTTAAAAACCTTTGAGAATGACGTCCCTTGTAGATCTTCCAAACTTGTTATTTCTACACTGAATAAACACAGAGGGCGAAATACACCGATGTAAAATTAAGCAGAAATCGGTCGGAGACATTTTAATTTCCATTCAATTTCGAACTATATATGACATTAATAAATAAAAGGTAGCAACTAATTCTCTGACGATATTTCGTAAACTGCGCAGAAATCCAATATTTCCCACCTTATTTGGAACAAAGTCATCAATACGGAGCACCAACAGAACAGACTGTTTAAAAATTAGTTCACCGCAGATTTGTCATCATTGCGGTGATTGAAGATGGACGGAGCATTTTTGAAAGCGACGGATGACATATTTTTTCCGGGAGACTGTACATGCATATCGGCTGAGCAGACGATTTATTGGAGAATTCAATCCGCCTCTATCAAAAATAAATTCGAAGATTTTTTCTGTAGATTTTTTTTATTCTCGAAAATCCTGTTTTCCAAAATACTCTATGACTTTGCAATCAGTTGGCGCTAGCGAGATGTTTGAAGGCAACGGACGTAGCATCTATTCAGTAGAGTAGAGTATATCAAGGCCAGTATATTGAGGAGAAAATTTTAAGAAGCTGTGACCTGGTAGGTGAACTGTGATGGATGATAGAGTTGATTCACCAGTTCAAATGCTGTCACAGCATTCTTTTTGCACAAGCGAGTAAAACAAAGATGCTTTTATGATCTGTTACTGCCATTTTGTATTGGAAGCAACCTGAATTCATTTTTGCATTTGATATCGGTAGTATTTCGAGAAAAGTTAAGCGACTATATATAATTGTACTACCGCCTGCCTCGTTTTTCTATTTCTTATATCTCCCATAATTTCTGGACACCCGGGTATTCATTCCCGCCCACAAAGTGAAGATCGACGGCGTTATCACCGATTAGTTTTAAATGCTATTTAAAAAACACTTTTGGCCAAATATGCGGCTGTAGTACCAATAAATTTTTTTTACTGCTGTTGTGCATTCAAAATGCTATTTACTGACAAGAATTTTTTAAAGGGAGCATCTGGTGTAAAGTGCTCAAAACGAAAGTTATTTTGTTTTACGATTTTGAAGACAAGACAACAATGGACCTTTTGAATAATGTTAGGATCGCTTTATGCATTCATCGTGCACAAAAAAAAATATTTGCGGTCACACAGAGCCACACAGACGTTCCAAGAGTAGACGTCCAAAAATTTCCAAGTCGAGGAGCGCTGCGGTGAACACGATAACTCTCGATAAAATTGTGTGATATGGAAAATTCAATTAGTTTTGTAAAGCTTAGACTTGTAGTTAGTCTATGAACCTTAAAAATAGAAAAAGTACGAGTTTAGGAAAAAGGCATCATCAAAACCGAAAAATCTGATATTTTACTGTAAAATTTGTTAATTTTTCTTCAAAATAATGAGAAAAAATACTTTTATTCAGTTTTCTGTAGTTCATTGACAGGTAACGCATATTGGGCAACCTCATCAAAAAATTCAAGTCAATTCGTTGATTAGTTTTTGAGTTATCGTGTTCGCCAATTTGAAAAACGCGATTTCGAGAAAAACGCTATGAAAGGGTGTCCCACATCAAATTGCATCTCGGTAAAAAAAACTGTAGAAAATGACCCATCGGGTATTTTCTCTTGAAAATTTGAGTAGAAGAAGTTTAGAGTGTATTGTTTACACCGTATTTTTATCAATTTTTATCAGTTTTGCGAAAATTGTTGCCGATAGATTGAAATCTGCCGATCTCTAGAACCCTATGAATGGGGTAAGCTTAGTTTATCATGTTTTTTTTACCTTTTCCATACAAAAATCAGCAAAAAAAAGTATTTTTTAAGTTTTTTTGCCCCAATTTTGGAAATTCTTGTTTTGATATTCAATTATAAGTATTATTTTCACCAATACCTGAATATTTCAAATTTTATAAACGTGGGAGCAAACATGCGAAGTTTTTAATATCATTGGAGATCTCAAACTAATATATACTCAAATAGACATGTCATCATAAATTTAATGCTTTACAAAGGACGTCATGTTCGTGCATTTTGGTTTGCACCTTTTTGCCTTTCTCATATAGAAAGGTTATGCAATCACTCTGAAAAACGTCAACCTAATCCCGGCCCGGAGGGCCGAGTGTCATATCCCATTCGACTCAGTTCGTCGAGATCGGAAAAAGTCTGTATGTGTGTGTATGTATGTATGTGTGTGTGTATGTGTGTGTGTATGTATGTGCGTATGTGTCAAATAATGTCACTCATTTTTCTCAGAGATGGCTGGACCGATTTGCCCAAACTTAGTCTCAAATGAAAGGTGCAACCTTCCCATCGGCTGCTATTGAATTTTGGATCGATCGGAATTCTGGTTCCGGAATTACGGGTTTCAGAGTGCGGCCACACAGAAATTTCTCATATAAACTATAGGAAAAATTAAAAACTGAATTTTTATTTTTGATGCTAAATGTGTTCAAGGTGCATGAAACGTCGAGATTTGATGCAAACTCGAAAAAAAAATTTGACTACGATGCACTTTTTTGGATTTTGGCACATTTTTGCCTTTCTCATATAGAAAGGTTATGCAATCACTCTGAAAAACGTCAACCTAATCCCGGCCAAATTTTTTTTTCGACTCGTTTAGGGTTTCTGGATTTTAACAGGGGCGTAGTTGATGGTTTACGGAGAGGGGTTACACCCCCCCCCCCTCTACTGTTCGCGCCCCTCCTTTAAAAATCTCCTTAAATCACCCCTCAGACCACCACCCCAACCAGCCCTCATACCCCTCCCTTTCAACCCCATCATCTTTAAACCACCACTACATTACAAAGCATACCAATTTAAGCTGGGGAGTCGTTCGTTCATGGGACTTTCGCCCTCCTCACATACCCACCCCCGCATGACAAAATGAGTTAGCAAGCAGATAACATTGATCTAATGCTGATTAGGCTAATGAAGTATGATATTTTTTTGTTTCAAGTGTTTCACCGTCGACACGTAGCTCATCAAGTTCGTGGCTGGCATGCCATTGTGTATAAGTGCAAAGTGTACTAAGAATGTAATGGACATTTCCACGATTATGTTGAACATAAAAAGTCTCCGTGCCATAGTTTAGAGAAATGAGAAAGGCACAATTGCACCGCTAGGTGGACTAAAACAGGTTTTTTCTTATACGTAGTTGAAGTTGGTGTAAATGCTACGTACGTAAATGTCAGAAATGCTACGTTATTTACAAGGGGGAGGTTAGAGTTTTGTGACAAAATGCTACGAGGGGGGAGGGAGGGGTCGAAAAACGCCGAAAAAAGCTACGTCATTTGTGTACGGCCCCTTACACGTTTGTCTTGAACATAGTTTGCACGAAAAGTCACAATGAAAAAAGTTATATTGAAAAAACTAGATTCAAGGGAGTTGCCATAGAAAACGCCTTATAAATCAATAACCTTTCGTCCTACAAGCTCAAGTTCTTCAACAAAATTGTTTACTACGAGCATTTCTAAAACTTTGGCGAAGACACCAACTTTCTACCTCAGTATAACAAGTTTATTTTTTTAGTTCGATCATAATAAGCCTAATTTCAATTGTTATCAGATTGTGGGGAATATTTATGCGACCAATTCCTCCAAAGACGCCCTGTAAATACATTCGATGGTTTGGCCTCTAGTGAAATAAGTTTACGTTTTTGGCGTTTCCGACCACTGTGCCGAGATTCTGGGAGGCCTTTCTAGAGGTTCAACACTAACAATTAAGCGGATAAAAAAGAAGCCGATTATTTTTGCCGCCTACACCAGACGCCGCCCTTAAATAGATTTTTGAATGCCGATTAATAACAGCCGAGCATACAAAATGCAAATGCACTTTTTTGCAGAAAATGGGAAGAGAGCTGCACCATTCACCACGACGAAGTATTATGATCCCAGGAAGGCTCAGGAAGAGTGCGATTTTGATAGTCCTTTTTTACGATGAAATTTCTTTAGAAGTCTACATTTCTTTCTCTTGGGGGGCTACCAAATATAACAGATCGAAGAAGCGCTGATGACGCCTCTGATCTTAGGAATTCAAGATCAAACGAGGATTTTCTAGCGCTTCCAGGAACATAAAATTTCTCAAGTGGCTCAACATTTCAATCAGAGATTCAACTTAGCACAGGACTGGGAGGGCTTAGGTTGGGCACCGGTGCCGAACTTCTCCCGACACCAAGGACACTCACTGAATTTATTTCGATTATGGATGTTTGAACTTGAAGGTCATTTGCCCTTTTATCGGGTTAAAAAAATCTCAGTAGAAAAATATCTAACCCAAGTGAGCTGCGAACAGGGCAATCGATTTATCAACTACGCTATGCCCACCTCCTGTCTTTTCGATGATAATCCCTCCAGCTCTTTCTCTGGCATTTACAATATTTTGATACAAGAGCATATTTTCAAAACGACGTAAACATTTTTTACGTGCATTAATTTCAAACTTTTTTTGTTCGATTACTGTATTTTATACAGCAAAATTTTCTGAGAACGTGTTTCCGGGAATGAATATTTATGCGCGAAAAAAATATAAACTGAAAAAATGATATGTCATTTTTCACAAAAACAAAAATTTGTGAATTGCAAAAACCCATTTCTTCTAATTTTTTATATTTAACCAAAAATCTAAAGAGAAAAGAAATATTTTGAATGTGATCGTATGATGGAGAACTTATCGGTAAAAAGTTTTTCTTACAAAAACTTTATACATGTTTTTAAATTTCATACTAATTGACATACAAAACTGTAATTTTATTACAGAATATAATTCTTAGCCTTATTTTAAATCAAAATACATTTAACAAAAATCTTCCAAATGCAATAGTTTTCGAGATATTTGGAATTTTGTTCAGACAAAAACGGTTAATTCGTGTGATTATGCCCTTTTTAAAAGTTATTCGCGTTACCCCATCATAAAATGTCAAAAATCTAATGTTTATCGTTTTAAAGACGTAAAAGAAACTTTTTCAGTGTATTTGGATCATGGAGAAGCTTTCAATAAAAAAAATTTCCTAACAACTTATTTTTATAATTCTTACTATATGCAGTAAATATACAATTTTCTATTTGAATATGATTTTAAACGCCATTTTAAATCTAAATGCTAATAACAAAAAAATTCTGAAATGTAGTAGTTTTCGAGATATTTCAAAATTCGTTTTTACAACACAATTGTTTTGTTTTCTTACGACCTTTTCAGAAGTTATTCGCGTTTCTCCATCAGCAATAATAAGTTTTTCGAAAGGCCCATAATATTTCCTGTAACTTTCTCTTTTACATCAAGGTGATATTGTAAACCATTTAAAAGCTATACGAAAACAAACAAAATATGATCGAACTATTTAGTTTAATCATAAGACCCTATGGTTGAATAGTATTTTGATTGTTTTCGTATAACTTTCAAATAGTTTACAATATCAAGGTGAAGTCAAAGAGAAAGTTACAGGAAATGTTATAGGCATTTTGAAAACGCTATTATTGTTGATGGAGAAAAGCGAATAACTTCTGCAAAGGTCGTAATAAAACAAAAGAATTATGTTGTTAAAACAAAATTTGAAATATCTCGAGAACTACTACTTTTCAAAAAAAATTTGTTATTAGCTTTGAGAATCATATTCAAAAAGAAAATTGTATTTTATACTGCAAATAGTAAGAATTATAAAAATATGTCAAAAGTTGTTGTTAGGAAAACTTTTTTATTGAAAGCTTCTCCATGATCCAAATACACTGAAAAAGTTTCTTTTACGTCTTTAAAACGATAAACATTAGATTTTTGACATTTTATGATGGGGTAAGGGGAATAACTTTTAAAAAGGGCATAATCACACGAATTAACTGTTTTTATTGGAACAAAATTCGCATTTTGGAAGATTTTTGTTAAATACATTTTGATTTAAAATAAGACTAAGAATTATATTCTGTAATAAAATTACAGTTTTGTATGTCAATTAGCAAGAAATTTAAAAACATGTATAAAGTTATTGTTAGAAAAACTTTTTTACCGAAAAGTTCTCCATCATACAATCACATTCAAAATGTTACTTTTCTCTTTAGGTTTTTGTTTCTTAAATATAAAAAAATAGAAAAAATGGTTTTTTTGCAATTTAAATTTTTAACGCAAATTTTTGTTTTTGTGAAAAATGACACATTTTTTCAGTGTATATTTTTTTCGCGCATAAATATTCATTCTCTGAAACTCGTTCTCAATAAGTTTGGCTGTATAAAATACAGTAATCGATCAAAAGAGTTTGAAATTAATGCACGTACAAATGCTTACGCCTTTTTGAAAAATTGCTCTTGAGTCAAAATAATCTTACTGATTGTGTAAAATATTTAGTCTTCCATTCCGATGAAATGTGTAAAGTTTCATAGGAATCCAAGATGGTCGATCAGGATTTTAATTATTTTCGGACGGATCTTCGTGGAATTCCTCTATAGATGGTCTGTCCCATTTATGTTTCTATGAAATTGAGAAAACAAGCGATACAGTTTACAATAATTTTCGTTATTTTTCCAGTTTGAAGTCAATGCATTTGAAATTTTCGTGTCGTATAACTCAAACACGCACTTTAATTATTTTTGAGATGCTGGTGGAAGAAACTTCCACTCAGTTTGATAGCTCTCTCAAATAATTCTGTCATGATCCAATTTCTTGATCGCTTCCGCAAGCTCTTTGCTTAACATTTGAGAACAACACTATTTATTGTAAAGAAACCTGGATGGGTTGGACAGTGCTGTTGCGGAGTCTTTAGTGGAGTTTCGGTTTTGCGCCCCTTTGGTGTTCACATTGGTTTCCGTTTTCAGTTCGACTAGTGTACCTGGAAGTGTCACACTAATTTTGACTTTTTTTTTTACGCATTTCAATTATTTATAAAATAGTTCAAGATATCTGCGTCACCTTAGGGTTGGTACCCTTAGCGGGGGCCAACCGCACGCTACGGACCTGCCAGGAAACATGTTGTCGAGTAAATGTTATGAATTAGGGAAAAATTCTCAACTCATTAAATTTCAAGCTTTATGGCGAAATTATTTTCATATTGTGAAAACCAAAAAGTTCAATAGTATCGATTAATATTGATACAAATGAAAAAAAGACAGCACAAGCTAACGGAAATAAATAAATAATAATCAAAAGCTTACCATCCCTGTCGTGCTGACCGTGTTGTTGGCCGCAAGGTAGTGACAATCGTACTATTGCTGCTGCTGCTGTTACTGCTACCGTCGCTGGTCTTTTTCTCCGTCGTTTTGCTTTCCGTCCGTGGGTGGGGAACATGTTTGACGTTAATCCGCACTTCCGTTGTGGATTTCTCCTGCGGTCGCGCCAGCGTCTTGACCGTCTTCGTCACCAGCGAGGAGGGGGCGGGTGAACTGTCCGATTCGGTATTGTCAGCGATCTCTACGACGGGTTTGATGTGGTCGTGGTTCCTCCGCTTCCAGTGGCCCTGTGAGATTGAGTTATGCTGGAAGGGCTGTGGTTGTACCGGATGGGTCTGATGTAACGTGATTGCCGGGGCTGGCTGTTGCAGTGGTTGAGCCTGCGGCAGTGGGAGGTACTGGGGCGCAGAGTACGGCACTGGTTCCGGAAGGTGTTGCGTTTCGATTGTGGTTCGATTGTGTGAACCGTAGTATTCGGTTATTACGTTGTTACTGTTGCCGTTGTAGCCGTTTGGTTTGCCAGGGAATTCAAATTCTTTGTGAATGTAGAAAGTTGGTTGGTTACTTCCGGTTTGACTGCTTTGTTGCTTTTGGAACTTATGTTTCAGGTGGGCGTTGTACGGTTTGTACGGTTTTTCAGAAGTCTCTTCGTGGACGGGTTGTTTGGGAACAACAAAGTCCACATGTTCGCCGTTTTGTACCGTGTTTACTGCGACGGTCGGATGCTGGAGTTGCTGTGGGGTTTCATGTTGCTGCACTTGTGGTTGTGGCTGCGGAAGAGTTTCGATTTCTTTTGGGAAATAATAGTTCACGTGGGTTTGGAACGGAGACGAGTGAAGCGGTTGTTGCTGTTGTTGTTGAGGTACATAATACATTTTCGGTGGCGGCTGGTAGCTTTCGTCACTGTTAGGAACTTTCGATGAGTAAAAACTGGTACTGATGGATAGAGGGCTGACCATTTGAGATTTTTTCGGTAGCTCTGGCCATTTGTACGGTAACTGAGATGAGAATACGTAACTCGGTTTATACTGTTTCATACCATCGGCGTGCATTCCGAAAAAGGTTACAGGTGCAAAGTGCGGGCTAGTGTTGATAGGAATGGCTTTGATTTTCATAATCTCTGAAGGAAATTTGTTAAAGTTGTATTTAGTGTGAAGTTGTTCCGGCTTCACGAAAGCTGGTTTCTCCTCTACCAAGGAAGACTGATCTGATGATCCTGGTGTTTCGAGTTTGCCTAAAGCTTGTTGGCCCAACTTTAGAAGCTGTTCTTCGGTGCTAACAGCAGGCGCATAGCTTGGCGATGGCGGTGAAGATAGAGGTTGAGCTGGAACCGATTCCGTCGGTTTTAGTGACGAGATGGTCAGTGTTGGATATAATTGTTCCCTATGCTTTTGAGTAAAATATTGCACATCTGATGGTTTATAATGCTGAGATGGGTAGAATTGGTTTGAATAGGGTGTCAATTTCGGAATACCGTTAAAGACCATTCCTTCCAGGCCAAGAATGGGTAACATGTGCTCCAAGGAGAAAACTTCACCCTCGTTGGTATGGATTTCTGTAAACGAAAAATAAGAACAATTACACAGAAAACAAAATTCACCTAAATTTTGAGCAAACGTTTTCGCTTACCAGGGTAGTTTCCATACGAGGCTACTCCGCCGGACATGAGCTTCACCATCGGGTCCTTGAAGTGACCTTTCTTCTTCTTTTTATCAATTGGACGAATGATTAGCAGCGGAATTTCTCCAATCGCCCGTTTTGGCTTGCGGGCACTGGCGAGGGTTGTGTTGTAGGTGGGACTTTGGAAAAGGGTTCCCTCAGCTATACTATCGGCAATTTTAGCTGATGTAGAGGTTGGAAGCACCGCAGCACTCTTCTCGGCACGTAGCACCACGGGAGCTGGAAAAAATAGTGAAATGACATGTAGCGGTTAAAGGCTATGAAATGTATATTTAATGTCCAAACTAAGAATTGTTCCACATCCCAAATCGCCACCAACTATAGATTCGGTCTTCATTCCGAGCAAGCATGATGTTGATTGTTTATTACTCGTGCTGAAGGGTTAATCTACGATCATGTTCACGGTCCGGAGATATCTTTAATGCGTGATCTCCGTTTTGGCACTAAAATCAAACGATCAGGTATGCAAATTTATGTATAAGATAGGTATGCAAACTAGAGAGAGAAGATAATTCGAATCGTTAGTTTGTGTTTTCATTTGGGTTCCAGCTCAATTTTATAGATTCTCTTAGGTATGGAACCCAACCGATTTTGCACCCCGAGCGGACGTTTGCATCGGAAAAAATTGTTTTATCTAGGTGAAACATCCACACGAATCTGTTCCAAAGCTACTATTCTTGGATGGAAACAACCAAATATTTTATTTTTTGGAATAAACTTGAAATTGACAATCAGAAATTTCTTCATTTTGAAACCCAGGTATCGTGGACATAATGAATGGGATCGATCGTGTTCTGGAAACGGTGAAGCTGATACAACTAAACCGATTTATTGGCACGTTGTTTTATTAAATGTAATTAAAACAGTCTTAGCAATCCTGTTTTGCGTGAGGGGGCATTTTTTGGTTAATTTTTTTTGTAAGCATCACACGCCTGCATGTTGTATGCACGAACGTCACTCACTGACAAGCATGGGAAAAATCGCATCGTGAACCGATCGTTCGCGCTTCGCAAGCAAGCTTTCTTCAGTTGTGATGCATTCTGTTAGCTTCGAAACTGATAGGGGAATTATGGTTAAAACCGACACCTTAAGCTTAACACTTTTTCTAAGTTGCCATAAAACCAATAAAATTATAATTTTTATGCAGAATTCTTCTTCAGAAAATTCTTAACAAGACTTAATTTTTTCAGCGCTTCAAAAAATTAATTTCATTAAAAAATATTGGTTGTAAAACTTGGAAAACAAAGTGACTTTTTGTAAGCACTGCGGGTAAAACCGACACCCCATAGGGGTAAGATCGACACCCCCTTTAATTTATTTTCTCTCCACTTTATTAAAATCTTTATCTTTATTAAACATGCTATATGATATATGCTTGATTAATAAAGTGTGAGTATGTATGATACAAATACGTGCTTTTTATTGCTTCATCATGTAGTGAGGGGAAGAAAGTTCGAAAGCGTAGTACTATAAATAAGAGTATTTTATGCTATAGGATTATTTATTGATATAAGTATTTCCAAATAATCCTTGCGCACATCATTGCAACCTCCAGTGTCATTTTATTTCATAAGAGAAGATTTTCAAGCGTTCTACGTTCTGCTAATTGGATTCATTCACTTGTAAGTAACACACACACTTCTTAGTAAAACTATCTTTTTCAGATTTGATTTTTCGGACTCTGATCATCAACGATCTATTGGAGTATACATAATATCATTGTCTCATTGTGATAAAATTCGTCTATGACAATCCAAGAGAACACTATAAATTCGGTTTGATGACCTTTTTGCAGAAATAGCAAAAGCTTCGTTAGAATCAGATAAGCAAAAATTCCAATTTTTGATTTTTAAAGAGGCTTACAAGAAATAAACACAATAAAAGTATTTCTGTGTGTTTCTGCTAATACTATAGTGTTCTAATAGGCTAATTGAAGTGTCACAAAGATCCCCAGTATTTTGAAATGAATCGCAACTATACACAACCATCTTAACAGGGTGTCGGTTTTACCCTAACCATAGGGTGTCGGTTTTACCCCAACAGCGCACATTTTTTTATAAAAGCAATTAAAAATATTGAATTTTTCAAACTCGTCTTCAATGCACCTAGTTGATCATAGGACAGGCCGATAATAATAGGTACTGAAAAATGGGGTGATTTGAAAAGCTTTCGTTCGGTTAAAACCTTAAAATCTACCAACGAAATTTTACATCCAGACGAGTATGAACGCTGCTGTCGAATGTTTTCTTAATTTTTATGACATTCGGCGCACTAACGTAAATCCAATTTTTCTTCAAATGCTCTAAATAAACGTACTAATAATATTGTATCATTATGAAATAATTAAAAATTTGATTTCTAGGAAAAGTTGTGGGGTGTCGGTTTTACCCACAGTGTCGGTTTTTCCCACAATTCCCCTACCTAGCAACCTGTCGTTACGGACACATGCGATTCAAAGCTATAACAACCAATGAAGAAGCACATCGGTTGTGTTTTAATCCTTTCCTTCCCCAACGCGGATGGCTTCGTTCGCGAAGCTCTTCTCGAGCGGTTCGCGGTTTGCATAGGATTTTCATTACACAGTTTTATTTCATTTTCATATTCGCACAATCTAATTAATACTTGGAAAACCATATACCATTTTAAAACTAGCTGATAATCAATGGTTTTAGAAATTTGCAACAATGCACTGCCAACAAATAGGCCGCAAGGAACTTCAGTAGATCAAATTGCTAGTAGTGTATCACAAAACTACCCATAACGCGATCTGTCAGCAAAAAATCCAGTGCAAAAATAGGTACTATGTTTTAATCATGCATGATGAAACCTTTGTGAGCTTCGCGAAGCTACGTGACAAACATTCACGAGCGAAGAATTGACGCTGCTCTTAAATTTTTTAAGCTTCACTTCTGATTCGCAGTTTGCCCATCTAGTGACTTGCTCTGAAGTTATTAGACTTCTCCCTTCGTGCGTTGATTATGGTTAATTATTGAGCACAAAATTTTGACTACTTTATGATCCACAGTTAGCAGCAGTCGCGCGAGTGAACGAATTTTCCCATGCCTGCTCACTGATAGTGTTTTCGAGTGAACCCTTTCAG
This sequence comes from Topomyia yanbarensis, assembly GCF_030247195.1. Classification (NCBI taxonomy): domain Eukaryota; kingdom Metazoa; phylum Arthropoda; class Insecta; order Diptera; family Culicidae; genus Topomyia; species Topomyia yanbarensis. The sequence continues at coordinate 324,318,770 of NC_080672.1, read as the reverse complement.
ATCAGTCTAACATCAGATGCAGATTCATTTCTGAGCAGGTCTCAGTAGCCATTATCAGCAAAATCCGCTCTCAGAGTGATCTGAGAAAGTTAGCTCAAAATCGCTATGAATTTTATCGCCGCAAATTGTCATAAGACAACGCGGTGTGCGCATGGTTATTGCCTTCATTATTTATTTATTTATTTATTTATTATTTGCAAATATCTTACTAAATGTTTCGACGTTTATGCTTATCTGTAGAACATGCGTAATGAAAACAATTTTGGTTTTTAAGATATAAGATTTTGAATACAACTAATTACTTAAGGAGGGCGTCCGATGTAAATTGCTATAACCGAAGGTTATTTTGGTCTACGTTTTTAAAGGCAAGATAACAATGAATATTTTTTTGTAATGTTAAGATTTATTTATACATTCATTGTTCACGAAAAAAAAATATTTTCAGTCACGCAGAGCCACACATACGAGCGTTCCAAGAGTAGACGTCCAACCATTTCCAAGTCAAGGAGCGTTGCGGCAAACACGATAACTCTCGATAAAATTTCTGATATGGGAAATTCAACAAGTTTTGTAAATATTAGACTTGTAGTTAGACGATGAACCACAAAAAACAGTTCAATTTTCGGAAAATGGCTTAATGAGAACCGAAAAATCTCATATTTTGCTGCAAAATTCGCTCTCTTTTCTTCAATATAATATGAAGAATTTTTTTTATTCAGTGTACTGTGGTTCATCGACAGGCTACACAACTTTTTAGGTGCCATTTGGGTCCTAGAACAACTGTGCAAATTCTTGGCTCGATCGGTGAAATTATATTTTTGCATCCACTGTTTAAAGTTTACATGGGATTTTGTATGGGAAAGTTAACTTTTACAAAATAATTCCTCCAGGAGTCGCCCATTACTTCCTAAAAATAAATCGTTATGTGGCGTGTATAGAAAATTTAACAAAGAAACAAAGTCTCGAAAACCACGAAACGATCTGATGCTTTAGAAAATAGTTATTAAGCAGAAACCGATTGATGCTCTGACGATTAGTAAAATATTCATTTTTTCTAGCACCACTGCTGTTGATTGTCCAATTATACGCAATTTTGTTTTAATCCTCTCTTAACGTGTCTAAATTGTTTATCTATATACTATTTGGCAACTTCGCAAGGTTTTGATAGATAAATTGAGGTTTCTTTTGTACATAATAAGAGAAAGTTAAAATTTTTATATATAATAACACCGTCAGAAGCAGTGATGCTATGAAAAGTGAAATTTTCATCAATTCTTCAGGGCATCAATCGGTTTTTGCTTAATAACTTTTTCCCACAAGCATCAGATCGTTTTGCAGTATTCTAGACTTTGTTTCCTTGACAAATTTCCTATAAAAATCAGACTGTTTATTTTTAGGAGATAACGGGCGACTCTTGGAAGAATTAATTTGCAAAAGACAATTTTCCTATACGAAATCCCATGTAAACTTTAAACCGTGGGCGCAAAAATATAGTTTCACCGATCGAGCTAAAAATTTGCAGAGCTGTTCTGGGAACTAAATGGGACCCAAAAAGTTACACGGAGCTAAATTTTTTTCATATAACCATGTCCCACTCTACTACACATATTGTGCATTCTCATACAAAAATACAATACACGTCAATTCGTTGATTAGTTTTTGAGTTATCGTGTTCGCCAATTTGAAAAACGCTGTTTGGAGAAAATCGCTATTAAAGAGTGCAGTTTTGGTAGCACTGCTACCATCATATACCTCGAATTATCGATATTGGAGTAAATCCGTTCTCGTCATTCTCGAAATACGTCTGAATGGATACCGTAGTAACAGTGGTTACCGTGTACGTGTTATCCAGTTAAATTTTTGGATTATTTCTGAGTATTTGGTGCAAAAAAACGCGTCTCATCGACCGACAGCAGACAGTAGTAGTGTAACGATAGGTCTGTGAAAATGATAAGTGTCAACTCATTCATCCGTAATTTGTTTATGTTGTTGCACAACCTCTGGTGCCGAAATGTCATCTCTACGTCGAACCCCACTGTGCAACGATAACAAATGTCTCAAAACGAGTGCGATCAGATGATACTGCTGATAAAAAACCCGACTGCTGATATACTGACACTGGAGGCCGTAATGCAAGTGATGAACTCCCATTTCGAACAAACGCTAGCACGGATTGCGAAGCTGAACACCAATATCAGTGTGAAAATTGACACGGTCATACGTCTCCCAACCTTTGAACGGAACGGATCGTTATATTTCACAGTGGTGTTCGTTGTGTAAATTTCAGTGATTGAAGGTCATCCTTTGTTCGTTCGTTAGCTGCCATTCTGCTGGTGCTGGCAGTAAATCCAGTACATTGTTTTCGCTGGTGCGGAACAATCGACGTTGTTTGCAGATAAGTTTTGCTTCATTTTTTTTCCTCGTTTGCTTTCTTTCCTTTTCCCTACTTTTACTCTACCTTGTAATCAAAGAAAAAGACACATTCTCGTTTATATAACGCTCTGCCCTCGTGCTTAAATGGCCGAGGGCGAAATACCATCTGATGTAATCATGGAAGTCCCTGATCCCCCTAATACTCGCATTGCTCCCCGTATAAAGCAGTACCCAGAAGGTTCCTCTGGGCCATGGGTGGTATATTTTCGGACCGGAGAGAAACCGGTTAATATATTAAAACTTTCTCGAGATCTGACTGCTAATTACCCGGCCGTAACTCAGATAACACGTGTTCGGGCAAACAAGATACGTGTTCTAGTGAATGATCTCGGCCAGGCAAACGCGATTGCTTGCTGTGAGCGCTTTACACGGGAATTTAAAGCGTACGTGCCTTGTGTGGCCTGTGAAATCGATGGGGTAGTGTCCGAACCGGGCCTGAAATGCGAAGAACTGTTGGAGCACGGGGTTGGTTGCTTTAAGGACCCCTCTCTTGAACAGATTAAGATCTTAGAATGCAAACAATTGTATACCGCAAACACCGAGGGAGGTAAGACTACCTACTCTCTATCAGGCTCGCTTCGGGTGACATTCGCCGGGTCCTCTCTTCCCAACTACATCCTCCTTGACAGGGTTCGCCTACCAGTTCGCCTGTTTGTACCGCGGGTCATGAGCTGCAGCAATTGCAAGCAGTTGGGCCACACAGCCACATATTGTGGAAATAAGAAACGATGCGGCAAATGCGAAGGAGAGCATGAGGATGACTCTTGCGACAAAGAAACTGAAAAGTGTATTTGCTGCGGGGGCCCTTCACATGCTCTTAAATCATGTCCTGCGTACAAACAGCGCGGGGATAAAATTAAGCGCTCCCTTAAGGAACGCTCAAGGCGTTCTTATGCAGAAATGCTAAAGAATGCTTCGCCATCTGTCCTGTCCGAAAATCCCTATGCTGGTTTGGCTAACGTTGAGCAAGAATCTGATGACCCACGAGAGGGAACATCTTTGGTTAACCCAGGGGAATCCAGGAAGAGGAGAAATCCAGCCTCCCCTACATTGCCTCGTAAGGGTGCCAAGGTGTCGTCCACTCAGAGTGCGCCATCTACAACCAATAAATCCAACGGAAGTGATGCACAAAAGCCGAAGCAATTTGCTCCAGGACTTGGAAATATTAATTCTAACAAGGAGTACCCACCACTTCCAGGGACATCCAAAACCCCAAGTGTCCCCTTTTTTCAAACAGATACTCAGTCCAGTAGCGGACTAATGAAATTTTCTGACATAGTGGACTTAATTTTCACAGCTCTCAATGTTACTGATCCTCTTAAAAGCCTTCTGATACGTTTTCTCCCTATAGTGCAAACATTTTTGAAGCAGTTGACTACTAAATGGCCCCTCCTTGCAGCGATCGTATCCTTCGATGGCTAAGTCATCGAACGAGGTCACCGATTCGATCACTGTTCTACAGTGGAACAGCAGAAGTATCCTCCCGAAAATCGATTCCTTTAAATTTTTACTAAATAGTTTAAAATGTGATGCTTTCGCATTATGTGAAACTTGGTTAACTTCCGATATAAATCTCAACTTCCACGACTTTAATATAATTCGTCTGGATCGAGAAAACCCCTATGGAGGAGTACTTTTGGGGATCAAAAAGTGCTATTCTTTCAACCGAATTAACCTCCCTTCGACACCAGGCATTGAAATTGTCGCTTGTCAAGTTTTAATCAAAGGTAAAGACCTTTGCATTGCTTCCATCTACATTCCTCCTAGAGCCTCGGTAGGGCACCGAACGCTTTGTAATATCACGGAATCCTTACCGGCACCGCGGCTAGTTCTGGGAGACTTTAACTCGCACGGTACGGTATGGGGCTGTCTTCATGATGATAATAGATCAACATTAATCCAAGATCTTTGCGATAATTTCAACATGACCATCTTAAACACGGGAGAAATGACGCGGATTCCTACACCACCAGCACGCGCAAGCGCGTTGGATTTATCGCTTTGCTCGACATCGCTACAGTTAGATTGCAGGTGGAAGGTGATCCCTGATCCCCACGGTAGCGATCATTTGCCTATCGTGATTTCAATTGCTAACGGTTCAAGACCATCGGAAACAATCAATGTCTCATATGACCTCACACGGAACATTGATTGGAAGAGTTACGCGACCGCGATATCCGTTAAAATCGAATCCACTCAAGAACTTCCTCCGGAGGAAGAGTACAGGTTTTTGGCTGGCTTGATTCTCGACAGTGCGAATCAAGCTCAGACTAAACCAGTACCCAGCGCGAATACCCATGGACGGTCTCCCACCCTGTGGTGGGATAAAGAGTGCTCAGAGCTGTACGCGGAAAAGTCCACTGCATATAAGGCCTTCCGGGAAGACGGGTTACCCGCTAGCTATCAACAGTACGCGTCGTTAGAAAGGCGAATGAAGAGTCTAATGAAAGCCAAAAAACGCAGTTATTGGCGCCGGTTCGTCGACGGGTTAACGAGAGAAACAGCGATGAGCACTCTTTGGGGTACGGCTCGACGTATGCGTAACCGTAATAGTACCAACGAGAACGTGGAATATTCAAACCGTTGGATATTCGCTTTCGCCAAGAAGATCTGTCCGGACTCTGTCCCGGTACAGAAAACGTGCCGCGCCGCGTCTCCTCACGATACCGCGAACGAAACACCGTTTTCAATGGTGGAGTTCTCACTTGCTCTCTTATCGTGCAACAATAACGCCCCAGGGTTAGACAGAATCAAATTCAACTTGCTGAAGAATCTGCCTGACACTGCAAAAAGGCGCTTGTTGAATTTATTTAACAAGTTTCTTGAGGGTAACATTGTCCCTTATGAATGGAGGCAAGTGAAGGTCATCGCCATCCAAAAACCAGGAAAACCAGCCTCCGACCACAACTCGTATCGGCCGATTGCAATGCTGTCCTGTATTCGGAAGTTATTCGAGAAAATGATCTTGTTTCGCCTCGACAATTGGGTTGAAGCAAATGGCTTACTGTCAGATACACAATTTGGCTTCCGCAAAGGCAAAGGGACGAACGATTGCCTTGCGTTGCTTTCTACAGAAATCCAAATGGCCTATGCTAACAAAGAGCAGATGGCATCAGTCTTCTTGGATATTAAGGGGGCTTTTGACTCAGTTTCTATCAACATTCTGTCAGAGAAGCTGCACCAGCATGGTCTTTCGCCAATTTTAAATAACTTTTTGCTAAACCTGTTGTCTGAAAAGCACATGCACTTTTCGCATGGCGATTTAACAACATCGCGATTTAGCTACATGGGTCTTCCCCAGGGCTCATGTCTAAGTCCCCTGCTCTACAATTTCTACGTGAATGACATTGACGATTGTCTTGCCAATTCATGCACGCTAAGGCAACTTGCAGACGACGGGGTGGTCTCTGTTACAGGGCCCAAAGCTGCCGACTTGCAAGGACCATTACAAAATACCTTGGACAATTTGTCTGCTTGGGCTCTTCAGCTGGGTATTGAGTTCTCCACGGAGAAAACTGAGTTGGTTGTTTTTTCTAGGAAGCGTGAGCCAGCGCAACTCCAGCTTTTATTAATGGGTGCAACGATCAACCAGGTTTTCACATTTAAATATCTCGGGGTCTGGTTCGACTCTAAAGGTACCTGGGGATGTCACATTAGGTATCTGAAACAGAAATGCCAACAAAGGATCAATTTTCTCCGAACAATAACTGGAACATGGTGGGGTGCTCACCCAGGAGACCTGATCAGGTTGTACCAAACAACGATATTGTCGGTGATGGAGTACGGGTGTTTCTGTTTCCGCTCCGCTGCGAACATACACTTCATCAAACTGGAGAGAATCCAGTATCGTTGCTTGCGCATTGCCTTGGGTTGCATGCACTCGACCCATACGATGAGTCTCGAAGTGCTGGCGGGCGTTCTTCCGCTAAAAAATCGATTTTGGGAACTCTCATATCGATTGCTCATCCGATGCGACATTCTGAACCCGTTGGTAATTGAAAACTTCGAGAGGCTCGTCGAGCTTAATTCTCAAACCCGATTTATGGCCTTGTACTTCGACTACATGGCACAGAGCATTAATCCTTCTGCATATACTCCCAACCGTGTTCGTTTGCTAGATACTTCTGATTCTACTGTATTCTTCGACACATCCATGAAGGAAGAGATTCGTGGAATCCCGGACCACATACGCCCGCAGGTGATCCCCAATATATTTTATAATAAATTCCGAGAAGTCGACTGCGACAAAATGTTTTACACTGACGGATCAAATCTCGATGGGTCCACTGGCTTCGGTATCTTCAACAATACTATCACCGCTTCATTCAAGCTCAATGATCCCGCTTCAGTTTACGTCGCAGAGTTAGCTGCAATTCAGTACACCCTTGGGATCATCGACACTCTGCCCACAGATCACTACTTCATCGTTTCGGACAGCCTCAGCTCTATCGAGGCTCTTCGTGCGGTGAAGCCTAAAAAGCAACTCCCGTATTTTCTGGGGATGATACAGGAGTCCTTGTGTACGTTATCTGAAAAATCTTATCAGATTACCTTTGTTTGGGTCCCCTCTCATTGTTCTATCCCGGGCAATGAAAAGGCCGACTCATTAGCAAAGGTGGGCGCATTAAATGGTGACATATACGAAAGACCAATCTGCTTCAATGAATTTTTTAGTATTTGTCATCAGAGGACGCTCAACAGTTGGCAAACCTCGTGGAGCAACGGGGAACTTGGACGATGGCTACATTCGATTATCCCAAAGGTATCAACGAAGCCTTGGTTCGGGGGGATGGATGTGGGTCGGGATTTTATTCGCGTAATGTCCCGACTTATGTCCAATCACTACACCATGGATGCGCATTTGCGGCGTATTGGGCTTGCGGAGAGTAGTCTGTGCGCTTGTGACGAGGGCTATCACGACATCGAACACGTTGTCTGGGTATGCGCCGGGTATTGTGACGCCAGGTCTCAGTTAAAGGAATCCCTTCGGGCCCGAGGTAGACCACCCAATGTCCCAGTCCGAGATATACTGGCAAATCGTGATTTCCCCTATATGTCCCTTATTTATACCTTCATAAAAACGATAAATATCCCAATTTAGCTCCTCTCTTTTATTTCTCGTTTTTAGAGTTTCCTCCTGCCTTGTGGAACCGATCAGCTCCAGAGTGCCACTATGTAACCGCCGTCGCCCTTACCACTACGCCTGCATAGAAGGAAACTGAAGCGAGAGCGACTCGAGGTCCGATGACTTTTGAAGGATTCCCCGCGGGTCCGAAGAATACCATCCGCCAATCCGGTACTCGACGACTTACTAGACTGAGGCGCAAATTTGTTTCGCTGATCCCCCTTCCCCCCCCCGTTCGAGCGAAAGTTGCAAGTTTTGCTCTTCTTTCCCTGTCTCTCCCCTGTCCTTGATACAACTGCTGCTACACTGATGCGGAAATAAGCCACCCTCTGAATATCTTGACCAAGCATAAGTTTTAGTTAAAAAATTCAAATTAGTATTCTGTATTCCTAGTTTTAAGATAGCTATAATTTTTACTCTTTATTGAAACTCTTGTCCTCCATCTTGTAAATAGAATTGAATCCCTAGTTTTAAGATTTCTGTGAAGTTTCTCATAAATATTTGTTCCCCCTTTTGTGTACTAAACTATATTGTTAGTTTTAAGATAACCGTAAAATATTTCGTAAAATACTATTACTCCCCCTCTTGTATATCAAAGTGAATCCCTTGTTTTAAATTTTTTCATGAAAAAATCTTTTGGCCCTCTCTTGTATATTGAATCTTATTTCTAGTCTTAAGATAGCTGTAAACTTTTTTTTTTCCTTTGTAAAAAAAATATTTCAACATTGTAACCTCCTAGTTTTAAGATATCCAAAATGTAAAAACATAAGCATTTGGCACCGCCAAGCTAACGCATTTGTGCCTATCAAATAAACGAAATGAATAAAAAAAAAAAAAATTGACACGGTGAAAGCTGAATTCGACGAACAATTAGATGCAGTTTCGCGTGATATTAGTAGTTTTAAAACGGAGTGTGCTGCAAAGTTCAAACGTCACGAAGAAGCTTTGTGTTCACTAAATGGAAAAATCGAGGAGTTTTCACGAGAAATCGGCATCCTGGAGAATAGGAATGAGTTGATCGTGAGTGGAATTCTCTACTTGAATGGCGAGAATCTGATGGCTCATTTCATGTCTATAAGGAAACATGTCGGTATGAACGAAAACTGTGTCCCAACAGTCGACATCAGGCGATTAAAAGCGAGTATTCAGAATGACGGCCTGATAGTCGTGCAGTTTGCGCTGAAAAATAACCGTGATGATTTCTACAGCTGCTACCTGAAGAAACGAGATCTACACCTGTGTCACCTGTGGCTTCAACTCGTCTAGACGAATCTATGTTAATGAGAATTTGACTGTCTCCGCACGCAAGATAATGGCAGCAGCTCTGCGGCTGAAGAAAGATGGGAAATTATCATCCGTATACACCAAGCTGGGAACCGTCTTCGTGAAACGTTCTTCAGATCAGCAACCTGCAGTCATTCATACCGAGGAGCAACTTACTCAATATTCGTAGCTACTATATTTTATCGTCCACTAATCGTAATTTCTCAAATGTTTTAATTTAAAGTTTTTTTTTATATGTGAAGAATTGTGTGAAAAAATGTCCGTAATTTATTATCAGCCCTCTGAAAACTGCTTCTCCTATTTTACCTGATGCATCCGTTAAATAACCACACCTCAACGATTATTCCCATTGCAGTGATGAAAGCCGTTTTCTCTTCTGACAAGTTTGTGTGCGAGGAAATCAACAAAACTGGATGAAGTGAGAGATCTTCTGCGACACTATGTGCCCACAGTAGCGTGCTTCACTAAATCTTGGCATTGTACGCGAAATAGCAGCCGCGGTTTTAGCATCCCAGGGTATGCAGTTCTCCGTAATGACCGTTGTTATCGACGTGGTGATGGAATCGTTATTTTCGTCAAGGAACGCTTAACCTGCACTACGATTTTCAAAACAGAGCTATCATCTGAGTCAGAGGACAAAACCGAGTGCTTGGCAGTAGAACTTCGTTTGGGCGGTGAAAAGGTCATGGTCGTTTACAATACTCCAGAGAATGATTGCTTGCGCTTTCTTGAAGACAAACTAATGCATTTTTCCGCGCACTATAATAACATCGTGCTCATTGGAGATTTTAATACTAACTTTTTGGAGCCGAGTAGAAAATCTGTTCTGAGAATAGTCGGTGTGACGTCAGTTGGTGTCAAACCAACATTCTTCCATCATAGCGCCTGCTCGCAGTTGGACTTATTAATTACAAGTTGTAGTGATAAACTACTGCGTTTCAACCAAATTGGCTTTCTTGGACTCTCGCAACATGATCTCATCTTCGCTTCGCTAGATTTTGACACGAACGCAGTTACCAGAGTTCACGAGTACCGGGACTACGTCAACTTAGATGCTCAAGCTTTGCGGAACGCAATTCTTTCCGTTAATTGGGATTATTTCTATAACATCCAAGACCCGAGTGAGCAGGTTAGATTTTTCAACTTTAGTATAAAGCAAATTCATAGCGATTATATTCCACTTCGTACGACTAAAAGCTGCATATCTTCCAATGTGTGGTTCAGTTGCGAAATTCGTAAAGTAGAACGTGATTTAGCTTATAGAGACTGGCGTAAAACACCAAGAGATTTCATGGACCAAGCACGCCAGCGGTATAATGTTCTACGAAATAGAACTAATACCATGATATCAAACGCTTAAGCACACTATATGAAGTCCTGGATAGCCGAATGACTCGCGAGCCGTTTGTGAATTCCACCCAGATGAATTACATCGCTTGTTCCATTCGAGCTACATCAGCGATGAACAGTACAGCAGTCCACGAAGAACATCTCCAAATTCACCATACATGGGCATCTGGTCACCAATTACCAAACAATCAAAAATACTTACAAAAAGTACAAACACAAATAATTGCATTACATTGCCAGGTTAATTTCACGTATTTATTCTATATCCTCTTATCTAATAATTTGACTAGTATATCGCACTTTCCCAAGAGAATTTAAGTTACAATGCTTTTTGAGTACCGTAAACCGGGGTGACTTTGATCATTTGGGTAACATTGATCACTCGAAACTTTTTTCGTAGATCGCTTATTAAACCAGAATAGTCTACCGAATCATTTTAATTTTTAAATTGATTTTTACTCTAAACTTATAAAATACTGATTTGTTATACTTTTTGAGTATATTGTTTGGTTTTTGGGTACAAAAACTGCAAAAAACCAAAAATTGACTTCACCTGATTTTTACGAAGCTTCGTAAAGTGTCTATTTTTTATAAAACAAATAAATCTCAGATTTGAGTAAGAGTAATAAATGACAAGTTTTTATTTTCCTTTAGATTGGGATATGCTAAATGTAGTTTTAAGAGTTTGTTTATTTTTAATACATTTTTTGTGAAACTAGTTGGAAATAATTTCAAATTATTTTAAGCTAAAATTCGCAACATTTTTTATTGTTCAATATTCCAACGTGTTCAAATGGATGAAACTTTTTTGTAACTTTTATCAATAAAGCACTGAAATAAAATAATTTTAGCAGTTTTAAAGGTTTTAAGAATCTTTTATTCTAGTTGGACGCAACTTATGTGAATTTTGGTTACTCGAATTTTACAGTACTTTGAAATACTTTGTATAATACCAATAACCATCTATTTAACAATGAATATCTTTTCAAAATTAGTTTAAACAAACATTTGAATGAAAAACATTAACATCAATAACTTAATGTGGGTGAACATGCAAGTTATCAAAGTCACCCCGGAATACGAAAACAGATTTAAACCTAAAATCATTTTTGGAAAAATAGCTGTAAGCGGACAATTTTTGGTAAAACCATCAAATCTTGTTCTCCATACATCAGTACATGGTTTAAAAATATTGAACTTGAAAAAAATGTGTTGCGTCTAAAGATATGTAATGATTACTTCGAAACGTGATCAATATCACCCCGGTTTACGGTAGTATGGGTAGTACTACCATCTCGAAAATAACTGAGTGGGTAATTACCCACTCGAAATTTTGAACCGTTTCAAAAAATTTAGATGTGCAACGCATGTATCTCGCACTACACACATTTGAAAACATCGATGTACCACAATTACATTTGCATAAACGAACGTGATTTAATGTGAATGTAATGTAAGCGTGTTTCGGGTCGGGTTCGGGTTCTATAAATTTAAGCTTCTCGGGCTCGGGTCGGGTTCCGGTTTTTCAAATTTGGAATTCTCGGGTTCGAGTCGGGTCCAGGTTTTTGCAATTTTGAACTTTCGGGTTCGCATCGGGTTCGGGTTTTTCAAATTAGAAATTATCGGGGTCGGGTCGGGTTCGGGTTTTGAACAAAACAACCCAACCATTTCTTGACACTATTTGCGTCTGTATACAAAACCCAGTCTCTTTTTGTAGTATTGAATTAGACTTCATGATACGAATGGATGACACATAAAACTGTACTAAATGATAGCACATTTGAATCGCTAGAATTCGTCGATTTTCTAGTGCTCAAATATTGAATTTTTTCACTCTTGTATAAAATTCCCTCTCTTCACATTCGCAAGCTGCCTGAATTATTTTATTTTTAAATGAACATTCATTTTAGAGCATTCAACGATACGTGTTTCAAATCTAAAATCTCTTTGCGATTTATTTTTCATGATAATTAGTAATAAACCAAGTCAACAGGAATTTATCGGAAAATATTGGTTCAACTTTCTATTATAAATTTCGACTTTAAAACTGATACTTAGGCTGCGGTTAGATTAAACGCTAGGGGTTTAACCTGGAGACTCCGGTCTTCGGAGGCGATCTCCGGTCCTCCGGGTTTTACATCAATATCTCCGGGTCTGGTGAGACGAAGGATAATTTTTACTTTTATAGTACTGAATTTCTATTGAGATCTCCAGATGTTCTCGCTGACTGCTCCTTCAGCGTCTGTCTCGCTGACTGCTCCTTCAATGTCTGTTTTCCAAAGAGAAGAGATGTGCTCCTTTATTGAAATTTCCCTAGCGATTGCGGTAACGAATAAACGCATTCTTTGCTAAATAGGAGAGCAATGCTCGTTTGACGTATCCTTCACAGCGTGAGCCTGCTGATGCTTTTGAATCCATGAAATTTTACATCCAGTGCTAAATTGATAACCTGAAGAGTTACAAAGGGACTCAAAGAAATAAACTTGTTTCTGTTCAACTCAGTAGGCTCTAAAATGCGCTCGCTATGATTCAAATTTCTGTCTGGTTTCAGCGTTTACTCAAGTTTTTCCTTGAAACCTATCCCATGTCATTAAAAATCTCCGGGTGAAAACCTCACTAGAGGTGGTAACCCTAACTCGGCTAAAGCGTACAGCAAATCGCATCTACAGCAAAGCGAGTGGAAAACCAACGGGATGTAGAGACAATAAAAACTATCTATTGATCCGCTCCTGATTGGTCGTTTTGACAGTCGCGAAAAATCGAAAAGTGGGTGTCGCGAGTGTACTGAATAGAAATACTTACTGCTACATATTGAATTATAATTTTTTTAACTATGTATACTGTAAATAGAAACATGAATAGAAATTAAAATGATAATTAAATTTCAAGGCAGCACGATTTGTATATTCTTGGCATAGTTGCGATCCACGAGATGCTTTTCAACCATTGACTACAAAGGCCGTTGCAGCCGGATGACGATTTGACAATTCCCATAAATTGAACTCACAAATTTGGTGGTACTTCGGTGGAATTATGGCGGCTCAAATTCAAAAAAGTCACATCGTCATTTATTTTTTTTAAAACAGATAGTTTACGCAAAATTCAAAAAAGACGCATCGTCATTTATTTCTATTAAAAACAGATAGTTTACTTAAGTTTTGCTTTTTTGTGTTTCGAATTCATCAGTAACTAGCACCATCTGGGTGTCTAGTCAGACGATGTATCTAAACTAGTACCCAAATTATCATTAGTTTACGCAAAATTTATTTTCTAGAGACTCTCTTTGTTCAATCAGAACTAAACATACAACATAATAGATTCCATTTAAAAAAAAAACTTCTGCCAGGTTTCGTTGTTCATGACACTCATATCATGATGGTATATTAACGCCACTATCCAATCAGTTGTACATTAGGGTGGGACAAAAAATAGATTCCAGCTCCGAGCAACTTTTTAGGTACCATTTCGGTCCTAGAACAACTGTGCAAATTCTTAGCTCTATCGGTGTAACTATATTTTTGCGCCCACTGTTTAAAGTTTACATGGGATTTTGTATGGGAAAGTTAACTTTTACAAAATAATTCCTCCAGGAGTCGCCCGTTACTTTCTAAAAATAAATCGTTATGTGGCTTGTATAGGAAATTTAACAAAGAAACAAAGTCTCGAAAACCACGAAACGATCTGATGCTTTAGAAAATAGTTATTAAGCAGAAACCGATTGATGCTCTGACGATTAGTAAAATATTTATTTTTTCTAGCACCACTGCTGTTGATTGTCCAATTATACGCAATTTTGTTTTAATCCTCTCTTAAAGTATTTAAATCGTTTATCTATACTATTTGGCCACTTCGCAAGGTTTTGAGGGATAAATTGAGGCTTCTTTTGTACATAATAAGAGAAAGTTAAAAATTTTGTATACCATAAATCCGTCAGAAGCAGTGATGCTATGAAAAGTGAAATTTTCATCAATCTTCAGGGCATCAATTGGTTTTTGCTTAATAACTTTTTCCACAAGCATCAGATCGTTTTGCAGTTTTCTAGATTTTGTTTCCTTGACAAATTTCCTATAAAAATCAGACATCTGTTTATTTTTAGGAGATAACGGGCGACTCTTGGAAGAATTAATTTGCAAAAGACTATTTTCCCATACGAAATCCCATGTAAACTTTAAACCGTGGGCGCAAAAATATAGTTTCACCGATCGAGCTAAACATTTGCAGAGTTGTTCTGGGAGCTAAATGGGACCCAAAAAGTTACTCGGAACCAAATTTTATTTTTTTTCATATAACCATGTCCCACTCTATTGTACATATATGAAACAAGCACTTTCTGTCAGATTGTCCCCGGGCTGGGCCCTTGGATGATCAGGATTTCTTCATGAAAATTCATGAATTTTTACGATCTTGAAGGAATTGATCGCAAATATCTGTTGAAGCAATTGACGGATTTTTTAAAGTTTGGAGTCGTTCCGAGAGCTCCATTGAAGATGTCGAAGCATCTCTACTGGCGCGCTAATCGTATAATCTGCAGCCTAATATAATTTAGATACCCCATCATAGATAGTCCTAACGCTAATGATGTGACGTAAAGAACGCGTCAGAGAATCTTGTTTGACACCCTTAGACACAAGTTTGACCATACCAACCAGTAACGTGGGTGACGTCATGTAAACTGTCGTATACGAATTGCCAATTGCCAATACATGTAATCTATCTATAAATATAAAAGTCAATGTTTGTATGTATATGATTTATAGACTCCGAAACGGCTTAACGGATTTCCGTAAAAATTTACACACAGTAGTTATTTGTTATGGGGCGTGTTTGTGTGCTATTAGTTGGACATTATCTGCCCGCCAGATGGCGCTTTGGAACAAATTGTGTTTTCCTCCTATTTCGTTGAAAATCGCAGCAACGCGCGATGGGTATTAGCTAGTAAATTATACAAAGCTGCCTTTCAAGAATGGTTTTTGACAGTAAATTAGAAATTTTGGTTAAGTACGACGGGCAAGGTTGTTTGAAACTGTCACCATTAAGCTTTTTGTTTCCTCATGAGTTAGATTAAGATATCGACGATTTATAAGTTTTTCAGAACATTAAAAATTCGACGTTCAATAATAGTAAATATAAATGCGAATTCTACTCGCCAGTGATTCGTTTTGACATAGGCAGATATAACTCAATGCGTATGGTGCTCCTTCAGATTCGAGTGATTCTACTACTCTTAGATGAGCTCGGGTGCCTAAAATTAAAAATCTTCGAGATCTTTGGTTGATTCTCCGTGTTAGCAAGTTGGGTTCGGATCGGGTTTCTTAAATTTTAATCGATTTGATCGCGGATTCGGCGGAGGAGTTGCAATAGCGGTGAATCGCAAAATCAAGCATCACATTTTATCCTCTTTTGACATGAAAATGATCGAGAGTTGTATTGAAATTGAAACCGATCTTGGTATCATTTTTATTGCTGCAGCGTATTTGTCTTTTCAATGCACTAGCGAACACACCAATTTCTTGAAAGAAGATTTACAAATACCTACAAGAAATAGGTCGCAATTCTTTAAAATCAGTGATTTTAACACTGTGGCTGTTTTCAATTCGAACAAAACACCTAGAAATAAAATCCAGTGAAATTGTTTTGTAAAATCATGAACATGTAATTGTCGAAAATGGGGCGCAAAGCGGATGGAAAAATGTGTTTGTCACATGCCACTAAACGCCCTCAAAATTCTCCGTTTTGAAAACTCATCGTTTGACATGTCGTCGCTGTTGTGCTATCTTATGACATACGCCATTTTGGGGTGAACTGAGTTAGATATGCCATGTTACTAAATTTTAAAATCTCTATAAAGTTGCGTTTTCAGAATTTTGAAATTCTGCTGTGTTACTAAGATATAGCGAAACACGATTATGACAAGCGCCAGTTTCTCGAGTGATCGAGTTGTGCTCTCTTATGACAAAGAAATATCAGACAACATACCCAGTTTGTTGGCTTGCTATAAGCCAAAAAGCTTATAGCAAGCCAATAGATGTCTCTCATGACATAGGTAATTTCTATGCAGATAAACCATAACCATTAGCTAGGTTTTTGCCTCGGGAGCAAAACTTTTCCTACCATAGTTTTTTTCTGGGAATGGTTGGCTTATATTTTCAACATTATTGAACAAATTTCCTATTGAGAATTCCACTAGTTTTGGAAAGTATACCGAACTGTAGTGATGGATTATGCAAGAAGACTATTTGTTTCGTCTAGTCGCCTATCAACACAAACATTATTTGATATATATTTTCTCTAAATTGTTAATGGAACCATCTTTTGTTTATTGTTTTTCCCGAATACAGGAGGAAAACTGGGAAAACTTTGTGTTCCAATGCTATCATTTTGTAACCTGATATTGCTGCTATCGCATGGAAAAGTATAATATTGCACATAGCTATCTATAGCGCATAATTTCACGAATCAGTTATGATTCATTTTTATATGAAATCTTCTGTGCATATTTGTGACACGTCATACATATTTTATCATCAATACACACTTATGATACGTATGCGAGCGACTTTGGTTTACATTTTAAGCAAAAACTGTATGTGTAGTCAACCGATCTTCACACAAATCGAGAGATTACTTCAGAAAACATAGAAGCATCGAATGTTTTCTCCGAAAAGCTTGTAGCATTTATAAATTTTAAGATATTCAATCTCAAACTTTAAAAATCGTTTTTCTCGAAAAGTACTAAATGGCGCTTGTCATAAGATAGCACAACAGCGACGATGTTGCGAAATGGATTTTAGAACGAGTCAAAACATGTTGAGAGTGGAACTAGGTTTCTGGGATGAAACCGATTTGAGCAAAACTCTCAAAATGTGGTCCAATGCACTTGTTTTGTAAAATCATAAGATTTGATTGACATACCGCAAAACGTGTTTTGTAATCGAACGAAAAGTGTTCGCTTTTTCGGAGGAACCGGATTCCCGTTATACCGCGGAGTGTGACCAATTCGACCAAAAAGCTTCAGTATGTTTTCCAACGCATTTTTTTTACAAAATCATAAAGTTTTATGTGTTGCACGGCTGGTTTAAAAACTGGTATGAAATTTTTTCGTTTTTCTGAAAAGGAGGTAACGCCAGTACTCCTATATTATCCGTTATGTATCCGACGCGGTACCCAGGTAACTTTTTAGGTTTCAAATAATGAAATTCCTATGTTTTATCCATAGCTGGAAATTGAAACTTTGTGACATCTTAGAACATCACTAAATCAAGCTTTTGGGTTAATAATATTGTTGATATAGTAAGGTGGGGAGTTAGGAGGGGCTCTTGAATTTTTTTACTACGTAACAGGCCGACGTGGGTGCCACAAAACTGAAATGCCAATAACTCAGGTAATTTCCTCCGATTTTGATGTCTTTAGGTGTTTTGGATTCAGGAACTCATCCGCTTTTGGACTTGGTAAAAATGAATTGGGTTACTTCATTCGGTTCCCAAGAATCCGGATTTCCGGAAGCAGGTTCCAGTACTGAGATACTATTTGTGAACTTCAATGGAATACTAGTAATATGGGTATCAAAATTCTTGGAATTGCATCAGTAGGCTGTATCTCGTGGTTATGGAACCATTTGGTGATTTGACCCCGGAACGGACATTCCGGAGCAGGTTCTCGTGCGGCCGTGAGTGGCCATTCCATTACAATTTCATTTTTTAAATTGCCATAGGGTCCCGTAGCAATAAATAACAGACTTTCGAAACAATTAGAAGAGTTTTGATACTCATATTGCTAGGACATTATTAAAATTTACAAATCATGCCATCGTACTGGAACATTACCCCGGAAAAACCGGATTACCAAGCACCAGATCCATTCATTCGGTTCAATTTTACAAATCAAAAAGTGGACGAGTTCCTGAATCCAAAAAATCTGAAAGTGTCCAAATCGGATAAAGGAAGCCATAGTTATTAGCATTTCAATTTGTGGGTACCCGGGTACCCACGTTGGCCTGTTAAAGGTGTTTTTTTTTGTTGGACACATAACAGTTATATACGTTCATTCTCGAGAAAAACCGCATCAGGTTTGGCTAGAACGAGGTTGATTACCATAATTTGGGAATTTAATATTTGCAATGCAATGGGGATTGGCGACGTAAGTTTAGCATTCACTAAACTTAGCTAATGACACGAAAAAAATATTTTTTTCGATGTTGGTACAATTTGAACCACCCTAATTGTGAATGGGCTCACAAATTACGAAAGCTCTTCCAAAGGCATAATAAGGTTGTTTAGAAGTCTTGAAGCATATTTAAAGAAAAATATTTTTTTTTTTTTATTTCAGATAATTCATTTTATGACATTGATAATTAAACTGCGTAAATTAAAATTATTCAAACTATAGTGCAGGCTATTGCCTAATATGATCAAAATCAGCAAACCGCCCTACGTATTTTGTTATTATTCTTATAAAAATCCTGTTCGTATCAGGGAGTTTTCGGTACCAGTGCCTTAAACACCGAAACATCCTTCAACAATGAACCAACCCGAAAGGGAAGTGGTAAGTTTTATGAAAATTTATTTGTCTGGAGTAGTAGATTTGAAATGTCTAGTTCTGTTAGCTGAGTCGGCACGATGAGAATTTTCCCGCAACGGAATTGTTCGTTTGAATGACGACGAAGACGAACACTGCGGCGCACGATGCCAACCATTCATTGTCGGAGGTAATCCCCACCGGATATGGCAAAGGTTTCCCTCGGACATGGGCAACGGTGACTACCGACGCGAGCAGGTAGAGGGCAATGGCATAGCGAAATCTTGCCAGGTGAAAATTTGGAAAGTCTCGGCGGATGTTGTGAGCAGTGCAAAAAGCTCTAACCGAAATGTTAACCTATGGTGGTTGTTATGGCAGCTGGCAATTTTTTTGCGGTGCGGAAATTAAATTATATCAATTTGTACGAATATGAAGATGAATAGACGACCGCATTAAGGAGTTATATTAAGAATATTTTCTCCATACATGTATTAGTCAGAAGGACAGAATGTTTAATTTATTGGTTGCGCTGGGTTCTATCCATTATGATAAAGAACCATACAAAAACTATACGCAACATCTGAATATTATATGTACTCTGATGGTGTGATGAATATATGGGTTGACCAATACGTCATCTAACAGTGGAAAAAGACTTTCCAATACATTTAAATATTTTAATCAATATATTGTTTTTTTAAGTAACAATTTTATCTCACTTTAAAAAAATCTTAAGGTTCGTGTATTTCTAAGACGTGGCAAAAGAATTATTTAAAAATCTGCTTTTTACAAACTCGAGTCAAATCTCAACTCAAAAATGTTAAAATTGTTTTATAAAGAAAATTTTCCAACTTTTTTTAGTTCGGCAATTTCAAAGCGTCGATGATTTTCCTCGGGCAAACAATTTTGAAGGTTCAAAACAGAGCCCTAGCGTGGTCTTCTGGTGCCCTTGGCGAAGTCTCATTTTTGCGTCCCTTTGGTATTTACATTAGCTTTCTTTTTCTGGTCGACTTACGAACAATAATTTAGTGTGTGCTTACATGGAAATGTCACACTTATTCCTACTTATTTTAGCAACATTGTCAGAAAATATAGGGCTACCAAAATGGTTATGAGCAAGAGACAAGTTGGAATTATTTAGAATCCGGACACTTTATTCTATACCAGCAAATCTAGTGGACGAATTTGGAAAATACATGGGTCAGTGGTGAAAGTATCGTCTTGGTACGATCAGTAATAAATTGTGTTAGATGGAAGACGAGAACAGAAAATTGATCCTGCACACATCCACGTCGAAAACGGGTTTCTTTAGGCGCTAGGACAAAAGTTTTATCTGGCACAAGGCCCCCAGCAAATTCAAGTGTGTGCTCGCCGATAAATTTGTCCAGAAATTGATTATCTAGCAAGGAATTTGCAGCTGTGGACTTCAAACCAAGCAGAAGAAGCAATATAATGTATACATTCATAAAGGCACACAAAGGCTCAATGAAGGTCTGGTTAGATTTTGCAAGGTGTCACTACAAGTACTACAGTGGTACCGATGATTCACCGAGATCGGAAATTCCTTCACCGTGTTAAAAGTATTTGCAAGCGATAACGGCGATAGATAGTTCGACAGGACTGACCACACCTATTAATATGGCACCCATCTCTTTTTGATGAAACTTGCACTTTCCCCTTTTTTCAGTCCCCAGTATCTAGTGCAATGTATTTCTCAAGTAAGCGCAACGTAATTGTATTTATTGTAAACATTTTTGTTAATTTTGTTAGTGGGACAGTTATACGTAGAATTTCAACAATGGGACGAACAGACTTGGTATTTTTTCACGGAGTTTTGAAACAAACTGTATGATTTGGACAGTTATGCGTCGAATGGCTGTATAAATAGGTGAAATAGGGAGTTGTGACCCGGTTGGTAGATTGTTCATTACGGTGCATATTATTAGATTAGAATTACCAGACCAAATGCCACTACAACATTCTCAGGACATTACCTACCCATCTTTTGCACATGCTAGTGAAACAAAGATGCTTTTATGATCTATTTCTGATAAGGTTTTTACACATTCTTTGTGCTCGGTGTTAAGAAAATCGGTAACGTCCAGCCATACTGCGAGTACAGATGTTAGCTTTACCATGTCGTAATTCGTCTTTTAATCTCCCGTAATTTCCGTATCTTTTAGTGCATTCTTTTAGATTTCACTTTGGGCCAGGCTTGGAAAAGATCCATCTGATGACAATATGGGTGTCGAACCTGATTCGTCAGCGAAGACTCCCACTTCGATCGGATCATATCTGCTCTTCTTGTGAACCAAAGGTAATAAGCCACGGATGTTCACGATCTCGAAAGAACTGGCGCAGAAATATTCAGCCATTACAAATATATCGAAAGTTCACCCAAGCTTAGAATTGTGATATCCCATTGAAAGCAAGCTAATTACATTACTGGTGACACATCGATTATATAGAACTACCGCATGGTAGTCTCAATATTTCCTTAGTATTGATGTTATGCATGTGTAAGAAAACTTAAAAACATAAGTTTCATTAGCACAAACAAAAAAAACTTTCATGTTAGCTACAGAGATTTTTTTAAATGCCGAAATACTTCGAATAACATTCTTTTATTCTCCATCGCTTGAACAAAAGGCGTTGTTTTGTATATTATTCATATAATTGGCGTCAATTAATAGGATTCAAACAAAATAAGAATATTGTTATGAATTCATTCCTTCATGTCTATGCTGTTTACAACAATTGATTTCAACTTTTTAGGTACCGCAGGAAATATTTTTTAAAACATTTTTTTAACTCAGCTCATATTCAAACTTTTCTAAATACTCTTTTGAGTTTGATGGGAAGGGATACAGCTTCGAAAAGTCAAAAACCGCTCTTCATAGCGACTCATACATACCTGACAACAAAACGAAAAACAGAAACTGCATCATCTTTCTGGTTTTTGCCACTTAACTAAAGTTTAGTTTTTTCCCCGAAGAATGTTTCACACACAGAACTTTTTTTCAATTTTCACTTCCTCACAACAACAAAAAAACAGTCAGACGTTCCTTCCAGCTTTCCAAATTAAATTTACGCTTTTCAAGTGTTTGTTCGCCGTTATCAGCCAGCCGCAAACGGCGAAGGTGTGCTGAGGGTTGAAAATTACTTTCCGATTAAAAGTTTACCCGCGTTTCGTTCTCTCTCTCTCTGTAACGGAGGATGGTCGGTTGGTCGACAAGTTTGCGCGGGTGGCTTTTGATTATTCTTTAATTTTTCACTACATTTCTTCGCTAAACAAGTTCCACCGGTAATGTAGCAGCAGGGGTAGGATAGTGAGACCAGTAAGAGCAAAAAATAATCACAACCTGTTAATTTGTTCAGCACTTTTACGCTCCGGCGCGAACCACTTCTACCCAGACGTTCAGAAGAGCGGCCAAGTTCTGAACCACTTTGCAGAAAGTGGGTACAACTCCTTCGGGCAAGGGTTTCTTCTGGGAATGCGGGCACTTGATTATAATTTTCACAATGCTGGAGCCTGGCTTCAGACACAGGACTTTATCGGAAATTCAATAGAACCCACTTGAACCGCGGATTGTCGGAGATGTCGGCGATGCACTCTTTCGGCGGGTTGGCGGACGAATAACCAACACGATGGCGGCTGGAAAGTTTAAGCTTTGATTTCCGCGGTTCGTATACCTACGTCTTCTTCGGCTTATTGGCTGCGCTGCCTGTCGGTTGGAGATTGTGGCCTGTGTTGGGGTGCAATTCGATTAGCTCTTTTCTTTTCTCTTGCTAGTTTTTTTTCGGGGGGCCTCAATTACCGCCTATTGCCTTTCTTCGCCATTCATTGGTTGCTTTGCAGGGGCACGATCGGTTTTTTTCGAGGATGGTCTAACCGTCCGTTGAATTTGTGACTGATGATGTTCCTACAAATATCCGAATAAATGCCGCTAATTTAAAGTGAATGCTCGTCAGGTCGTATGTGCGGTGTGTTATTAATTAATGAATGATTGGTACTAAATCTTTGCCATTAGCTGCTGTTTTTGATCGAGCTGTGTTATTTAAAAGAGAAAGCATTTTTGTTTCCTGCTTTGTGATGTCGGTGTTGTTTTAGTTACACAGTGAACTATGACAGAGAAGGAAATTTTACCCAATTAGTGGCGTGAGTGCTCGTTTCTCGTACCGTGACCTCAAAGCAGCTATAGGTTGATGTGCGAACACAACTTCCCATATTTAGTAGTACTCAAAAAATTACCAGCGGAGCACATAATGATCAACTATACAATTTGTGTGGCTTCCAACAGCAACAACGTGGAACGTATTCAACGGACAAAAATATCCTATTTTAAAATTAAAGTCAAAAATTGAAGAAAATAAACAATTATCCTATCTAAACCCATCTAATGGTGAATTATTAGAAATACACCTCACCTAGCCGTACATTAGTCCCACATTATTATAGAAGGCGGCTTTATATTTTTGCCAAAATATTTCAAAAATTCCTTAAACGAGCTAGTTTCTTCTACAATCAAAGGATGAAGTACCTTGGAAGGCCCCCCACTAATTCATTAATAACTCGGCCTACAATCTGTGGAATGCGCAAAAATTGTTATCCGCAGCTTTGCTTCGTTATTATGAACCAATCTAATAACACAAATGCTTTGAAAACAATGAAATGCTCGAATCGTGCTCTTCAATTGTCGTCCTACCATTTGACTTAATCCATTTGAACAAAGATGACAGACGCTGCTCTAACCAACGGCTTCAAATGGGTGGAGTGATAATAGAAACATGGCAAAAATAGGCTCATTACCCTTTATGTACAATTTTAATTCTAATCGGTCTTGGATATGTATACTACTCTCTAAGGAGAAAATTTGATTAAACCCATTTAGTTCATGAAGAAAACTTTGGTAAGTCGCGGATTCGCGTTTCCACTTCGTCTCGTCAGTATCTATCAGTGCAACTTGGCCATCAGACAGACCTTAAATAATTTCAAAGTTATTCATAAAATAAGTACCATATTTCAGCAAGGTGAAGTAAAATACGTCTTGTTTTGTCAGCAAGGTTTCTTCGTAAGATACTTTCTGAAACGTTGACCGACACTAATCCTGAATATTATTTTTTAGTAGAATTCAGATTTTACCATTAGCCGCTATTGACATGCAAGTAAAACCCAGGGTTTCAGGCTTAGAGAAATTCCCCAAAGACACTTTGAACCATTATATTGTGATCCTTCACAGGCATTCTGTATTTATTAAATAAACTATCATCAACATAAATTTGTCAAACAAGACCGTGTGTAAACCGGTTAAACTTTTCATTAAAAATCAAATCATGATTCTTTTGCAAGCTCAATTCATTCAGAACAATAAAAAAATTACTCAATCTTCCTCTTTAGCGAATGCGATTTGCCAAGCCTTTTGTTTGACGGGGCGCTAAAATTTTGATCTGCTTTATAAAATAAGTCAGGTTAAGTCATAACATATGTCAGAATAGGAGTATCAATCCCAGGTACACACAAAATTATTGTTTGAAAGTCGAGCTGCAAAAGAAAGCCATAGTAGCCAGGCAAGAGGCGCATAACTGAGACTCTACCAAGGGTGCCAGAAGAGTGCGCTACGGTCCTGCTGATCTAGAATAAACAACAAACGAGATGAAGACTTAAAATTTCAACAAAAACAGTGAACATTATTGCAAGCTTTTTCTGTTCATTTTCTCAGTTTCATAGAAACAAGGGGAACGGAAATGTGGTCATGGGCGGTAAAGCAGGCCACCTTTTTTAAGCTGTAGGATAGATCAATTTTCATCTAGAAGATAACCCCATGCCGTACCATGAAAATTGAAGTCTCCTCGATGCCGGGAGGAGTTCCGAAACATCACAAAGTTTCCGGTTCTTAACCTAGGTCGAACCAATCCTGCACTAAGTAGAATCTCTGGTTGAAATGTCACGTGAGCTTGGAAACTTCTTGTTTCTTCTCGAATGTCTTGTCTTCAGATTTGTGGCAGAGCCTCTCTTGCTGGCATATTTGGTGGCACAAACAACCGATCATGCAGTCGATCCTTGTCGAAGAAGACGCAAAGCAGTCTCGCCAAAGCCGATACTAGTTTGAAGGGACACACTATTTTGTGCCGTCCGGTCCGTCCGTCCGGGATTGTCATTGTAAATCTTCGCTCATTGGAGCAAGGTGTTCTTGAAACAGCCAATTCCGTCTTTCGGTAGATCCACGCATGCCAAGTTCGAATCGATAACTACACCATCGATCTCAACAGTGTGGACGGGCATGTAAACGCGTTAGTCCTTCTTAAAAGTCTTGTCGCCAGTAACGTCATTTGTTTGCTTTCGACAATATATCACAATTCTGAGCTTGTCTAGGCGAACTTTCGAGATATCTGCGTCTTTTCTTGGATTATTAGAACACTACCTTTGATCCGAAAGAAGATTAATATGTTTGGTTTTAAATGGAAACTCGGAGTGTTTGAATCTTGTTTGGCATCCATTTTATGATCATTTGGGCCCTTTTAGGAAAGTTTATTTAGGCATGGGCCTACAGCCAGACGCAAAGTGAAAACTGAAGAATGTGAAGGAAGAGACCGAAATCAAGGGAATATCTTTCAAATTATATTCCCTTGATTTCGTTTCCCTTGACAAGTCTGAATTTTATAGTAAAGTAATAATGTTGTCATCTATCTTCAAACGACATAGTGCTGGATGCAACCTATTTTATTAGAAACTGGAACAAAGAATATGTGAAAAACTTAATCGGCAATGGATCATAAAAGCATCTTTGTTTCACTTGCTTGTGCAAAAAGAGGGGTGGGTGCTGTTTGGAATATAACCGGAATATCGTGGAGGCCCTTGGACTGGTAATTCAAATCTATATTGATATGCACCGTGATCAACATCAACCGTAGAGTCCCAATATTTATGGTCCTCCTGAACCAGACACACCTCAAAAAATTGGCACCTCAAAAAACCCTTGCAAAATTTGAGCGCAATCAAAAACAATATCATGAATCATCGAGATCTTTGGAATTAGGATGGGTCTGGAGTTTAGAAATGCAACTTTAATTTTTTTGAATGTCAAATATTTTAGAAATCCATGAAATGTCGAAATCTGGTACCAATTCGAAAAACCCGTTTTAATCTACCTAGTGGTGCAATTGTACCTTTCTCATTTATCCAAACTACGAGTCCATGGTTGGTTATGTTTAATATAATATAACTGTCTATTAGATATTCAGTGCGATTTACACATACGTACAATGAATCGACAGCTACGAACTTGAGTTGCTATGTGTCGACGCTGAAACACTTGAAACCAGCGGCGGATCCAGGAGGAGGGTTCGGCGGTTTGGACCCCGCCAAAAATTTTCAACTTGTTAAGAAATTTTAAATTAGTCTCTCAACTCAAAATCATTTCAAACCAAATTTTTCACTGGTTTTTCAGACCCACTAGGAAAGTTTATTTTAGAGGAATTAAAAAATTTTATTCGCGTGGAGGGGTACTTGATAAGTGAAGGGCGGCTTAGGGAAGGGTGGTGAGTGATGGAGGGGGGGGTGTAAGAGTAAGTGAAAAAAAATTGGCCGGGATTAGGTTGACGATGTTTAGAGTGATTACATAACCTTTCTATAGAAGAAAGGCAAAAATGTGAATTATCTATGTGTCAGCACTCTTAAACCCGTAACTCCGAAACCGGAACTCGGAATTTAATGAAATTTAATAGCAGCCTATGGGAACGTCGTACCTTTCATTTGAGACTAAGTTTGATGAAATCGGTTCAGTCATCTCCGAGTAACCTATGTGCTTATTTTTGGTCACATACATACATACATACATACATACATACATACATACATACATACACACACACGCACATACATACGCACTCAAAATCGTACGGTGACGCAGAGAGTGAGGACTGGCGAGCGGAAGTGGAAAATAAAGGAATTCGACTAGGACCTTTTTGTGGAAGCACTTCGTGCTGACAGCGCCACTCCAATTCCGAGTGCCGATGAGCTGTCGGAAACAATAGCTAGGGCATGCGATATAACAATGCCGAGGAAAATGGAGCGAGGAACTACCGGCGTCCGGCGTACTGGTGGAACGAAAGGCTAAGCATCCTCCGGGCTACATGCTTAAA
This sequence comes from Topomyia yanbarensis, assembly GCF_030247195.1. Taxonomy (NCBI): domain Eukaryota; kingdom Metazoa; phylum Arthropoda; class Insecta; order Diptera; family Culicidae; genus Topomyia; species Topomyia yanbarensis. The sequence goes on along the minus strand of NC_080672.1, from coordinate 324,291,922 downwards.
AGCCAGAAGACGCGTTCAGAGAGCAAGATCTGAGGCAGTCAGAGAAGAGTGTAAGGTAACATTCCGGGCGGCCAGGGCAGCTTTTAAACGTGAGATAGTGCTAAGCAAGTCCACCTGCTGTGCAGAGAAGTAGATGCTAGCCCCTGGGGCAATGCTTACCGTGTCGTTATGGCCAGGATCAAGGGCCCAATGACGCCAGTCGAAATGTGCGGCGACAAGCTGAAAATTATCGTGGGGGGCCTTTTCCCGAAGTACGACCCAACCGCATGGCCGCCTACACCGTACGCTGATGCAGATGGTGGAAATGCAGGTGACAATCGGGTTTCCAACGACGAGCTCCTTATAGTGGCAAAAGGGCTGAAAGCGAAGAAAGCTTCCGGGCCGGATGGTATCCCCAACGTGGCACCGAAGACTGCGATCCTGGCGTTTCCGGACATGTTCTGGATAGTCCTACAGAAATACCTGGACGAAGGCTACTTCCCGAATAGATGGAAGATCCAGAAGCTGGTGTTGCTGCCAAAACCAAGGAAACCACTAGGAGATCCAGCATCGTATCGGCCTATATGCCTGCTGGATACTCTCGGTAAACTCCTGGAAAGAGTCATTCTCAACAGGCTGACGACCTACGCTGAAAGTGAGAACGGACTAACGCAGAGACAGCTCGGGTTCCGGAAAGGAATATCGACGGTGGACGCCATCCGCATAGTCATCGCGAACGCGGAGAAAGCATTGAAGCAAAAGAGAAGGGGTAATCGCTACTGCGCCGTGGTAACGATAGACGTGAAGAACGCGTTCAACAGTGCTAGCTGGGGAGCCATCGCCGTAGCACTATATAGAATGCGGGTTCCGGACTATCTGTGCAAGGTTATGAAAAGTTACTTTCAGAACCGAGTACTGGTCTACGAAACGAACACGGGGAAGAGGTCGATTAGGGTAACGGCGGGAGTACCTCAGGACTCCATACTCGGCCCAACGCTCTGGAATATCTTGTAGAAAGGAGTGTTAACACTGGAACTGCCTAGGGGGCAGAGACAATAGGCATCGTGGAAACCTGGATGGCTAACGTCATGTTGCAGCTGGCTCACCACAAGACTGAGGTAGTGCTGGTCAGCAACCGAGGGCAAATCCAGCGTGTCGAGATCAGCGTCGGGGGACAATCCATTCCATCGATGCACGCGATGAAGCACCTGGGTGTGATGGTTGACGATCGGTTGAATTACAACTGCCATGTCGACTATGTATGTGAGAAGGCTGCAAGGAGAACTAGCGCATTGGCAAGGATGATGCCGAATCACGGAGGGGCAAGAGGCAGCACGAGACGTCTCCTGGCGGGTGTCTCATCCTCAATACTGAGATATGGCGTACCGGCCTGGGCTGCTGCGCTGAACTCAAAGCGGAACCGGACGAAGTTGACAAGCACTTTTCGCCTAAAGGCTGTTCGTGTCGCGAGTGCGTACAGAACGATATCGTCGGAGACGGTATCCGTAATTGCCGGGATGATTCCCATCTGCATCACTCTGGCTGAGGACGAAATGAACGTAATTCAAGGAGACTGGAGCGGAGAAATGAACGTAATTCAAGGAGACTGGTTCGAGTGGACTCGTTGGCTAAGTGGCAGCATGAGTGGGATAACGCGGCGAAAGAAAGGTGGACCCACCGACTCATCCAAAATGTGTCTACATGGGTACATAGGAAGCATGGAGAGGTGAACTTCCATCTGACGCAGTTTTTTTCCGGGCATGGATTCTTCCGGAAATACCTACATCGGTTTGGACACGCTTCGTCACCCCTTTGCCCGGAGTGTGTGAACGTGCAAAAGACACCGGAACACGTGGTCTTCGAATGCCCCAGATTCGAAGAAGTCCGAAGGGGTGTACCTGATATAACAGTGGACAATATCGTCGAAGAGATGTGCCGCGACGAGCATATCTGGGACGCTGTCAACAGAGTTGTTACGAGTATGCTCTCCAAGCTGCAAAGGAAGTGGCGAAGGGACAAACAAAGTAACGACACTGGTTAGAACGCCGCAGTGGAACCACAAATAGGGTTTCGGGAGAAATTCCGCCGCCGGGAAACTCACCGACGGTGTAGACTGGGTCCACCGCCGGGGACCAGTTGAGTAGTACGCGATGTAGCACCGGGCTCGGGTCGTCAGGGCGCCAGCGAACCGGACGTCAGGCTTCACCGGAATCGCCAAACCGACCTCGACACTCTACCGGGTAACTCGTGAGTAGGCTAGATCCACCGTCGGGGATTAGACCGAGTAGACCGTGTCGAATAGCCAGAAGTGAGTCGTTGGGGCGCCAGTGAACCGGAAGCTACATACTACTACATACCCGGAATCGATGGATGAAATTCAGCATCTGCTGCTGACTAGACCGAGTAGACGAGGCGGGGAGCTTAGAGGCTCACAGAAACGTACATCGGTATCGGGAGCGGTCTGCCGCCGGGGAATTCACGATAGGGTAGATTCGGCGCCGTGGACTACCCGACAGAATCGTGACGAAAAGGGGAGCTAATTGGCTCACGAAACAAACACCGGTAACGAAAGAAATTCCGTTGTCGGGGAACTCTCAATCGGAGTAGGATAAGCGGTAAAGCTGGAAGACTTTAGGAGAGCTAAATGGCTCAAGAAAGCGGGTAACGATGTCGGGGGAAATTCCTCCGTCGGAGAACTATCGGTCGGAGTAGGATGAGTTCACCGTTGAGCACTATCCAAGCGGATCTTGATAAGGCCGGGAGCTGAATGACTCACGAAAACATGAGCTGAATGGCTCAGGGAATCAGCACCTAAACTGCTCACCACAGGGATGAGAAATAAACGGCGACGTAATGGATGGAGACAAGAAGCAGGAGAGGAAGCGAGAGTTAAATCAAAGCTCCTAGGTCATGTCATCCGCATCACTCTATAATTTGCCTATTCCAAAAATGCCTATATTCTTAAAGTTATAGAGTTATATCTTAGCCGGAGTTTGCCATCTTGGGTTTCAAAATGGCTTCATGCATTGATTTTCGTCATTTGTTCGTCAAGCCCATTCCAAAAATATCCACATTGTTAAGGTTACACAGAATTTTTTAATACCGGAAGTCGCCATCTTGAATGCAAAAATAGCTTCAGATATCGATTTCCGTCATCTACTCATCAACCCATTCTGAAATCACCCATATTGTTGAGGTTATAGAGAATTTATTGTTTTTATATGTCATCGGGTTCAGATATCGATTTCAGTCATCTACTGGTCAACTCCATTCCGAAAATGCCCATATTGTTGAGGAGATCGTTCGAAAACATACCCTCAATCAAATTATTTTCGAATGACCTACGCTGGAATCGCTTTATCGATCTACATTTTCTTGCACAAGGTTTGTCTGCCTGTCCGTCTGTTTGTACCGCTGGTCATGAATTGCTCTAATTGTAAACAATTTGGCCACACAATATGGCTCACTGTGAAAAGTGCGTTGAGAATCACGTGGATTATTCGTGCAGTAAGAATGCTGAAAAATGTCTTTACTGTGCAGAGAGTCTGCACGATATCTCGACATGTCCGCGCGTACTAGCTACACGGGGTTAAACTAATACGTTCCCTTGCGGGGCGTTAAAGCGTTCTTTCGCTGCAATGTCGAACATCTATTTCCTCTTCCCTCCTAACGAAGGCGAGGTTTATGACTCACAAGAGGGAAAATTTACTAGGGTGTCCAGAATTTATAGGTAGAGGAAGAATATTTCCCTTCCTAAACTTCCTTCTAAAGGATTTTTTCAATGGTAAACGATGTAGAAAATATCGAAAAATAATTTAAAAAGGGGACGGGCATAGCGTAGTTGGTAAATCGATTGCCTTGTACGCAGCTCACTTGGGTTCGATTCCCAACTCCGCAGATAGAGATTTTTCGAAAAGAGATTTCCCTAACCCGAAAAGAGGCGAAATTCATAATATTTTTTATTTTAACTTTAATTTAATTTAAATAACTTAACCCATTGCATCCTAGCGAGTGACATTTCAATTTAATCCTTCGCTTAATACGAGTTTACTGAAAAAATTTGCCATCCAACAGCTTTATTATTACACCAAATTACACATCGACTTTCTTTGTACGGTCGATTTTTGTCATTTAATTTATATTTTAACCGTGTAAGTTATTGAAAATGGTGGCTGAAAAGTAAGCAAAATATTTCATTGAATAAGATTGTTGAAATTACTACCAAAGATTCCATTATGCGACAAAACGTTACCAGAGGCCTAATAGAAGCGTCTGTCAGAAAATCCGAAGAAAAATGCGAAACAATATAAAAGTTGTTGTTGATAGTTGGGCGAATAAGATTTTATGCATTAGACATTTACATTTTCAAATTACAAAATTTTGGATGGAATTGAGATATGTATCATTTAATTTGGCTCCTAGTGCAGAACCCTGGGTTATAATGGGTAAACTAGTTTATCAACGTAGAGAAACCTATATGTTTATAATCACAGGTTTTTCGTTAATTATGGAAAAATAAATCTTTCTCTAATTTACATATTCCTACACTGAATTCGTGATCAAAAGTCGACAGTGGTACAAGATACCTCGCACGATATACTAAGCCGGACAAAAAATCTAGGACACTTTACTCCAATTTCGTTGTATCGATGTTCGGAAATTCACACGGAAGAGATGAAAGAGCCGTCTGTCGTGCAAAAGGTTTAGGTCAATCTATAGTAGACCAAGACTCCGCTCTGATGCCGCATTATTATTTATAGACATTAGGATGTCAGACCAGCACGATGTTGGGTGTTCAGCGAGTTTATTGGAACGCTACACCTTACCTACCTCTGCCCGTCGAGGTGAGTTCGCTCAACCTACAGAACCGACCGGATGATTGAGCTAGCGGAAGCGCGGCGGCGTTGGTCTGACGTTCGTAGGCTAATTAATAGATGCTTTCGCTTGTAGATGAACTGTGCGAATCAATCGGTGCAGCAAAAGTGAAAAGAAAAATTTGGATCTGAGGAAGTGTGCAATTTGCATTCGTCGAAGCAGTGACCTAATTTCTTTCTGAGATTGGAATCTCTATTCATTACTTTTGCACGGACGAAGACTTTGCTGAGGGGATACTTCACCGGTGAGTAGAGTTAGCCTTTTTCAGAATTTGTATGGAACTTTGGGAGACACCGATGTGTTTCCTACTGTAATGGTATTTTGGTAGTAGCGTAAATGTTAGGAATTAGCCTTCCAGTTTTCAGAGTAGATCTTGTAATTTTATATTTAAAATCATGCATATATTTGAAGAATGGTCATAGATCTAAAATTAAATCATTCCTCAAACGCTCACGACACGCTGCACAGTTTTTCAAAACGGCATTTTTACGATCAAAATTTAATGACTCCTAAACTATAGATGTTCGAGATTAAATTTAATCTCTATCTATACTGTACAAAAAGTTGAGTGATTAATATCTCTAAAAATGAGACAGAACTTTATTATTTTAATTAATTCAGTTAGAGACTTGATTTCTTTAGCATAGTTACATGAAATATTATTCTGATAATATTTGTCGAAGATAGATCTACATAGGAAGAGTTTTAAGATATTTAGTGTTTTTTGCTAGACCCCTTAAACCAGCACTTCCAATAAAATTTTTCACGATATTATTTTAAGCAAGAACTAGCTTCATACTTTTACAGAACTATAAAAAACCTTTGTCTGGCGTAGACTGCTAGGTAGATTGCGTACAAAAACAGTACGCAATATTTTCATATCTGGCTAAGATAAACTCTATAATATACGGTTAATTTTTAAATTTTTCTGCGATCAGTGGAATCAGTTATATTCCACACAAACATCTCAAACATCCAAGCAGGGAAAAAATATTAGGCAATTTTAACCCTAGAACGTTGCACTTGCGTTATCCACCCTAGAACGTTGCACTGGGGTATAAATGTACGCCACGCGTTTGATCGCAATTTTCGCAGGTAAAAATGCAAACAAATGAAATGTATAATGCATCATTTTCTTCGTTTTTTTTAATTACGAGAACAGCTGTGTAAGTGAATAAATTGGTTTGAACAAAATAAAAAGTGAAAAAATCGCGGTTTTGACTTTTTTCAAAAAAGTACTATAATTTTGCGAATTTTGAATCGATTTGAAAAAAATCAAATGATTCTAAAAATTCAAAGAATTATCTTGAAACGGTAAAAAATGGAATTTCGATATTTTTGAAAAAAGTGCAATTATTTTGAAGAGTCAAAGTTTAAAAATCGTGTTTTGGAAAATTCCACGAAATGGGGTGGAAATTGAAATGAAAAAATATTTCTGACCAGTAATACATTGGTAATACGCAACGTTACTGTTACAGCAGTTATTGTGCGCAAATTATAGTTGCGAGCCATTGCCTTGAAAAACTATAGAAAATAAACAATAAAACAATAAAAATCAACAAAAATGAGAACGATTTTTTGTTCCGCTTCAAAATTAAATTAAATAAATTATTAAAAACGATCATATAATACTAATTGTTATTTACGTAGGAAAACAATCAGTATTTAAACCGGTATCGTCACGAATCACATTTCCACTGAAATCCACGAAATCTGACGAAACACTAACGGCTACCGTACACTGGGGTACAAATGTACCCCACGCCAACTTTGACACTTGCTTCCACAATAAACTGGCTATACCACCTTCTTCTACTCTTACTAGAAACTCTAAATTGAATTATGGTGTGAGTCCCAGGTCAGTAAATGCCGAATTCTCGTTTTCACACGGCTCCAAAGAAGGCGTGGGGTACATTTGTACCCCAGTGAAACGTTCTTGGGTTAAAGTAAGTGGGAAACTGCAACCAGGTGCACTACTGAGTTTGACTGAATTGACAGTTGCTTACATTTTTTTAAATTTTTCATATCTCTAGTTCAGGATGCTCTGATACGGCGGAGCTAGTGTTTTAACGGTATTCATTCAACTCTTTACAAAACTATTTAGTACTTATTTCTTCGCGGACTTGGAGGTCTGTTTTCTGTGGGTAAGTGTCGAACCATCCAATAAATAAATGAGCAGACCATAGGAGTGATGCAACACAGCGACATAAAATTTTATTGGGTAATAATAGAAAACGATCAATACTACAATTATCTTACGACACATGGTCGCACAGGGGATATTGTTGGTCTTATAATAAAAATAAGGTAACCGGAACGGATCGTATCGTACTGTGTCGACATAAAACCAACGGCCCAAGCTTTTCTTTTACGATCATTACGACTTTTGGAGGAAATTCTTCGTTGCTGCCTCTTTCCTGAGAGCAATGTGAGCGAAAGCAGTACGAGCAGTGATTTATGGTCCAATAGTAATCGCGCAGTAAATATAAAATAAAAATTAAGTAAAAGATTAGGCATAATAGATAAGTTATGTCTTCCTATGTGTTAAGAGATACTTGTAGTTTTGCAGATGAAACAAGTTCTTCTTTTGCGCGATCGAATCGATTTTTTGTTCAACATACTGACTCCGATTTACTAGTTCCCTTTTTTACACCAACCAAAATACATACCCAGTCAAATCATCCCTTATACGTGTCATTATTTCGAAAAGTATCTGTTTCAACATGTACTCTTCGTCGACAGAGAGATTACTTCAGTTAAGTACAGTTCAATAAGTAAAGAAAGCGGAAGCAAATGTGAAAACCCCTAACTTAACCGCTCTGTGTTAACGAAACCCGAGGACAGTCGGTTTGTACCAAATGAAAAGTTAAACTCGAAGCGAATGCTGCACAACGTGATTAGGTGTTGGTGGATTTTATTCATGCTGGTGACCTGGCTCTGTAGCTTGGTCTTCATCGCTCACGTCGATGGATTGCACATGTTTAATTTGACGTTTGATGTGTTTGCAGGTCAGATAAACAGTACCTTCGTTACGAAATATGCCAGTCGTTAGTCTGCTGGAGTGTATCTGTGTGGTTTTTCCCTACAAAAAGTGTCTAGGCTCTCATCATGCGCACCAATTAGTTTTTTATTCAGTAATATTATTGGAGCCAGTAATGATACGCTAGTTCGTAGCAATATTAAAATCGTTTCAAGCCTCTATTAATACTATTGAAGTTAAAATTTGAAACAAACTTTGGAGAATAACTAGATTTCGTTAAAATATTAAAAAAGGATCACATTTACTTAAAGCTAAGGGGACATTTTTAAATTCGCATTGTAAGGCAAAATTTCTTATGTCGTTAAGCTTGGGAAAATTGTTCATTTAGAGAGTAGACAACGATGCCAGAGATAGACAAAGAATCAAACTTGCAGGTTCTAGATGATTTAGACGAATTTGATTTGCACAAAAGGGCAGTTAAACGAATGCCAATATTCGAAATGATGATTGAGCGAAAATTTAACTTACCTGAGTATTATTAAGTCGTATTATTGTTTGACCGAATTTATCTTTTTGCCGAATACCAATGGCAATTTTATCAAATGGAATGGAAATTTATGTGAATTTTTCCATTGTTTTGAATAATATCTCAAATCGCTTCGAAAATACATACTAGAAAAAAACACTCGCTTAGATTTGAAAAACTAGTATCAAAATCATTCCGCGTGTGCAAATGAAAATGGTTCGTTGTATGACAGCCTGCAAAGTGGACATCAAAGAGCAAATAATATCCGAATAATGAATAAAATAATCAATCGAAATAGCTCATGTTTTAAAGAAGGAAAAGGATCAATTCATATCATTTGATTTCACTGAATATAGAATAGATCAATAAACTCACATGAATATGAAGGAAAAAGATTAACGAAGGAAGCCAAATGCAAAGCTTTTGTGCTTTAAAAAAAAGAGTTGTATGTCGCCAATACACAAATATAACCAGTTCAATGTATATTGTGGAACATGCACAAATTTCTGCGATTAAAGATTCAGAACCTCTAAGTTCCGTTTTGCATTTTACAAAGTTTGTTTGAAATTGTTGAATATTATCGGTAGTTTTAGTTCTCCACTGCCGCATGATAACTATCAGCTGCCATAAATGTGTACCCAGACTCGAATAACTGTACAACCAATTTCTCCTCCGGTATTAGTTTCGAATTCAAACAAATTCCAGTTCTTATTCTGAGCAGCACAATTGTCGAGCTATAATACAGTAGTTTTCAAACCATTAAACCTTTTTTTCTCGGTGCAAAACAGCTTAACAAATCTTTCGTCGAACGGCTACTGGTAGATTCGTCCCAAGCGCATGCAATCACTGGATACGATCTCGCATTTTTCCTAACAGGAACAATGAACAGTCGTTGAGAGAAAATTACAGTTCTCAGTACTTCTAAGCGAGGCAGTTGAATAAATTGTTAAATTGCCGCCGTTAGGTATTTAAAACAGCTGAATAGCCTTTTTTACGTCCTCTCGGTAGGGATGTCGAGAGTCGGGCCGGTCCTCGGGACTTAAGATATTGACGGGCCTCACTATAGATTACTTCTTATTTGAATATGAATTAGAGCAATTGTACGGTTAGAAATCAAACTATTTTTATACAAATCATTTATTTGATACGGCTCAATGTGTTAGCTTAACGGAACGTTGAATATTTTATAAATTTCAAAGATGAAAAGGATAAGTAATACACGAATAAAGGGTGTGTAGATAATTATTGCGAAAAAAAAATAAAATTTTCATAAAATATGAGATTTATAAAACAATGTGTCCCCAAAGCTGGCTTTTGCCGTTATAGTAGCAGCGCGATCGAAAACAATTGCTTTGGACTAATTTGGCATTGCGCCACCCTTCCAAAGCCGTACAGGACTGGTATAGAATAATTATAAATTAATTAATAAATTAATCTCTAATTCAATGGATTTTTTTTCCTTAAACTCACTAAACTGCCCTGAACTCCATCTGATTGAAACCTATTGGCCATGATTAAGCGCGAACTTAGATAGACCAACGGAATGGCGAAGAACGAAATAAATGATGAGGATGTGGAAAAAACTGAGAAAACGTACCGAAAACGAAGATACAGGCACTGATGCAGGACGTCAATTACAAATGTCGAGCTTTCTATGCATTCTAAAGTTCAACCGACGTATATAAGCCGAAATAAATATATACTAAACTACCGTAAAACTTTGGTGTCATTTCAATAACTATAGCCAATTTACCAATCAATCTAATATGTCGCAATAATTAACGACTCAATCTTTATCAGTGGCTGTCCTTCAAACTGCATGACTCCTCGTTGCTATTGGAGACCTTTTTGCGCCGTTGTCATATACGTCCATATCGTCATCGTCTTTGCTGCCTTGACGCTTGTGATTAGATGATCTTAATTGATTCTTACCCTTACAGGTTACCCATCGAGTGTCACAAGTGATCCCTTGTTAATGATGCGTGCTGTTGATTTTGAGATAGTGGATGCGACTTTTGCGGTCATTATGGCCTGAACAAGTTTCTCTTAGCGCCGTCTGAACATGGTTTTCTGTAATGTGCCGTCTGATTACAAAATTGGTACTTACGTTATAAATTGTTCATTGAATGTGCAAAGAGTTGTCTGTTTAATGGTATCGCATTGTGTTTTGTTTTCTTGGGTCACGTAGGAAGGAATATAATCCAGAATAACTGCCGAAAACAGTATAGGATTTTGCCTTTCTCATATAGAAAGGTTATGCAATCACTCCAAAAATCGTTAACGTAATCCCGGCCCAGAGGGCCGAGTGTCATGTCCCATTCGACTCAGTTCGTCGAGATCAGAAAAGTCTGTGTGTGTATGTATGTGCGTATGTGTTAAAAATGTCACTCATTTTTCTCCGAGATGGCTAGACCGATTTGCCCGAAATTCTAAAGTCTCAAATGAAAGGTACAACCTTCCCAACGGCTGCTATTGAATTTTTTATTGATTGGACTTCTGGTTCCTGAGTTACAGGTTGAAGAGTGCGACCACATAGCAAATTCCCATATGATCTGATCTGAAAAATGCTCAATGAGGGAAGTAAGGTAAATGATGTTAAATGGGACTATAGAGAAACTGATCAAGATTGGGACAATTTGAAAAATATGCGACCAGACATATTAAAATAAAGTTATGCGCCAAAACTATCACATACAGCAAAATTTCTCATGGTTACGTATAGCTAGAAATAGTACTTAAATACCAAATTTTCCGAAACAAAATTATTTCTTTTTCTAACACATTAGGTCGTCTTGAGCTGAGCGCTCAGCTCAGACGACATAATGTGTCTTTGTTGAGCAAGCTTGTTTATGGTAAAACGCTCGATAAATGGAGTTTTATATATTCTAATATGAGCTAACACCAGTACATTTTCATTTGAATAGATTGAAAATACTACGGAAAATGTCAAGAATTATATTTTAAATAAAGAATAATTATGGTTTTTTGATGTTGAATCGCACTACAAATAATCATGATTAAGACGAACAGTTTCAGCTATTCACTCCTAGAGGAGTTATGTTTAGTGGCATTTTGTTATGAAAAAATCTAAATTCTGAGGTTATAGATGCTGTGTTTGAAAAAAAAAATCTAGTTTGCTTTTCGCTTGTTTTGATAAAATACACGCTCGATATATTTCATAGAAATTTGAGCATTAAAACCTATGGTTTCCAAGCAAATTTTTTATCCGTTTGGGATACCAGTACTTCATCTGAAACATGTTAATGCTCTTAAAGAGAGCAGAAATTATAGTTCTAATTAAAACTATTTTTAGTTCCACAGCATCTGATACGTTTTGCTAAAATATTTTTCTAATTTTGTGCCGAAATCGAGATATGATACTGCAGAGAAAACTACAAATTGTTTTTATTTATGACGCCAAATGACTTTAAAATACATGAAACGTCGAGATTTGATGTAAACTCGAAATTTTTTTGGTGAAAATTAACTTTTTGGGACATTTTTGCCTTTCTCATCTAGAAAGGCACTCTGAAAATCGTCAATCTTATCCCGGTTATTTTTTGTCTATATATGTTTTCTGTATTTAACCCTTTCATGCCCAACTTTTTTCTAGTGCTTGTAGGGTTTCAAAACTATTTTTCCTTGTAAACGGTGGGATCAAGAAACACGAAAAGCCATTTTTCATAAAGATAGGTGCTTCCCTCGCAGTGCTAGAAGCTGCTCAATTTTTACCTTTCAATGCTCAATACAATTCTCCTAGAATATTTACAATAGTCCACTTATGTGGAAAACGTAACCAAAGACAGTCTACATTGATAAGTTTTATCAGTTTTTAAAAATATTGCAACATAACGAAGATATATGAAAAATTCATTTTCCGTCATCAACATAAACTATCCTGGCAGCACTGCTACATCAAAATCCAATCAGATTAATTGCAATAACTTCAATTCTAGAGCTGATCCTTTCAACTGTTAGTACTCAAATGAAAGGCAATAGTCACATTTATTAGTCTTACTTGTTTTTGTGAAGAAATCTTGCCTCAAATAAAAGTTATAGCTGTTCAAAAACGTTGTTGTCCACAAACAACATGGGTATGAATGGATTGAACAGGGGCGTAGCTGGTGATATTCAGAGAGGGGTTGCGCTCCTCATTGCACACCCTTCTTTGAGTCCCCTCCCTCCTCAAGTCACTCCACAATTCCCCCCATCAAGCCGCCTCCCCTCAAACCCCCCGACAGATCCCCCTCAAACGTTCACCTCAGGTACGCTCTCCAGATCCACCACTCCATCATCCCAATCACCTTCACCTAGTAGGCATACGAAGATAGGCTGGGGGGGGGCTGGTTCGGTTGTTGGCTATTCATCCCCTTCACACACATACCTCCGCATGGTATAATAATTTTGCCGAAAGACAACATTGAGCTAATGCTAATTGAGCTAATTAAACATTATACGGACCCCTCGGACCCTCTTCCTGAATCCGTCGCTGGTTTCAACTGTTTCAGCGTCAACAAATAGCATCTCAAGTTCGTGGTGGTCGATCCATTGTATGTATGTGGAAATCGTACTGAATATGTAATATACATTTCCACTATTATATTGAACATAACCAGCCATGGAATCGCGCATTTGCACCACAAGGTGGATTAAAACATGTTTTTATCTCCGCTCGCTGTACTGCTCAATGGTACGGTCGATATTGGAATCGAGCTCTATAATATGGTGTCCGTATCAAGCTACGAAAATAGCAAGAATTGAAGCAATTCAAATAAAATTCGTTCGCTATGCATCTTCCGCCATACGAAGTCCGCTGTAGATTTTTAGGTCTACGCACGCTTGAAACAACAAGAAGCTGTTTTCGTCGCTTACATTCTTGTAGGTAGTTAGATTCGTCGGAATTATTGGATCAACTTCAGATCTATGCACCGGAACCTGTGATCGCCAATCTTTATGCTATTAGAACATAGAACCCCCTGTATGGTGCCCATGATCCGAATCACATTATGTCTGCCTCATTCATTGAAGTAATGCGGATTTCGATTTCAACGTGTCATCCATTACCTTCAAGAACCGACTATTAAAGGGGTGAGCGTAGCGTAGTTGGTAAATCAATTGCGTTGTACGCAGCGCACCTGGGTTCGAGTCCCGACTCCGCACATAGGGTTGGAAATTTTTCATAAGAGATTTTTCTAACCCGAGGAGGCGTTAGAAAAATCTTCTTAAGGTTAACCTCTATAATTGAAACAAAAAAACCGACTATTAAGGAGTTTTTGACTTGCCAGATATTTACTGACGACATTTTAATCTGTATTTTTATTTGCTGCTTTTCTTTCATATTTTTAGTTTTGTTTACATTACTGTATTAGTTTTTGTTATATTTTTTCTATATTTATTGTAAAGTTTTGTGTTATGTATTCAATTCAAAATATATGAAGTTTTAATGCCAATTTGAAAAGAGGTGATGCTTCGCTCAAAGTCAGATAATATAACGGGTGCTCAATAAAAAATGAGAATGCTTACAATACCATTTTGTAATCAAAGTATAGAGCGTAATTTTTTTTTTCTCTTCAAGGGAATTGCTCTCTGGATTCCCTAGAAATGGGTGGCATGTTTCTTTTCGCTCGGGTGCAAGCACTGTTGTACGGTTTTACGAAACGAAGCGTGTAGTACGGTTTTACGAAACGCATGGTCATCGTGGAAAAAAGGTTACAGTAGACCACTTTCGAGACAAAAACGTGCCCGTGAGTACAGTTTACCGGTTTCGCGTGGAGCGAAAGGCCGGTAGCGGCCGTCCGACGATGATAACGACGAAGAAGAGGAAGGAAGCGTTGAAAAAACTGTTCGACAACAAGGACGGAACGAGTTTGCGTGACGCCGGCCGAAAATATCACTGCTCCCATACCTTGCTTCACCGAACCCTCAAGATGGACGACATCATCTGTCTGAAAAAGACTCGGTCCCCGAGTACACGAACGAGCAGATAGCGATCGTTAAACCGTAGTGCCGGTGGATGACGAAGAATTACCACCGGTTCGTGTTGGACGACGAAAATTACATTCCGCTCTCAAAGACCCACATTCCAGTAAATGACAGCTACTATTCCAGCGACAAGTCGCCCACACACCCAAAGTAAAATATAATTTAAGCAAAAATTAAAAAAAAGTGATGCTGTACATCGCCATATCGGACAAAGGGGTTTCAAAGCCGTTGTTCAAGCCTAGCGGTCTGGCCATCAATCAACAAGTGTACCAGAAGGAGTGTCTTGAGAAAATTCTTCTACTGTTCTTAAAGAAGCATCATGCGGATGGGAAGCACGTCTTCTGGCTGGACAACGCGTCTTCCCATTACGTGAATAAGACGCTGGAGAATTTTGAGCAGAAAAAGATACCGTACGTGCCAAAAAAAGGAACCAGATCAACTTGCCCTAGTGCCGTCCTATTGAGGATTTTTTTTTCGGTTCCTCAGTGCACTAGTGTGCAAAAGTAATTTGTGGAACAAGGATCCGAAGCAGCACCAGGATCCGGAACTTTATCCGGAAGATGGACGTTAGTGCCGTTCAGCGCTTTTGTGAGCGCATCGCGACTAAGTTGTGTCGCACGATTGACCAGGGTCCCTTCTCCAATATTCATTGACGTTTTTTTGAAGAATAAACATATTTTTTACTGAGTTCGTTGAAATTTTTTATTTGTTTTTTTTTTTTTTAAATTTCATTTTTTTTTTAACACCCGTTATTTCACGAGAAAAAAACATTCTTTTGATCAATCATCCAGAAGCACAATCAAATCTGGCCTGCATTTTTGATGCCAAGAATAATAAACTATATATATTCTACATTCTAGATCAAATAATTTCGGAATCGTCAACTTTGAAGATCCTATTACAGTGTAATTAAAAAAATCAATTTGTTGAACAATCCCCTTAGAATGAATTATGGAGAGTGAATTCTTCGAAAACGTTATTTAGAGACTTGGTGTCTTCAGTAAAGTTGTTGAGCACCATTTTAGAAACATCAACATCATTTAGCGGTCAAAATACGAGGAAGTGGGTTTCCTTCATTCAAATGTCGAAAAATCCTATACAAAATACAATTTTCAAGCCGTTCCGGTTGGTCTACTAGCGACTCTTTTGTGTTGTGGTTCAAATTTGGAGCAGATACTCTTGGTGATACTAGGAAAGGACTAAAGGGTTGGTCGGTGCGGTTTCTTATTCAGAAAAGATTTTCATGGGTCATACTGTATCACCATTTCTTCCAAACTAGGCGAATAAATTATTCCGAAACTTAAATTTCATTAATATTTATTCCAACATTCCCTAGTATTAATTTATTACGGGCACCTCTAGCAGATCCCAGGCTTCCGGACTTGCACCCCTGAAAAAGACAAAAGTAACAACCAAAGTTAACTGTCAATCAATCACCTGCCGTTGATTAGCGGCGGCGGCTACTTACTGGGTCTCGCCCCGCACCGGTTGGCACAGTCCAATTTGTACACGTTGTGGTAGGTGGTGTGGTCCGTTCCGCAGACCGGATTGTAGTGACTCAAGGTCAGACAGCTGGCCAAGCAGATGTAAAAATCACGCGACCTGGACGGTTCTTTGGACTCGAATGGTGGCGGTAAACCATGCAACCGTGTCTCCAAGATTGTTGTCAGGTCGGGCTGGATGGTGGTTCTCGGTGGCAGTGGTCGATTGCGAACTAGAACCAGTGAAAGTGAACGGAGAAGTGTTAAGTTTGTATCCGAACGGCAGGTTTAGTGAGTTACCAAATTTCTTATTTAGCGGGATGTAGGTGGAGAAGGGACTTCGATTGGACTGTTGCCGCTTTACGCGTCGCGCTTCGAAAACAGGAACGTGAACCAACAGGATTATAACTGCGGGAAAAAAAACGAGAAAGGAATTAGAATGGTCAATCCAGTTGATGCCGTTGGAGATAGTGTCAAAGTAGTTCAGACAGCGAACATTTTATTCGCAACACTCTTGAACCTATTTTATATAAATCTGACTGCAGACGTTAGCGTGGAGAGACTAATCGAAGGGCGCGCCGCCATCAATGGGGAGTTCCGTTACGAACACAAGCCAGCTGCCGACACACGCCTTCGCGCTTTAATGCCCTTGAACTTGGTCGTGATGGAGGTAGTGGCCATGAAATGTAATCCTCCAGCACAAACTTATGAATGAATGCTCTAGCGATTTGATCCGTACGTTAATTCGCGCGACTTGAAATTGTTCATTCGTTGGATAATAATAAACGCGGAGTACGTTTTATTACCATTGGCGTGAAACATGCTGCTAAGGTTGATCCGATTAAGGTTTTTTTTACTGTTTACAAGCGGCGTCATGCCTCATTCCAACCAGTCTTGAACTTTGAATATGCATATGTTTAACAAGCCGGAATCGAGTTGTACGTGTTTTCCGTTTTATTGTCAGTTTTTAGCCCAATTAACCGATTAGGGTTGTATCATAAAAGAAGAATATGTTATAGATCGAGTTTTTCAAAGCATATTCAAAGATATTTAAATAAATACATAACATGCTTCAGTTGGATCATATCGTATCGATTATGAAAGCAGTTCCTGCCCTTTGTTAAATTGCTGTTAAATAACTACTAATTTCAAGCACCCAACCATGTTCGATCAGAAAAGCAATTCAGTTTCACGAATCACGAAATTTCTCCTTCTTTATAAATAAACCGTCGAATGACCGATACCTGGGTAGTTAGTCGAAGCTGTCGTTTTTTTTGTATTAATCAAAAAATTCAACACTCACAGCACTTTTCCCCTGGCGACTTTGGCTATGCTTTCTAGTGCTGAAACTGAATTCATCTCAGTGAAGTTTTATTTTCATTTGTCCGATAGTGCCAGCAATAGCAATTGGCCGAAAAAGAAAAACAGCCTGATGCCCTGGCACCGTAAAAATTGATCAAGTGTGTGTATTCGCGCCAGATAAGGAGAAATCTTCCATCTCATTTCACGCTCTTATCAAGCGGTAATGAAGAGCAAGTGAGAGCGTTTTTTTGGTTATTGTTGTTATTGTTGGTTTTTGTTGCGCAGGTCGATTGTTCCGCAGCAAACTATATTTGGATTTGCATCCCAATTGAAACCGGAGCACGTTCGGTAATTATTTGCCATTATTAGCATCGACTTAACCACTAGACTTTACGGTGATTGCTTCGCCGTGATACCATAATGGTATACCTATAGTCAGTGTATCGAGATCTGCTGAAGTGATTTGTAGCAGCCTCGGAGGAGGGGGATGAGTTAAATTTGGAAGCCAAAGTTGAAACTTGGTTGTAGATTAAAGATGATACCGCCAGCTAGGGTTCGTCGCGGTTGCGGTATTTACCGCAACCGCGCGGTATTTACCGCACCCGCACCGCAAAAACTGCGGTGCGGTAAGACACTTTTTCTTGCGGATGCGGTGCGGGAAATGAGCATTTACCGCGCGGTATTACCGCAACCGCGCTTAAAAAAATAATTGATAAGTCTGCAGTCTGCATTAAAAAGTGAATTAAAACTTTAACTTTTACCATTTAAGAACGACGAAACTTATTACCTTACGATAGGGAAACATAATAAACATTTGATTGCTCTAATTTCCATGGACTTGACAATGATTGGAAAATAAATCCGAATATAATCTGTATTCGACCTATCAAGTAGCGATTTTTTACATTTTGTTTATTCTAATATGATAAAACAATCTGTTACTAAGAAATATAATCTATAAGCTGTGTCCAATATAATTTGGCATCAGTATTTTTACGACATATTTTGAACACTTTTAAGAATTTACAAGCGAATCTTTTCAAATATATAAAATGCACAATACAATCATTGAAAACCAATTGAATTGCACTGTCAAATCCAATTTAAAAATGCATCATTTCTCCCGATTCCTCTTGACAATCGTGGAATTATGAATCGTTAACGATGACATTTTCTCAACTGTGAATTTTGATTAAATTGGAGAACTTTTGATTAATTTGGAGAACTTAAAAGTTTTCCTATTGATTGCTGCGGAAGAACGTTTTTGCATGTATAATGATGAAGTACATGTAGGGTTCGCAGTACCGACCCTTTTTGTCGAGAATCGGTACTACGGTACTGAAGCCCTTTTTTTAAATTCGAAAAGAGCTTCAAAATGAAATTGAATGCTGAAACTGATGACCTTATTCTCAGATGATTGAACATGTTTATCGTTTTTAATTGATTCGGACTGGCATGACTCATTTCAGCAGAAAATATTTTTTGTATGCGGCACCTTCTTTTATTTCGAAATCTAGGCCACTATAAAATCAATAACTGCTAAGCGGTGCGACTTTTATCGACTTTAACAGATGGTAAAAGTAAGAAACACTATTAATAACAGTAAATCAAAGCGAGAATGGCAGTAAATCCGAGCAGGTTGCTCGCTTTTCCTCTCTTGATTTGCTGTAAATTGGTTTCGACCTGCATACCAAGGCTCTTTGCTTTCCTGTAAACTATGGAGTTTTGCTGAATTTTCCTATCACTAATAATCACAAATCGCCCCATTTGGAGTAGCTCACTAAGTCTAAAATTGTTAGCTGCTAAATCGCTGTTCTTTATTTTATAAATAAAGGTTTAAGAGAAAACCAAAGGCATGATTTAGACCATAGTCTTATTACGTGCGACCCAGTAAAAAATGGAAACCAATCAGAATGTCGCTAATAAAAAAAATCATAGCAAATTTTTACGTCTCTTACGCTAGATGTGAATATTATGAAATTTAGTACAAGATCGTTAAAATTTAATAATAACAATATAAAGAATTTAAACATTCCGTTCAGTACAACGGGAGCTAGTAATGTTTAACTTATAGAAGGTAATTAATATAATTAAAAGTCATCTTGCAGACCGATATTTTGAAACATGTCCCCCTAGAGAATCCACATATTTTTCATAAAAAAAATTGTATGGTACCGAAAATACCGGTACTGGCTTTTCTTCAGTACCGGTATTACGGTACCAAAAATGGGTCGGTATTCCCGGGATTTTCGGTACTGGTGTTACCGGTACCACAACCCTAAGTACAGCTACATTTCATATGACTTCAGTGCTATGCTAAGATTTGCCTTGTTTCGAAAGTATGTATTTCAAAATGTACGGAATTTTATTAATAAAACTTGCAAAGTGTCAACTTTTTTAATTTTTTAATAAATGTTACATTCTGAGGAGTCCGTCAAAGTTAATGTACGTGTAAATAAGCGTAATATTTTATTATATTTGGTTATTCAAAAAAATTATTAATTTTTCAACACACTTTTCAAAAATACAGAATTTTACCGCATTTACCGCATTACCGCGCGGTGCGGTGCGGTAAATGCAGTGCGGTTGCGGTAAGCGGTGCGGTTTTATTATTTTTTTGCGGTTGCGGTGCGGACTATCCATTTACCGCCCACATCCGCACCGCGACGAACCCTACCGCCAGCCATACTGGCGTAAGGCAATCTCTGTGTAGAAAAAGTGTGTTCGTACCATAACAATTGTCGGTCGGTAAATCACATAATCATTCCTTATGCAAACTTTATAGAGTGCATATTGACGTGACTTATCGTATGTTTCGCATATGTTAAGTTTTTTACATTTCCTATATTTTTATTAACTCGCCACTCATCCCCACACCAGAAGCACGGAGGGGTGTGTTTGTACATTGATTAGATTAATCTAAAACAAACGTATACAGAATATTAATTTAATTCAGATGTTGGCTAGCTTCGTGTACAAAATGATGTGTTAAAAATCTGTTTTAATTATTTTTATGATAAATACTATCTAAACTATTTGTAGATGGGGCTGTTGTCCACTAGGAGATTGATATCACCATTGTTTTTCTCATGACCAACCCTGCCTAGACGCCGCACAGAGGAGTAACTAGAACAAATTCTTGGCCAATAACCAAAAAAAAAATTTTTTTTCGATTTTTTATTTAGTTATATTTTTTTTAGATACCCAAAAGCATACTGCATATTGTGGCAAAATGAAGAGTTTGCCAAAAATTGCTAAAGATTTTTTGCATGGATGCAAATTGGTGATATTTTAAGGGGCTTTTATTCATTTTTTATTATATATCCAGCAAAATCGCTTTCTAATGATGATGACTGTATTAAATAAGACAATATTATAACAAACGTAATTGAACACAACTATTTGTGTAATCTCAGCTTAAAAGTAATCGAAAATAGTAGTGTTTCTGTGTATTGGACCAACTTTAGAAACACCCTTTTTAAACATTTTATTCCAAATTTGAATGATAAAAAAGTTACATTATACGGCAAGATCCGGCAAAGTTGCTGAAATAACATTACAAAACAAGATTCCGGCTATCCGAAAAACATTCAATCTCTTCCGATCTTTTCCGAACCACAAATTCCAAGCGATTTGAAAATATTGATATTTCCACTAATTTGAGGTACGCCAAAATGTTGTAGGGCCAAATACTATGTTTGGCAAAATGTATATCTATGAATATGTGCACAGGTATCCCTTTTCTTCTCCCTTTTCCACTGACCAACTGTTCATGCATCGGGAAAAACAAATGTATTCACAAAGATCACCTCGAAAATACTAGTGTTCGGAAGGATCTAGAAAAATGACCTCTGCACTGGTAGGTGGACAGATGCCAAATTGTCCCAAAAACTAGTTATTTTCTATTTTTAGTTCATATTAAGGCATAATAACAGCAATAGCCGCAATAAATAGTTTTGACCAGGATTCGACCCCAGTTACTCCTCTGTGCGCCGTATGACATCTAGCGAAAGAAGCTTCTCAGACAACCCTAACTTATCGTATTCGAACAAAGGTCAAAAAGGTTCCGTTCACTTTCTGAGATTTTTTCACATTGTGTGATTTGTATCACGGAGCAGACAAATTTATCTAAAATAGGGAATTTTGGGGACAAAAGGCCCAGTATCCACCTTTCCCGTATTTTTCGAAAAACAGAAATATCTCCTTTCAAATACTAAGGTTATTTCCTTTAAAAAGAGGAATGAATTGCAATTTTCTGAGTGCTGTTTTAAAAGTTATAGCATTTAATATATTTTGCCTCCATATTTTCCCATGGTACCGTAAACCGGGGTGGTTTTGATCACTCGAAACTTTTTTCGTAGATTACTTATTCAGCCTAATCATTCCCATTAGAAATGAGTTTTACTCTAAAGTTATAGAGTAGGGATTTATTATACTTTTGTAGTATATTTTTGTAGTACAAGTAATTTTTGAGTACAAAATAAACAAACATCCAAAATTTTGCTTTACCTTATTTTGACGAAGATTCGCAGAGTGTCTATTTTCTATAGAACAAATAAATCTTGGATATTAGCAAGAATAGTAAATTTCAAGCTATTTTTTATTTTTCTTTAGAGTCGGATGTGCCAAATTTAAGAGCTTGCTTATTTTAAAAACATTTTGTTGTGAAACTAGTTCGCAATTATTTCAATTTTTTTCAAGCTTAATTTCACAATTTTTTTAATATTCAATGATCCAACGTGTTAAAATGTTATCTTTGTTAATTGATAAACCGCTGAAATAAGACAAATTTAGCAGTTTTCAAATTCTTTCATTCAAATTGAAAATTGAATTTTGGTCACTCGAATTTTACAGTATATTGAAATACATTGTACAATACCAATTAACATCTATTTAACAAGAAATTAATTTAAACAAATATTTAAATAAAAAATAATGAACATAATGTGGATGAACATATAGGCTATCAAAGCCATCCCGGAATACCAAATCGGACCTCAAATTGTGATGATTTTTGAAAAAATAGTAGTAAGCGGACAATTTCTGGTAAAACCATCCAATCTTGTTCTTCATACATCATTACACGGTTTAAAAATATTAAACTTGAAAAAAAATGTGTTGCGCCGAAAAATATGTAATGATTATATCGAAATGTTATCAATGTCACTCCACCCTAGAAACAATTGAGGTTTTATGGTAGTTATAGTCCCTCATAAAACATAGGTTGCTCTTGAAGCGTGCTATATAACTGTAATTGTTACTTGGGCGGTTTACGCTACCAGTTTCAAAAAACTTCAAGCGAACTGGGGTCTAGAATTGTCCAAATTATGTGAAATTTGGCACCTGAGCTTTGACATTTGTCACGATATGAAAGGTGGGGGTGACTTTGAGAATTCAAAAATGCGTGATAATTGTGTTGTTAAAACAAAATTTAAAATATCTCGAGAACTACTACATTTCAAAAAAAATTTGATAGGAACATTTTGATTTAAAATTGCGTTTAGAATCATTTTCAAAAAGAAAATTATATTTTCAATGCAAATAGTATAAATTATAAAAAATGTCAAAAGTTGGTGTTAGGAAAACTTTTTTATTGAAAGCTTCTCCATGATCCAAATACACTGAAAAAGTTTCTTTTACGTCTTTAAAACGATAAACATTAGATTGTTTAAATTTCACGATGAGGAAATGTAAATAACTTTTGAAAAGAGCAAGCTTTTTGTTAAATGCATTTTGATTTGAAATGATAGCTAGAATCATATTCTGTGGTAATAATACAGTTTTGTATGTAAATTAGTATGACATTCAAAAACATGTATAAAATTTTTGATAGAAAAACTATTTTACCGACAAATTCTCCATCATGCAATCACATTTAAAATGCTTCTTTTCTCAGAAGGTTTTTGTTGACAACACATAAAAATTAAAAAAATGCATTTTTTTGCATTCAAATTTTTAACATAAATATTTGTTTTTGTGAAAAATGACACAAGATTTTTATCAGTGTATATTTTTTTCGTACAGAAGTATTCATTCCACGTAACTCGCTCTCATATAGTTTTGTTGTATAAAATACGGCGATCGAACAATTTTTTTTTTCGAAAATGCTACATGAAGAATCTTTTGCGCCCTTTTAAAAATTGCTCTTGAGTCAAAATAGTTTTATTGACAGTGGAAAATGTTTAGTCTTCCATGCCGGTAAAACGTGTAAACGAAATCGAAGATCGGTCACGATTTTAAAGATTCTTCGAGGAATTCCTCTATACTTCGTTTTTTACAATAAATTCGGCAGTGTCTGAACTAAAATTCTAACAAATTTTTTGCATGTATCTCAAATATTGAACTAAATAATAGATTTTTTACAGAAAACCCCCTTGTAAGACGTTTTAGGTCAATATAAAAAAAAAACCTGTTTTAATCCACCTAGTGGTGCAATTGTGCCTTTCTCATTTATCCAA
The DNA here is from genome assembly GCF_030247195.1 of Topomyia yanbarensis. Classification (NCBI taxonomy): domain Eukaryota; kingdom Metazoa; phylum Arthropoda; class Insecta; order Diptera; family Culicidae; genus Topomyia; species Topomyia yanbarensis. The sequence goes on along the minus strand of NC_080672.1, from coordinate 324,268,339 downwards.
ACTACGATTCCATCGCTCGTAATGTTTAATATATGGTGGAAATGTCTATTACATATTCAGTACTTTTGCACATACATAAAATGGTTCGACAGCAACGAACTTGATATGCTATGTGTCGATGTTAAAACGCTTGAAACCAGCGGCGGATCCAGGAAGAGGATTGGGGGGTCCGGACTCCGCCAAAAATTATTAACTTGTTGAGAAATTTTAAATTAGTTTCAATTCTGAAGTAGTTTCCAACTAAATTCTAAACTAAACTAAATCATTTCAAACCAATTTTTTCACTGGTTTTCAGACCCACTAGAAAAGTTTATTCAGCAGGAACTAGGAAATTTTATCGTGGGGGGGGGGGGGTCGTAGGACTAGATGAGGGAAGGGAGGTTTCGGGAAGGGTGGTGTGTTATATGAGAGGGCGGTAATCCCTCACCGTATACCCCTAACTACGCCCCTGTTAATATAGAGAAAACCTATATAGGTAAAGAAATTGGTCGGGATTAGGTTAACGAACTGAGTCGAATGACACGCGGCCTTCCGGGCCGGGTGGCGATGTTCAGAATGATTGCATAACCTTTCTATAGAAGAAAGGCAAAAACATGAAAGTCGCTATATTGGATCCGCCATTTTGAATTTTATATTTTCGACGAATCAGAATCAGCGACCCCGAAAACCCCAATGTAAGAAGTTTTAGGCCAATATAAAAAAACATGAAATGTAGCGAAGCACAGTCGCAATGCTGGGTCCGCCATTATGAATTTTACATTTTAGACAACCATAATCAGAATCAGCGACCCTGAAAACCTATATAGGGGACGATGGGGTAAAACGCACCCACTAAGGAAATATGGTCACAACTCAGCTATAGAACATAAATTGGGAGAATTTAAAAAATGATATCGTTTATTCAGAATTTTCCTCAGTAATCATAATCATATCTCCTTGCAAAATATTTAAGAACATGAAAAATATTCAAGAGGGCATTTTGCCCCCGATGGAGCAGAAATATAAATTTAGCAAAAGTGAACTATTTAGTAGATTTTTTCATATATAGTGCTACAAAATAATGACCTACGGTATAAATAGAACTGGAATTCACTAATATAATAGTAAAACAGCATTTCTAAGAGCTGAAAATCCTTACTGCATGAGCTACAATTTCAAGAGAAGAGCACGTTATTGTTTATTGTTTATTTCTCGAGCTGCTATTGATGTACGGTTATAAAACTTTGGCAGTGTATGTTTACTATGGCGGACTTCCGACTGGTGTTACTCTTTTCTAGAAATTTTCAGCAGTTTTAGATATAAGCAAGGGGTGCCTTTTGCCCCGGGGGTGCGTTTTACCCTCTCTTCCCCTAAAGCTAAAAATAACAATTACAACAGTGAGAAAAACTATTTTAGTGTATTAGGATCATGGAGGAGCTTTCAATGAAAAAGTTTTCCTATCCGAAACTTTAAACTTATATTTATAATTCATACTGTTTGCTGTTAAAAATGCAATTTTCCTATTGCATATGATTTTAAATATCATTTCAAAACAAAATACTCATTACAACAAAATAAAAATAAAAACTAAAATGAAGTAGTTTTCGAAATTATTTTTTATTATGACCATTTCAAAAGTTATTCGCATTTCTCCATCAAGAACAATAGGTTTTCCGAAATGCTCATAAAATTTCCTGTAACTTTCCTTTTGACATCAAGGTGATATTGTAAACAATTTGAAAGCTACATGAAAAAAATCAAAATATGACTCGACCATAAGGATTAAATGTGATGTTTAATCGAAATCTAAGATGGTCACGATTTTAACGATTTTCGGGCGATCTCCGTGGAATTCCTTGGGCATAATTTATCGAATTGATTGTTTTTATGGAGTGAAATTCCAGAAATCTCGACAACTATCGCATTTGGGAAGATTTTTTTAAAAGCATTTTGATTTGAAATAACACTTAGAATTATATTCTGCAATAAAATTACAGTTTTGTGTATCAATTAGTATGAAATTTAACAACATGTATAAAGTTATCATTAGAAAAACTTTTACACTAATAAGTTCTCCATTCAATATGTTTTAAACATTGAAAAAAATTAAATTTTTGAATTAAATTTGCCTTTTGTTTAAATTTTTTTCAGTGAATATTTTTTGTGCAGAAGTATACATTTCCTGCAATTTGTTCTCGGCTAGCTTTGCCGTATAACATACGGTTATCGAATTTCTTTTTTCGAAAATGCTGCATGTAAAAACTTCTACACCATTTTATAAAAAATAGCTCTTGAGTCAAAATGATCTCATTGACTGAGGAAACTGTTTAGTTTTCCATGCCGGTGAAACGTGTAAATTTTCATCGGAACGATTTTATAGATTTTCGGACGGATCTTCGTGGAATTCTTCAGTTTTAGCATCAAACCAAATTATAGACGTTTACTTGCATATTTATCTATTTTTTACCATTTGCTTATTGATTAATTTAGATGAATAAAACAAAATATTTGCAAATTTTATCTACCCAGTTGAACGCAGTCGTTTGCCGCAGCCGTAGATTGACTCATTGGTGTCAGGGTACTTTAGTGGTTAGATACTTATACTAGCGTTGTGGCCATGATAAAAGTGCAATGCAGTTTGATCTAGTGAAAGGTAAAGTGTTTTTCTTCACCGGAGAAATGATAGTTGCGTCATCACATTCTATTATGTGATCGAGAGATATTTGCTTCCTGGTGGACAGTCACTTCTGCAAGAATGCATTGATATCAGTTGCACTAGACAACGATTAAACAAGTGTCGTTATCTGAAATTATATCTAATTTCGAACAGTCCTGCTTCAATTTTATATGACGGAATCCAATTTCAGACTTAAATTTCATCTAATCAAAGGAAACAATAACGTATATTAACGATTGATCAATGCGGGAGCGAGCTCGCAGTCATGGGGTTAGGCTTTACTCGAACTTCCTTGCTCACGTGCTTCGTGGCTCATAACGTGATCGAGTTCTAGTGAAATTGGTTGAATAAACCCCTGGAGAGCATTCAGAAATTATTTAATGGATTGTAATTTATCAAATAAATATTTAAGATTGTTTTAATGGAATAGTTGAAGCGTTTTACCTAACATACATAGATTAAAAGCATTAATAATAATAGAGATGCATACTGTATTCTGTATTTGTAGAACTTTGTTTCATATCCCTAATTTCAATATCACTATTAAAGATCGAGACGATTCCTATGGTGGCATTTAAATTGGAACACGTCAAAACTTTAAATATTATACTTTATATCTGTCATCGTCACTATTTTCTACGTTGTTTTACCTTGAAATTACGGATGAGAGGAATTTGTCGCAACTAGCTCAATCACCTAAATATTTCGCTACTAGTAAAATGATGAATTAATATCGGACTTCTACCAGATGTTTGTCCATAAATTGTAGCGTTTTGTTACTGTCCCCAATAGCGATGTAGGGGTACTACGGGTAAGACGGACAGGACGGGGTGCGGGTATGGGACACATGATTATTTTAGGCATACAACTTTTAAAATGCAAACGAATTTTATGTGCCTTCCCTAGTAACAATTGAGGTTTTATGTTAGTTTTATAGCAACTCATAAAACTTAGATTGCACTTGTAGCGTACTATAAATCTTCAATTGTTACTTGGGCTATCATAACGGATAACCTTGCATTATGAAATACTTAGTAGGCCTTGAATACTGTAAAACGTATACAAGTTCTGCAAACAATGAAGTTGAAATTAAAAAAAAAACAATCCCTTATTTCGATAATCTAACAATGATGTGACATATTCGTTGGAAAAACAGGCTTATTGATTTATGAATGAATAGGTGCAAACGTTGAAGAAATATGAGTCTGGTGAGGAAAACGGACAGTCTTGATTAATACCAGTGATTTATCCTTATAGGATTGTCTCGTATATAAAAACGAAAATTTAACCGTCCCGCTCTCAGGCTGTGTGCGATCGAGGAACTGATATTACCAAGGGCAATATATAACTTCCAAATTTTCCAAGCAGTGATTATATAGCTTGCTCTATGGTATCGTCAAAAACGACAAAAGAAAATTATAAATTTGCTTTGACTATAAATTCTACCTTAAAACATAATTTTTCACCTCAAATTTAACCTAGGTTTGTATTAGAAGGTGACATTATACACACAAGATGATCTGTGTTGATACATAATACAGGTCGGACTCGATTATCTGGGGATTCGATTATCCGTGATTCGATTATCCGGGGAAAATGATTCGATTATCGGGGTGTTTCGAAAAAAATTCAAATTTCAACTAGAATGTCTGATTGTAGTGCTAATTTAATCATTGCAGTCATTAGAAATTGTTTTCGGCTAACGGAGGGTCTGGGGTTACTCCTCTCAAATTTTGGCCTATCTCAAAAATAGCTAATAGATGGGTTATTCGGCTCAAATTGACAAAAAAAACCTAAAACATAGAGTCGACCTTCACGAATTGAAACCAGTTTTGAAGAAATTGTTCATCTACAGCCATTATATGATAACCGAAATTATTGTGTCGTTTGAACCATTCCTCGGTCCATAAGAACACACTTAATTTTAACAAATTGTTTTAAAAAATGTTTTTCTTGGGATTATATCTCTCGTACAGTTTGCAGTAGAATCAATCAGCAAGATGATTTTTGAACGATTTGTTCAAGGAATCTAGAAAAAATACTAGTTTTTAACGGCAATGTTGCCAAATATGCAACTTTTTAGTTTTAAACTAAAAGTACATTTTCTCGTGAAACATAAATCGATTATTGCAGGCCTTTTTGACATAAACATATACATATACATATACATATACATATACATATACATATACATATACATATACATATACATATACATATACATATACATATACATATACATATACATATACATATACATATACATATACATATACATATACATATACATATACATATACATATACATATACATATACATATACATATACATATACATATACATATACATATACATATACATATACATATACATATACATATACATATACATATACATATACATATACATATACATATACATATACATATACATATACATATACATATACATATACATATACATATACATATACATATACATATACATATACATATACATATACATATACATATACATATACATATACATATACATATACATATACATATACATATACATATACATATACATATACATATACATATACATATACATATACATATACATATACATATACATATACATATACATATACATATACATATACATATACATATACATATACATATACATATACATATACATATACATATACATATACATATACATATACATATACATATACATATACATATACATATACATATACATATACATATACATATACATATACATATACATATACATATACATATACATATACATATACATATACATATACATATACATATACATATACATATACATATACATATACATATACATATACATATACATATACATATACATATACATATACATATACATATACATATACATATACATATACATATACATATACATATACATATACATATACATATACATATACATATACATATACATATACATATACATATACATATACATATACATATACATATACATATACATATACATATACATATACATATACATATACATATACATATACATATACATATACATATACATATACATATACATATACATATACATATACATATACATATACATATACATATACATATACATATACATATACATATACATATACATATACATATACATATACATATACATATACATATACATATACATATACATATACATATACATATACATATACATATACATATACTTATACATATACATATACATATACATATACATGGAATATATTTCAGATTGATATCGATCGAATCCTTATCTGTATTTTTACATAATTCTCTGAATTTTGATACAGGATTCTATAGAAAAGCTTCTTAGCGGTCTGGTAAAATCCTTCTCAAGATAGAATCCTGCTGAAGGTTATGATTTTTGCAATATGCTTCAATGAAATCCGTGTTAAATTCTGATGAATATGCTGATCTGAGTTCCAGTGGACTTTGATACATTATAGGTCTTCTCCCATTATTACCTTCAACAATTGATTCCTGCTCAAAATTCCTACGGCATCTTTAACCCCTTCATGCCCATGTTGTTAACAATTAATCACGTTTCAAAACGACTATTACTTTTGGTTTACACAACATATATTTTCAACGACAAGTGGTCGGTGTTAAGTCAGACCGGACTAAGTCTCAAAACATCAAAAAATGAGATAATGACAGCACTGGATAAAGAATATCGTCAGCTACATTCGACTTTTGCCAGATTTGAAATATATAACAATAAACTAGAGTTATGGCAATAATTAATTTCCATTCATAATGTAAAGGATGCTGCGAATCAAATTTTAAACCTGTTTTTCTCGAAATCAATTTTGTCACTTAGTCCGGTCTGACTTAACACCGACCAAGTAAGGATAATAGATGAGACTAATATCTTTCATTTTAGCACTAATAGTTATAAATGTTATCATCAGTAGAATAAACTCTTTTACAATAATTCTGATTGGGTTCCGCTGAAGCAGTGCTGCCAGGGATAGTTTCTGTTGCTGGTGAAAATGAACCGATAAAATTTTGGAATATTTTCATAGCCTGGTAAAATTATTGAAAACTGATAAAACTTTCTAATTGACTGCCTTCAACTTTTTATTTATTTATTTATTTAATTGCAGGCTTTAACCAACTTGGTCATTCGCCTGACCTGCCTTCAACTACCTTGTTCATGCAATTAGACTGGATCGGAAGGTAAATATTGAGCGGATTCTAGCACTTCGAAATCAGTACCTATCTTTATTAAACCAGATTTTTTGTGTTTCATGACGCCCATAGTTCTAAGTAAAAATAGTTGCGGAACCCTATGCGCGGTAGAAAAAAATGGTCAAGAAAGGGTTAACATGTGATAAGAAACCCGGCAGTCACTGGAGGTGATTTCAATTCATGGGTAGCTCAAGCAAATATGGATGTTAGGCAATGTAAAGAGAGAGGGGAAGATGGGGTAAAACGCACCCCCTAAGGAAATATGATCATAATTCAGCTATAGAACATTAATTGGGAGAATTTAATTAATGATATCGTTTAGCCAACATTTTCCTCAGTAATCACAATCATAACACTTTGCAAAATATTCAAAAACATGAAAATATTCAATTCTTAAAAATCATCCAACATTAACTTTTGAAAAATAATTGGGGCAAAATGCACCTGTGCGGGGGTAAAATGCACCACAACAACGGGGCAGAATGCTCGGTTAACAAGCAAATAGCTTTGTTTTCTGACGGGATTTCACAAAAGTATGCCATTAAATAGCCTTAGGTTATACAATTAGTAGGTTTTCAGAACAATTTTTCTTTTTTCAATTTAAAATTTACCTATTTTCCGCTAAGGCGGTTGAGAAGCCATCATCTACGTATACCTTTGGTTTTCTTTCGGTAGCGACAAACATGCATGGGAGAGCTTTTGAAGATTACAAGCGTTGTGATCACCTGACAATCCGTCAACGTCGGTCAACTAAGCATCAGCTACAAGGACAAGGAAAAGGATATCTTTGTGGAAGCACAACGCGCACACTTTTAACTAGAATGAGGGTTTTTTCGTAGCAGACGAACCACGAATGAGGGTTAAAAGAAACGTTAGCTATGTGACACCACTTCATAAATTATAGTGGAGCAGAGAAACAGGCTACCCCAGCTTGCCTACTTACTTTATTTTATTCTAGTATGCGAGAAGTTGCATCATTTACCACGGAAAATCGAAGCACCGGGTAATCAAGCTTGACCTGTATTGCAAAAGATACATTATATTAAAAAGTCTGTCTTGGAATTCATGCACAAATATCTATAAACAACTGATACACACCATTAACTCGTTACCAATATAAATAATAAATGAAAAAAACATGAAAAAAAATCTGCACATTCTTAAATCAGGAAACCGCCCAAAATTTGCACGAGCTGGTAGAAGAGGTGTTAGATGTAATTCTCTGCTCTTGCGGTATTACGCATGAGTTGTAAAACTGGCTCGTACCAAACGAGCTCGAACCGTCGTTACCTGATCCTAAGTACATCGTCTTTGATTATTTAAATGTCCTAGGGACCTAGGTTTCACGGGTATCTTCCGACGATTGAATCTCCATGTGACTTGAATGAGATCGTGGATAAAACAAGCTCACTCATAGTAGCAGAATACCGAGAGGCTTGTCCGCTTCGAATTATGCGTGTTTCTAGAGGAACAAAGTTGGTGGAATACCGAACTTGTTCGACTCAAAAAAATATGTAGAAGAGCTTGGGATGGATCGGAGGCATTTAAGTTGGCTCGCAAAGCATACAGAAATGTCTTTCGATCCTCTGAGCGAAGTAGTTGGAAAAGCCTCTGCACAAATGTCGCAAGTCTCAAGGAGACTTGTAGATTAAATAAGTTACTTTTAAAATAGAAAGACTTTCATGCCAGTTCGATCAGAATTGCTAATTGTGATTCCTCGGTTGACGAAAATGTAGTACTCAACTTTCTTTTTGTCACACACTTCCCAGGCTGTACGGAGCCATCACTGATGACTGCCTGTTCTGATTCTTGGACATTTGCTGGTAGAATTCTGACACCCGTATCGATCAAATAGGCGATTGAAAGTTTTACTCCGTATAAGTCTCCGGGAAAAGATGGGATCATTCCAGTTCTACTACAAAAAGGATATGAGCACTTGCAGTATATTTTGAAAAGAGTTCTTACTTGTAGTCTTGCAACAGGATACATTCCATTAGCGTGACGGGAAATAACTGTCAAATTCATTCCCAAAGGTGGTCGCGTCTCTTATGAGGAGGCAAAGAGCTTTAGAGCGATCAGTTTGACCTCCTTCCTTCTCAAATCAGTGGAACGTTTAATCGACCACTACATTCGGGATGCTAGATTGTATATCAGCGGGGAAGTTTACTACAACCCTGTTACACATTGAAAAATCGTTTTCACAAAAGCAATCAAGATTAGGAATTCATTCGTTTTCGAGCTCTCCATCGAGACAGAGGTTGTTTTTTCTAGTCCGTAGTGCTGTGTGAGGCGATAAAGAATAGTTTTAATCCGCATTCAAGGTTATTTTGCCAGTTCGGTTCGGTCCTCAGTCTTTTGTTCGCGTGTGAGGATTAAACAATAGCCAGCTGTATAAGCTGGATCGGTTCGTCGTTGGACACCAGTTTAAAGCTAAGTGGTTTTTGTCTTTTGTAACACATTTATTGCTTTCTTCCGTCTGCGCGGGCGCTGACCCCGTGCGTTGACGTTTTCTATGGTTCCCTCTCCGGATGGTCAAATGGAAGTTGAATCGGGTTCAACTTCTAAGGCTCCCCCCCGGCCCAAATGCTATCCAGAACTCTCAACTGGTCCATTTGTGGTCTTCTTTCGGCCCAAGACTAAATCACTGAATCTTCTTCAGATTTCTAGAGACCTGACGGAACGGTTCTCGGCTGTGACCGAAATTTCAAAGGTCCGCTCGGACAAGATAAGGGTGTTGCTAGCCAACTCAAAGCAGGCAAACGATATTGCTTGCTGTGAGCACTTTACGCGGGATTATAACGTGTATATTCCGGCTGTAAGAGTACAATCCGAAGGCGTCGTAACCGATGAGAGTTTGACGTGCGAGGATCTGCTGGAGTACGGGGTTGGCCGATTCAGAGACCGCTTACTTCAGCCAGTTAAAATACTTGAGTGCAAACGTTTGCACTCAGTAGTAGTTGCGGGGGATGGTTCAAAAACGTACCCCCAATCAAACTCTTATCGGGTGACCTTCGCTGGTACCGCTTTGCCAAATTTCGTCCTCTTGCACAAGGTTCGTCTGCCTGTGCGTCTGTTTGTGCCGCGGGTCATGAATTGCACAAAGTGTAAACAACTGGGTCACACAGCCACCCATTGTAGCAACAAGGCCCGCTGTGGAAAATGCGGGGAGAATCATCTAGATGATTCGTGCAGTAAGCAAGCCGAAAAGTGTCCTTACTGTGCGGAGAGTCTGCATGATATCTCGGCATGTCCCGCGTACAAACTACGCGGGGATAAACTGAAACGTTCCCTTGCGGGACGATCCAAACATTCTTTCGCAGAAATGTTAAAGAATGCTACGCCACCATCCTCAGCAAACATCTATACTCACTTGCCTCCTGACGAGGGCGAGGCTGGTAACCCACAAGAGGGAACATCTACTAGGGTGCCTAGAATTTATAGGAAGAGGAGGAACACTTCCTCTCGTAAAGTTCCTTGTAAAGGCCAGAAGGTGTCCCTTGAGGGGGCTCCGAAAGTCACATCTATTGGAAGTGTTGCAACCAAACCGAAGCAATTAGCTCCTGGTCTCGGAGGATTAAGCTCAGAGAAGGAGTTCCCAGCACTTCCAGGAACATCAAAAATCCCAAGTGTTCCTTTGTTTCAGTTCGAGAGTAATCACAGCACTGGAATTATAAAACTCTCGGACATAGTGGACTGGATAATAAAAACTTTCAATATTACTGATCCTATTAAAAGTCTTATGTTAGCTTTTCTCCCTACAGTGAGAACATTTTTGAAGCAGTTGACTGCTAAATGGCCCCTCCTCTCAGCGATTGTATCCTTCGATGGCTAACTCATCGAACGAGGTCACGGATTTGATCACTGTTCTACAGTGGAATTGCAGAAGTATCATCCCGAAAATCGATTCCTTCAAAATTTTAATAAATAATTTGAGTTGCGATGCATTTGCATTATGCGGAACTTGGTTAACTTCCGACATAGAACTCAACTTCCACGACTTTAATATTATTCGCCTGGATCGAGACACCCCCCATGGAGGAGTGCTTTTGGGGATCAAAAAGTGCTATTCCTTCTACAGAATTAACCTTCCCTCGATAACAGGTATTGAAGTTGTCGCTTGTCAAGTAACAACCAAAGGCAAAAGCCTTTGCATAGCTTCCATATATATTCCCCCCAACACCGCGGTTGGGCACCGACGGCTACAAGACATCTTAGAATCCCTGCCAGCACCGCGACTAGTTTTAGGAGACTTTAACTCTCACGGTACAGCATGGGGTTGCCTTTATGATGATAACCGTTCCTCTTTAATTCACAATATTTGCGACAACTTCAACATGACAATTCTAAACACGGGTGAAATGACACGGATTCCTCCCCCACCAGCGCGCCCAAGCGCATTAGATTTATCCCTTTGCTCGACCTCGCTAAAGTTAGAATGCGCGTGGAAGGTAATCCCTGATCCCCACGGTAGCGACCATCTGCCGATCGTAGTCTCAATCAATAACGGCTCAAGGCCATTGGAAACAATCAATATTTCGTATGACCTCACACGAAATATCGATTGGAAGAGCTATGCTGCCGCGATATCCGACAACATCGAATCTACTCAAGAACTTCCTCCGGAGGAAGAGTACAGCTTTTTGGCTGGCTTGATTCTCGACAGCGCGAATCAAGCTCAGACTAAGCCAGTACCCGGCGCGAACATACAAAAACGTTCTCCCAATCCCTGGTGGGATAAAGAGTGCTCAGACGTGTACGCAGAGAAGGCCGCCGCGTTTAAGACCTTCCGGAACGACGGGTTACCCGCTAGTTTTCGACAGTACGCGACGTTAGACAAGCGAATGAAGAGTTTGATGAAAGCCAAAAAACGCGGTTATTGGCGCCGGTTCGTCGACGGATTAACGAGAGAAACATCGATGAGCACTCTTTGGGGAACAGCCCGACGTATGCGAAATCGAAACAGTACTAATGAGAGCGTGGAATATTCAAACCGTTGGATATTCGATTTCGCCAAGAAGGTTTGTCCGGATTCCGCCCCGGCACAGAAGATTTACCGCGCCGCGTCTCCTCACGATAGCGCGAACGAAACACCTTTTTCGATGGTGGAGTTCTCACTTGCTCTCTTGTCGTGTAACAATAAAGCTCCAGGGCCAGACAGAATCAAATTCAACTTGTTGAAGAATCTGCCAGACTCTGCCAAGAGACGCTTGTTGAATTTATTTAATAAGTTTCTCGAGGCTAACATTGTCCCACTCGATTGGAGACAAGTGAAGGTCATCACCATCCAAAAACCAGGAAAACCAGCCTCCGACCACAATTCGTACCGTCCGATCGCAATGCTATCCTGTATCCGGAAGTTGTTCGAGAAAATGATCCTATCCCGCCTCGACAATTGGGTCGAAGCAAATGGCTTACTGTCAGATACACAATTTGGCTTTCGCAAAGGCAAAGGGACGAACGATTGTCTTGCGTTGCTCTCAACTGAAATTCAAATGGCCTATGCTAGCAAAGAGCAGATGGCATCAGTGTTCCTAGATATTAAGGGGGCTTTTGATTCAGTTTCGATCAACATTCTTTCAGAGAAGCTGCACCAGCATGGTCTTTCAGCGACTTTAAACAACTTTTTACTAAACTTGTTGTCGGAAAAGCACATGCATTTTTCGCATGGTGACTTATCGACATCACGATTTAGCTACATGGGCCTTCCCCAGGGCTCATGTCTAAGCCCCCTTTTATACAATTTCTATGTCAACGACATTGATGAATGTCTTGACAGTTCCTGCACGTTAAGGCAACTTGCAGACGATGGCGTGGTGTCTGTTACGGGACCCAAAGCTGTCGATCTACAAGGACCATTACAGAATACCCTGGACAATTTGTCTGCTTGGGCTATTAAGCTGGGTATCGAATTCTCCACGGAGAAAACTGAGCTAGTTGTATTTTCTAGGAAGCGTGAACCAGCACAACTACAGCTTCTATTAATGGGTCAAACTATCGCTCAGGTCTTCACAGTAAAATATCTAGGGGTCTGGTTCGACTCGAAAGGTACTTGGGGATGCCATATTCGGTATCTGAAACAGAAATGCCAACAAAGGATCAACTTTCTTCGTACAATAACCGGAACATGGTGGGGTGCCCACCCAGGAGACCTAATTAGGTTGTATCAAACAACGATACTGTCGGTAATGGAATACGGATGCTTCTGCTTTCGCTCCGCCGCGAACATACATTTCATCAAACTCGAAAGAATTCAGTATCGTTGTTTGCGTATCGCCTTAGGGTGCATGCAGTCGACCCATACGATGAGTCTCGAAGTGCTGTCGGGCGTTCACCCGTTGAAAAATCGATTTTGGGAACTCTCATATCGATTGCTCATTCGATGCGATATCTTGAACCCGGTCGTGATTGAAAATTTCGAAAGGCTTGTTGAGCTCAATTCTCAGACCCGTTTCATGTCCCTGTACTTTGACTACATGGCGCAGAATATTAACCCTTCTTCTTACAATCCCAACCGTGTGCATTTCATAAATACTTCTGAATCTACTGTTTTCTTCGACACATCCATGAAAGACGAGATTAGTGGAATTCCGGACCACATACGCCCACAAGTGGTTCCAAACATTTTTTATAATAAATTCCGAGAAGTCGACTGTTCTAAGATGTTTTATACTGACGGATCAAACCTCGAAGGATCCACTGGCTTCGGTATTTTCAATCAAAAGTTCACCGCCTCCTACAAACTCAGTGACCCTGCTTCAGTTTACGCCGCAGAACTAGCTGCCATTCAGTATACCCTTGGAGTCATTGAAACATTACCCGCAGACCATTACTTCATCGTTTCGGATAGCCTCAGTTCCATTGACGCTATTCGCTCGATGAAACAAGGCAAGCACTCCTCGTATTTTTTGGGGAAAATACGGGAGCTACTGAGTGCTTTATCTGACAACTCTTTCCAGATTACCTTGGTATGGGTCCCTTCTCATTGCTCCATTCCGGGCAATGAGAAGGCAGACTCCTTAGCTAAGGTGGGTGCCTTAGAAGGAGACGTTTACGAAAGACCAATTTGCTTCAGCGAATTTTTCAGTATTACTCATCAGAGAACCCTCGAAAGTTGGCAAACTTCGTGGAGCAGTGGAGAGCTGGGAAGGTGGCTACATTCGATAATCCCTAAGGTATCGACGAAACCTTGGTTCAAGGGGATGGATGTGGGTCGTGACTTCATTCGTGTGATGTCCCGACTCATGGCAAACCATTACACGCTGGATGCACATCTCCGGCGTATTGGGCTCGTGGATAGTGGTATCTGCGCTTGTGGCGACGGCTATCACGACATCGAGCACATTGTCTGGGCGTGCACCGAGTACAGTTCCGCTAGGTCTCGGCTAATGGATACCCTGCGGGCCCGAGGAAGACCAACCAACGTCCCGGTTCGAGATGTGCTGGCAAGCCGCGATGTTCTCTATATGTCCCTTATATACACCTTTGTGAAAACCATCAATATACAAGTCTAACTGCCCCTTGTTATCTCCTTATCATTCTCAGAACGCTCTTCCACCTGTATCAAACCATCTGTATCGAATGAGCCAACAAACACGGGACCTACGGCACGAACATAACACGCTTAACTCGAAATGTAGCCGATCCACATCTGAGCCGTACTACGAAATCGTCTGGAAAAACCCCTGCCATCTTGAGGAGGACCACCCGGCGTCCCAGTACATGATTCCCCTGATGAAGGCCACCCGAGTTTGTAATCCATCCGTTGATCTCACGATGCCTGAAACTGAAATAATTTTCTCTCCCTGCCATCTTTGTCTACCCTTCCTCCCCTGACTCTTATACCCAGAAGTAACACCCCTACCCCCCCCCAATATCATCACGAAGCATTTAGCTCTTCTTGTCTCTTCTAGTTTTAACTATTATATTATATAATCTCGTTGAAATTGCCCAACTCTACTACCCACAAAAATAACTATAATTACGAATCTTTACAAAATTCAATCATGCCCTCTAGTTATTCCTAGTTTTAAGTTAGTCGTAAAAAATTGTCCCCCTTAATTAAACATTATTTGCTCCAATAATCTCACTGATAAAAATGTCAAACCATATTGCCACAAAAACTAAATGACCCCCCTAATCTTACGAAAACAATATTATCCCCTTGTGTAGATATATAAGATAGCTATAAAATCGCATTAGTTTCATTTTTAAAAAAATCAATATGTAATCCCCTAGTTTTAAGCAATTTAAAATGTAAAACAAAACAAAATTGGCACCTTTAAGCTAACGCAACGTGCCTTATCAAATAAACGATTTGAATAAAAAAAAAAAAAATAGGAATTTTTGAAAATGTATCTTTCGAATCTATTTTGGGAGCAGCACCAGGTCAGGGAGCCTTCTTATATTACGAACTGTCACCACTTCTATGGAACCTTGTCGCCGATGGCTGGTTGAGGAAACTTAATGAGTTTGGGTTGCCGATGTATGGTTTCGCCGATGATTATCATATATTGGTCAGTGGTATATGCATTAACACACTTTTTGATTTGATGCAACAAGCCTTATGTGTTGTTGAACAATGGTGTCTTCATGTTGGACTATCAGTTAATCCAAATAAAACATCAATGGTACTTTTCACGCAACGAAGAATTACAACCGCAGCTCGTCCATTGCAGTTCTTTGACTCTGCCCAAGTAACAATTGAAGTTTTATAGCACGCTACAAGTGCAATCTAAGTTCTATGAGTGGCTATAAAACTACCATCTTCAGGATAGTGAGCTCTGGAACAGTAACCCAATAGATCGTGCAACTAGTCACACAAGACTGTGGCCCCAAATCGTTACTTGAGAAGAGTGTACACTTGCTCCCAGTGACGTTACACTCACATGTAGTTTTCCTTTCAAAACTTTTAATGTTCCCCTTCGCGAGGAATGGATGTCTGGCTGGATGGAGCGACAACTTGACGAATAGGTAGTTTGTTATACTGACGGTTATTTGTTGGCGGGCCGAACCGGTGTTGGTGTCTGAGATTAAACAAATCTCATTCGCTTGGTAGAGGAATTATGGTTAAAACCGACACCTTAAGCTTAACAATTTTTCTAAGTTGCCACAAAACCAATAAAATTATAGTTTTTATGCAGAATTCTTCTTCAGAAAATTCTTAACAAGACTTAAATTTTTCAGCGCTTCAAAAAAATCAATTTCATTAAAATTTATTGGTTGTAAAACTTGGAAAACAAAGTGACTTTTTGTAGGCACTGCGGGTAAAACCGACAGCCCATAAGGGTAAGATCGACACCCCTTTAATTTATTTTCTCTCCACTTCATTAAAATCTTTACCTTTATTAAAAATGAGATATATGCGTGATTAATAAAGTGTGAGTATGTATGATGCAAATATGTGCTTTTTATTGCTTGATCATGTAGTGAGGGGAAGAAAGTTCGAAAGCGTAGTACTATAAATAAGAGTATTTTATGCTATAGGATTATTTATTGACTTGAGTATTTACAAATAATCCTTGCGCACATCATTGCAACCTCCAGTGTCATTTTATTTCGTAAGAGAAGATTTGCAAGCGTTCAACGTTCTGCTAATTGGATTCATTCACTTATAAGTGACACACACACTTCTTAGTAAAACTATCTTTTTCAGATTTGATTTTTCGGACTCTGATCATCAACGATCTATTGGGGTATACATAAGATCATTGTCTCATTGTCATAAAGTTCGTCTATGACAAACCAAGAGAACACTAGAAATTCGGTTTGATGAGCTTTTTGCAGAAATAGCAACAGCTTCGATAGAATCAGATAAGCAAAAATTCCAATTTTTTTATTTTAAAGAGACTTACAAGAAATAAACACAATAAAAGTATATCTGTGTATTTCTGCTAATACTATAGTGTTCTAATAGGCTAATTGAAGTGTCACAAAGATGAAATGAATCGCAAGTATACACAACCATCTTAACAGCGCACAGTGGTCAAAATGAGCAATTTCATGCCTTTTATTATTTTGCGGCTAAATCATAAGGTTTTGAGTTTTGGTGACTTAGGACAAGTTTTTGGAGCTATTAAGACAGATTTTCAGAAGTGGACGACCATGTTTCAAAATGAAATGTAAAGGCATTTTTGAAATGTAACTTTTTACTGGAAGGAAATAGACAGTTTGAGTCTTCAGTAAAGTTGCAGACAATGTTATTTCTAGTAATTTAACTAAAGATACTAACTCTCTATCTACAGCCGTTTCGTTATGAGAAGTTTTCCAATAAACCCCATGAAAAGTTTTTTTTAAATAAATTTTGTCTTATTCATTTCTCTACAACAATGTTCTTCACAATGTTTTAGATATTGTAAAAACCCACAACTTTGTTGAATATTTTAAGACGATTCGATGTTTAAAGAAAGAGCTAGAGCTGTTTCTCTGATTAAAAATGTCATATTTCTTAACAAGTTTTCTAAAAAAGTTGAAAAATATGCAAATGAAATAATGTTATCTTGAAAGTACTAACAATCTACTACAAAATCCTAAAGGAGTGGTTAGTATCTGTTAGTACCGTAAACCGGGGTGACATTGATCACTTTTCGAAGTAATTATTGCATATTTTTAGACGTAACACATATTTTTAAACCATGTACTGATGTAAGGAGAACAAGATTGGATGGTTTTACCTAAAATTGTCCGCTTACAGCTATTTTTCCAAAAATAATTTCAAGTTGATGTCCGTTTTCGTATTCCGGGGTGACTTTGATAACTTACATGTTCACCCACATTAAGTTATTGATGTCAATGTTTTTCATTCAAATGTTTGTTTAAACTAATTCTGGAAAGATACTCATTTTTAAATAGATGTTAATTGGTATTATACAAAGTACTCAATGTACTGTAAAATTCGAGTAACCAAAATTCGTATAATTTGTGCCCAACTAGTATAAAAGATTCTGAAAATCTTTAAAACTGCTAAAACTGTTTTATTTCAGTGCTTTATCAATGTACAAAATGTTTCATCCATTTTAACAAGTTGGAATATTGAACAATAAAAAAAGTTGCGAGTTTTAGCTTTAAAAAATTTGAAATTATTGCCAGCTAGTTTCACAAAAAATTGTATTTAAAATAAACAAACTCTTAAAGGTAAATTTGGTACATCCCACTCTAAAGAAAAATAAAATCTCGCTTGTAATTTATTACTCTTGCTCGAATCTGAGATTTATTTGTTTTATAAAAAATAGACACTTTATGAAGCATCGTAAAAATAAGGTAAAGTCAAATTTCGGTTTTTTCTAGTTTTTGTACCCAAAAACCGAAAAGTATAACAAACCAATATTTCATAAGTTTAGAGTAAAAATCATTTCAAACTAAAATGATTCGGTAGACTATTCTGGTTTAATAAGCGATCTACGAAAAAAGTTTCGAGTGATCAAAGTCACCCCGATGATCAAAGTCACCCCGGTTTACGGTATCCAAGAATGTTATAAAAGAATGAAACGGCGAGCATTTGAGTGTTTTCTTCAGTGCTATCTGGCTTCACAATATTCAACCATTTTATATGTACTGCATTCAAAATTATTTTAGTTATTATAATCAATTAATGAGTTATCGTAAAAGTAATACCATAATTTAACAAAAAAGTGCTCGTAGTTCCATTGGAAATTGTGTGAAGAAGTACTGTACAAAATTTTGAAATAATTGGTCCAGTAGATTCTGAGTAATGTTGAACACCTATTTTGTTAAAGACTCCTCCACAGAATAACTCTAAATTATTTTCAATATTTTGCCACGAAAATTAGAGAAATTAAGTTCAAATGTTGCATTACTATATGGAAATTGACTAACGCTTTGTGTATTATCAAAATCTATTAAAAGCAATTTTCACCGAATGAACCGAATCTCTCACCCCTCTTGGATATATTTACATGAACATTTGCTTGGTATATTGTAAACCGTGTATAAGTGCAAAATTGAAATAAAGCAACTTCGATATTCATTGTTCATCGGATGCTTATATTCTATTTGATCGATATATTACTGACAATAAATTTTATGTTAGGCATTCCAGTATGCTTTCAGTTTTTCAAGCATTTTCATGTAGCAGTTTATTAGTTAGCGATTTTGTTTGTCGTCAAAATTGGTAAATGTAAGCTGTTGCAGTTTTCGAGTAAAACCGAGGACGATCCAAATAAAAATTTACATAACAACGCAGACAACAGTTCATCGAAAGAGGATAAGATAACTAAATCATCAATATTCTATTGTAGACCTTTGCTACTTTCCCATTATTTAAGATTGAATAGAATATAAACGCCGTTAGAACTCAAATACTCGCCATTTCATTTGTTCGTAACATTCTTGGATACCAACGGATACTAACCATTCCTTCATGACTTTGCAGTAGATTGATGGTACTTTCAAGATAATACAATATCACCTGCATATTTTTGCAACTTTTTTGGACAACTGGCTAAGAAATATGACATTTTTAATCAAAGGAACATCTCTAACGCTTTATATAAGCATCGAAGCGTCTTAAAATGTTCAACAAAGTTGTGGCGTTTTGCAATATATAAAACATTGTGAAGAACATTGTTGTAGAGAAATGAATACGACAAAAGTTATTTCCAAAAGATTTTTAAAGGGTGCTAACGAAAACTTCTCATAACAACGTATCAGCTGTAGATAGAGAGTTAGTATCTTCAGTTAAATTACTTAAAACAACATTCTCTACAACTTTGCTGAAGACTCAAACCGCCTATCTCCTTTCAGTAAAAAGTTATATTTCAGAAATGCCTTTACACTTCATTTTAGAACATGACCGTCTACTTAAAAAAATCCGCCTTAATAACTCCAAAAACTTACCTGAAATCACGAAAACTCAAAACCCTAAAGTTTAGCCACAAAATAATTAAACGCATGAATTTGCTTATTTGACCACTGTGCAGCGTGTCGGTTTTACCCTAACCATAGGGTGTCGGTTTTACCCCAACAGCGCACATTTTTTTATAAAAGCAATTAAAAAAACTACAAGGGGCAGCCCTATGGGGTTGCACGAGCTGTAGACGTAGGACTATACTACTTAATGTAAAATATTTATTTTCTTAGTACATTTATAGTAATAATAAATAAAACATATTTCTCACGTATGGTTTCATCACAACCAATCAACATCGAATATTACATATTGAGCCAAACCTTCTTGGTTATCAGGTCATTTCATTTGTAGTAGGTGATCGAATCCGATTAAACTTATTTAAGAACATCTGAAGAAAGATGACAGAAAATTGTGACCAAACTAATATCTGGAACTAAATCTTTATAGCATAAGATTAGCTTGTAAAACCTTTTCGATTGTGTGTGGTAAAAAACCCGGACCAGTGAAGAAAAATCAAATTTTAGACAATATAATCACATTTCATGTATAGACCAAGCATTCTAGTTATATTTTGCCAATATTATAACTTTCCTAAAGTACGCATACAAATATAGCGAATGCAGTGGTCTTAATCATATATCGAAACTATAAATATATAAGAACGAAAACAACTTTATATATGCATAAGATGCGTTTTTGCAACGGTTTTTCAAGTGGCAGTGTATTCATTCATAAATAGGCTTTGTAGTATGTACCTATTAGTAGAATCAAAGTACTATAGGCTGAGTGAAAATGAATCACGTGATGGGGAAATGAATCAATGAATTGATCGAACGTATATAATAAACTTTCGTTGTGCAATTTAGTAACAAATTAGATCTATCTACCTACACATTCGCCTCACACAATAAACCCAAGCGCACAAAGCAAAATGAATGAACGCTGATGATGATGGGTAGAACGAAAGAGACAACTAATACCACGACACTATGTTAACCGTGTTTGCAAATGGAGCTGGCATGTACAAACTGTTTTGTGTACGAATAAAAGAAAAATAATAAAAGAAGAAAAATACATAAAAGTGTGCTGGAAACGAGCACAACACAAAAGATAGCATACGGCCAAGCTCATTCGCATTCACTGGGTAGCGTACCTCTACAGGCAGTGTAACGGACTTCTAACTCAGCTACACTGGTTGTAAAAGCACACAGCACAGTGATCTGCTTCGCCTGCCGCTCAACAGGCGACTGAGCTGATTCGGCGAAATCCGTCCGTTTAAATAGTCGATGGTGACGTCATTCATAGAAGCGTAGCGCGCTAGGTACACAAATCTGTCGTGCTGGACTAGGGAAGCGCTATCTTCTGTGTGTAAATGCGCGATATTTTGACTAGGTTGTTCATTATTTAAATTTTTAATACCATGATATCAAAAATCTTTGGGTTTATCTATTGGAATCTATTCTTAGGAGTATTTCGGGGCGACATGCGCAAAAAATTTGAAAATTTATCGTGAGATGGCTGAATTATATGCATTTAAAATTGGACCACTTTTCGTTACATACCATTTTTGTAGAATTTGCTACGTGCACCCCTATATAGAAAACAAAGACGTAGTCCTACGTCAATATTTAATTTTCTCAAACTCGTCTTCAATGCACCAGTTGATAGTTGATCATAGGACAGGCCGATAATAATAGGTACTGAAAAATGTGGTGATTTGAAAAGGTTTTGTTCGGTTAAAACCTTAAAATCTACCAACGAAATTTAACATCCAGACGAGTATGAACGCTACTGTCGTATGTTTTGTTTATTTTTCAAATGCTCTAAATAAACGTACTAATAATAATGTATCATTATGAAATGAATAAAAATTCGATTTCTTGGAAATGTTGTGGGGTGTCGGTTTTACCCACAATTCCCCTACATACTGTACCGTATTCCAAGCAGAAATCTTTGCGATTCTGTGTGGTGTACAGTAAGCACTTGCTCTTGGGCAGCATCCGAACATGCCAACAAATGGCGTAGATTGCAAACTTGCGTTCAAACAAACACTTTTCTGTCGGATGTGAGTCCGAAAATGTCAATGAATTTATTGCATTTTTCCAAGCACAACTGCAGTATTCTAGTTAGGGTACTGACAAACTCAATTATCACAAGGCTACTATTCAGAGCGCTGAGTATTATTCATGTGATCTTTGTGAATCCGATTACGGAACATCATATCATTTGATATGCAACTGCCTTGTAGCTAAAACTCAAAGATATACTATTGTTTCTAACCCAGTGTGGAAAATAACTATAGTTTAAGCCATATTTGAATGACAATATCTCTTCGGGGGTTTTGATATATCCGTTCACTGTTTGAATAAAAATTCTAAATCCCTCCGGGGGTTAAATGTTTGATTCCTGCTATTGTAGCACCTGAAGAATCTGTCGAATCTCAAAACATTAAAAATTCGACGTTCAATAATAGTACGTAAATGAAAATGGGAATTCCTCTCTCCTGTGATTCGTTTTGCCATAGACAGATATAACAGAACGCGTGTGGTGCTACTTCAGGTTCGATCGATTCTATAATTCTTAGATGAGCCTTAAATCCAGCTAGGGTCCCTAAAATTAAAAACAGAGACAGAAGACCACGCTACGCCCCTGATCTTGAGTCATTTCACATAAACGTCCTGATTAGCAAATTAATAATGTGCAGCATTTTTGCAAAAAAAAAAATAAATTTGACGATATGTTCATGCATCATCGCCCTCTAAAATATAGAATCCTTCCGTCCAACAGTTCTAAGCCATCATTCATTTTCGGCAAGTCATCTAATCGCAAAGCAAGACCATTGCACCCGGTAACAGACTTCCTACGCTTATTGAACCAACTCATGCTACCAACCAGGTAAATGCACAATTACCTCGTTACCTTCATAGCCTAATTAATTTCATCGCTTGCTATAATCGATGATCATCACTCATTTTACGAATTCACAACATCTTAAATTGCGCTCATTACCGGTCATTCTGAACGTGTAGTTGAACTCCACTTTTTTCACACCTCACCTGTCACAACAAGGACAACGAGATCGATTTTCCTCATCTTTGTCGGTCTTCAGATGAATAACAATTTTCAATTTGTAGAACTAAGGATCACTCCCGTTTCTCGCGGCTAGCTGCGGTCTCGAACAACACCACACAAACACCCTTTGATTAGGATTAGGGGCTAAACCTAACTGACGGTCGAATTCGCCGGATTGCGTCCAGCGCTAACGAAGGATCAGCGTAAACTGATTTTAATTCGTTCCGTACCTGACCAAGAAGCCTGTCCCCATTTGCCTACTTGTAGCATGATTGTAACAACAAGCTGTCGATGATTTTACTGACTAATGGCAGCGATGATATAAGTGCTGAATGCTGAATCAAACCAATTGATCTTGCTACAGGTACCGGCGAGTGGCCGGTGCGGTCTCTCTCTGAACCCCTCCATCATCAGAATTATCTGTTGTTGTTGTTGTTGTTGCCTGCAACACGTTCAAATGCTGGCTCGGGTTGCATGTGATTCTTCGCGGCCAGCTGTGATGTAGTGTTTTTTGTGTGTAGCAGTAAAGTTGCACTTGAATATGAAGTTCTTGGCCACAGACAACGTCGGAAGGCGTCACCGCGGCTACAGAGTGTAGTAGGCTGGCAGTGGTGCTAGCTTGTTGAATTGGGGAAGTTTTGCGATTTGTGGATCTTTGTTTCTGCGCACCAAGCCGGATTAAGTCCAATAATTCTTCGATCTGATCCAATTGAAATCGAACTAGTACAGCCACACTCGACTACGCATACTGGCACCAGTTCCAACTGTTTTCGGGAATGCGGTCGTTCAATTTCGGCCATCCTCTGCTGATTACATCCGTTTTGAGACAATGCCATTGATTCGAACGTGGTGCCTCAAACTCTTAGGTCACCTCAAGTTTTTGCACTTATGTTGGCCTCTTCAGTCAGCTGAGCGAGTCGGTTCGATCGGCCTCTCGCGTGGATGCGATCAACATTTGAACCATTTTTTATGGACCACGGACACTATTTGTTTGCTTTATCCATGTGAAGCTTCGGTGAACAGTGAAAATGAGGCAAAAAATGAAATGGTTTGTTAGATACCATGAGGTGTTTGTTTTCAAACGTTTAGTGTATAATTGAGGCCTTGATCGTTAGATGAGATATAGGTTATCAACTGCAGTGAACAGACATCTAAGTTGAAACAATTTCTTTCAAGACAGATCTGTAAACAGTTTAGTGAAAAAAATGTTGATAATCACTAGTGCTACTGATGCAATTTTACCTAGTTTTAAGTTGCGATTGCCATCGCAGTATAGTTCGTATGCAAATGCCTGTAAAACAGTTTCTGTGAATCTACTTGGCAAATTTTGTTTCCACTAAAACTGTTACGGATATTATTTCAAAACGACGTTTTGTTCCATATATAAATTCGATGAGGACGGGGATAAACTATCAAAAATTCCTTAAAACATTATCAGTACTGGTTCCAGTACACCTATGTTGCGATAATGATATGCTAACCCGTGTAAGGTCCACTTATGGTTAGTGCACATGACGATGAGCCGGTTTTCAGTTAAATTTTCAACAATAACTGTGTGAATTGTGACAGTAAAAATGAGAACTGATCGTCAATAATTGAACAATTTAGATGATTTAGAGTGGAGTAATCGAAGTTGGATTTATAACGCACAGCAGTTGGCAGGCAAACTTACATTGCCTTTGAAAAGTTAACACTGTTACCAGTTGGATGTGCTGCAATTTGCTAGTTGCACAATACTTCAGGTCATCATTTATATCATGATCGATTTGAGCGAATCGTTTTTTTGTGTCCTTGGGTGGTCCATGTGATGATGAATTGAAGGTATGGCAGACTTTCGAAAAATATCTATGAATGGAAAAACTGTATCACCTGTATGTATTGGCACAACGAAACCTGGAAGGTTGATCACAGGCTGTTATTTATCTTCAGACTAAATCAACCTAGAAGCCAGTTGCTAAGTCATGCAACGGTCCCTAAATCAAAGCGTATTACCAATCACTTAATGGCTGGAAGCATTAAAATAAGGCAGCCGCGAGCGGAGTATAAATGCACAATGCACTTTCTGTGACAACTAAAGCTCTGACAGTGTGGGTATCGGCTTCTTTGCTTATTGTGGGTTCTAAATGATGGTCATTGCCAAACAGTTTGATATAGGCCAACGGCTTTGGTTCTATTTATTGTACAGTTAGCACTGGAGATGAAATGTACCGTGCTCTGATCGACACTGTACATTTCATCTCAAGACTAAACGCACAGCAATTATAAATGCACTACTGCCTTCTACAAGAAGACAATAAATCCCTATTTTTGATTCAAAGAGTCATATATTCAAGATGTAAATTTCTACATAGAAGAGTTACTGAACTCCACATTAATTGCATTTCAGAAAAATGGCAAATGCACATGTAATACCTCGTGCATTCATACTTACGAATAGTGCAGTCATTTAGCAATATTTTGGTCAAAATCCAAAAATTATTGTAAGGTATTGCAATAGCTCTGAAAACCAATATTTTAACGGAGGCCCGGAGGGCCGAGTGACATACCATTCAATTCAGTTCGTCGAGTTCGGCAAATGGCTATGTGTGTATGTATGTGTGTATTAGGGTAACAGGAAAAAATGGCCCATGCCTGAGTCTATTCCTAGTTCCACCAGGAGTAAGGTTCGCCGCGGTTGCGGTAATTACCGCAACCGCGCGGTATTTACCGCACCCGCATCGCAAAAACTGCGGTGCGGTGGGGCACTTTTTTCCGCGGATGCTGTGCGGGAAATGAGCTTTTACCGCAACCGCACTTCAAAAATAATTGCTTAGTCTGCAGTCTGCAATAAAAAGTAAATTAAAACTATGACTTTTACCATTTGAGAAGGTCGCAAGTAGATTTTTTTTCTTAACGAATGCTTAGCAATGTCATTATTAGGAAAATCCCTTTGTCAGAACGTTCGAGTTGTACTTATTACCATACAATAGAGAAACATAAAAAACCTTTAATTGCTCTAATTTCCATAGACTTGACAATGATTTGAAAAGAAATTCGAATATAATCTGTATTCGAACTATCGCTACTTGATTTTTTACATTTTCGTTATTTTAATATGATAAAACATACTGTTACTAAGAAATAAAATCTATAAACTGTGCCCAATAGAATTTGGCACCATTATTTTGACGACATATTTTGAACACTATTTATTTTATACTTCAAAGTTAAAATGTACAAACCAACCTTTCCAAATACATAAAATGCACATTCCAATCATTGAAAAACAATTGAATTGTGCTGTTAAATCCAATTTAAAAATGCATCATTTTCATTTCCCCGTGGTGGTGGAGGAACGCTACGTGGGAAGCTGAGCTGCAAGCAACCGGGCGGGTCATAGGTCGTGGATAATGCTTAATCGCGATAGCAACTAGTTGTGATTCGCGACCCGAACCAGCAGCGGGGGCTGACTGCGGGTGTGGTAGGACGAGGTAGTTGGGCCCCATGCGTTCTAGGCCTAAATACCACATGCCCTAAAGCAGCCCTGACAAGGCGAGCCAGCGCCGCCTTTAAATAAGCGCTTAGCCCAAATCCCTCTCCTCCCGTTATCCTTCCTTCCTTCCTTCCTTCTGCGGCTGTTCGCCCATCTAAATATGGAAGCTGTTCTTCAATGTCAGCTTCTTTCACCGAACAGCCTAGATAAGCCGTGTAGTGTCGGTAGTGGTTGTTTCAACCGGCTAAGAATTACACTACGGACTACCTGTTTCAGTGGTAAAAATCTACCAAACAGGGAACCCCAATTCCATAGTGTCATGCGACCCGTGCTATGGGTAAAATTGTTGAGGGGGTTTAAAACATTCTCAATGGCGAACGGAGCCTGGGAAGAGTTGGGCGAACTTCCCAATATGCTGCATTACGCAGCGGAACGTTCACTCTACACACCGATTTTTTTTCACCGATGATCCACTTAATTTTGCCGAATTTTTGTTGGCTGGGGGTTTGCTGAGACTCTCGGCTGATGGTAGTTCGGTGAAGTTTTGTTGAGTTTCGATTATCAAATTTCGATGTGTACAGATGAACCTGCCCAGAGGCCGTGTGGTATCCGGCCTAGAATTGAGCCACTGGAGTCCTGCTCCCATGTCGTAGGAGGCGACTGAAAGAAGGAGACTCTAAGTCAAGGTGTAGTTCCGTGCCGAGGACTTAATGGCTGGAGGGTCTAAAATATGCCAGTCGCGCACGGAGCATTTTGGGTTTTGCCCTTACTGTGTTATGCGAATCTCTGATACAGTGGACCATTATTTTCTTCGCAAATCGTGGGAATCAAATGATCATGTCCCATTTAAACCTGATATGGCTCGCTAAATGCGTTAACATCCCAACTCGCTTGTTGTCCTCTAGTTGTTGTGCAATTTGTGTTGGAGATGAAATGTACAGTTCTCTAATCAACAATGGTTAGAATAGCACAAATCAATCTCCAACATAAACGTACAGCAACTATGAATTTATCTCGACTCATGCAGGAAGGTAAAGCTTCCATAGCATTGATTCAAGAACCGTATTTCCATAAAGAAAACTTCTATTTTGGAAAGTTACTTAACACTGCCTTCATTGCTTACAACAAGACAGGCATGACTAACCCACGTGAAATGCCTCGTGCTTGCATTCTTGCAAATAAGGCTATTGACGCGTGTCTCATATCGGAGCTCACAACTCGCGATATCTGTGTTGTCACAGTTACATTGACTGTCGAAAACGTAGACAAAAAATATATATATTGTTCAGCATACCTACCGCATAACGAATCATCTCCTTCTGATGATTTCAAAAGCGTTGTATCATATTGTAGCAGAAATGGGCTTCCGCTCATTATCGGCAGTGATGCGAATGCTCATCACATCATTTGGGGCAGCTCAGACATCAATCTGAGAGGCTCTGAACTGATGGAGTACATAAGTAGTACAAATCTCCATATTCTGAATGTGGGAAACCGACCAACTTTTGCGAGGTCTGGAAGGGAGGAGGTGTTTGACATAACACTTTGCTCTGATAGAATTTTGCATGAACTGGGAAATTGACAGGTTCCAAATGAAACTGAACCGTCTCTATCCGATCATAAATATACATTTTTCGCTCATTTTGATGTCACCTTCAATATGGTGACATAACGTAATCCTAAATCTACAAACTGGGACCTCTTTTTGGAAAACTTGGCGACTAAATTTCATGGATATTTTCCAACAATTAGTCAACTAGACGACGTAGATGACGTCGTGGATACGACAAACTCATTCATATTAGCATCCTACGAAGAAGCTTGTCCACTTCGTACTGTTAAATCGACTAGGGGAATCCCTTTGTGGAGGGCTGAGCTTGAAAGAATGAAGAAAGTTATGAGAAGAGCTTGGAACCGGCGTCAGCGTGATGACTCCAGGGCTTTCAGGTCAACTCGTAGTGCATATAAGAAATGTCCTAGATCTGCAGAACGGGCTGGCTGGCAAAGCCTATGCACTAATGTCTCTAGTCTGAACAAGGCTAGCAGATTAAATAAAATTCTCTCCAAATCGAATGATTTTCAGATGAACTCCTTGAAAACCAGAGATGGTGTTTATGTGACGGACGAAAAAGATGTTCTTAATGGTCTCTTCGACACACACTTTCCAGGTTGTATCGATCCGGAGTTGAACAATGTTCACAGATCTCATTCTGGTGACTCGGACTCGTGGACGTTAGCACGTACATTGGTTTCCACTGAATCGATCAAGTGGGCAGTTGACAACTTTGCTCCACATCAGAAACGTTAGTTTAGTTGAATATCCACTGCACAAAATGCAACATGCATATCAGTGTGGGAAATCCACGATCACTCTGCTTCACGATGTTGTTTACAACATTGAGAAAGCCTTCTCGCTCAAGCAATCTAGCTTGGGTGTATTCCTAGATATTGAGGGTGCTTTTGACAATGTGTCCTTCCAGTCTATTCTGGAAGCGACGCGCGGTCATGGGATACCTGCATGTATCTCAGGTTGGATAAACGCAATGCTTAGTAACCGCATACTTTGCTCGTCACTGCGACAGGCTGAGATACGGAAGTTGAGTATTTGCGGTTGTCCTCAGGGCGGCGTTCTGTCACCTTTGTTATGGAACTTAGTAGCTGACGGCTTGTTGAAGAAACTCAATGAGCTTGGATTTCCAACCTACGGGTTTGCTGACGATTACCAAATACTAATTACTGGATTTTGCATCGGAACAATCTTTGACTTGATGCAACAGGCATTAAGAGCTGTCGAACAGTGGTGTCGACAAGTTAAACTATCAGTTAACCCAAGCAAAACTTCAATGGTTCTTTTCACGAAGAAGCGAATAACAACCGGGGTTCGTCCCTTGCAGTTCCTTGATTCTGAGCTACTGTGTGCAGATCAAGTCAAATACGTTGGAGTCATATTGGATTCCAAACTTAATTGGTCTGCTCACATTGAGTTCAGAGTCAAGAAAGCGTGCATGGCCTTCGGGCAGTGCAGACGAACTTATGGAAAGACCTCAAACCTTAATACATCTATTGGATTTACACGACAATTGTACGTCCAATACTGTCATACGGATGCCTTGTGTGGTGGCAGAGGGGAGAGGTGGTGACAATCCAGTCAAAGCTAAACCATCTGCAAAGAATGGCGCTCATGGCGTTGACTGGTGCTTTCACCACGACTCCGACTGCTGCTCTTGAGGCACTTCTAAATATCAAACCATTACACATACACCTCAAACAAGAAGCACTATCATGTGCATACAGACTGCAGGTTACTGGGCTTTGGAACAGTAATTATGTTGATCTTGCTACTAGTCATACACGATTGTGGTCACAAATGGTTACATGGGGTGAAGATATTCTTGCTCCCAGCGATATTACATGGGCTGACGAATTGGCTAGGGCAGGTTCAGCGATTGACTTCGTTGGTCCTGAGCCCGCGCTGCCAATTTCGATAAGTTGGATAAGGGAAAAAATACGGTCCTGGGCTTCGTCCGAGCACCGCAATTATTGGAGAAATCTACAAACGTGTCGCCAAACAAAGGCGTTTCTAGAACAACCATGCCCAGTGGTTTCGAAAAATCTCTTACATTTTTCGAAGCTCCACTGCGGTATGCTGACCAGGGCTTTAACCGGTCACTGCAAACTCAATTATCACATGGCAACTATTCAGCGCGTTGAGTCTTTTTCATGTGATCTTTGTGAATCCGACTACGGAACCTCATATCATCTGATATGCAACTGTCCAGCGGTAGCGCAATTGCGATTTCGAGTCTTCAGCCGTCCTTATATAGACGAAACCATGTTTGGTCGACTGAAACTCAGAGACATATTAAAGTTTCTTATCCAATGTGGTAAAGAGCTTTAGGCTTATTCGCAGGCAAGTTGAACTACTTGTGAATTTAACTTACCTGTTGTTTATTTTTGTTTTGTGCTGTTATTTTTCCCATCCTTTCAATTCTACTTCCCCATACCTCCTTCTCCTTTCCTTCCGCTCAGGAAATGATGAAAACACACGGCAAAGCACAAATCCCTGATTCCTTTTTGTTGACGGTGAAACGTGAATAACTTGTGAAAAGGTCGTGACAAAATAAAATAATTGTATTGTTAAAACAAAATATAAAATATCTCGAGAACTACAATTCATTTTAGAATTTTTTTTTAGGATTGGTGGTATCCAACGGGGAAAAACGATCGGAAATGGTGAGTGAAGCTAAGCAATCATGTGAAAAAAAAATCCACCTTCAGAGGCGAGACTCGAACTCGCAACCTTTGAGACTCCGGCCCAATGCACTAACCCTTATGCTATCCCTGGGTACGGTGACATCCCAGAAAGAACATATGATTATCCCATTGGCGACGGTGATCGTACCCTGCCTGCAAAGCGAGGAATCACACACAACGGCAGCTGATCACCCCAACACATTTGATCTATTTAATTTCCCCGCTAGATACCAAGGCCCGGGTTTTTATTTAATTTAATTTAATTTAATTTAATTTAATTCGAACGGGCGGGTTCGCTACCGTCATACCTCTGTTCACTGGGCAAGGGACCAGAAATCGACAGTCTTCATTAGCTCTGTCACCCACCGAAGTACAATGGGTAATGAACTAAAAATTAGACATCAGACGATTATAAAAACCCGGGCCTTGGTATCTAGCGGGGGGAAATTAAATAGATCAAATGTGTTGGGGTGATCAGCTGCCGTTGTGTGTGATTCCTCGCTTTGCAGGCAGGGTACGATCACCGTCACCAATGGGATAATCATATGTTCTTTCTGGAATGTCACCATACCCAGGGATAGCATAAGGGTTAGTGCATTGGGCCGGAGTCTCAAAGGTTGCGAGTTCGAGTCTCGCCTCTGGGGGTGGAATTTTTTTTCACATGATTGCTTAGCTTCACTCACCATTTCCGATCGTTTTTCCCCGTTGGATACCACCAGTCCTAAATAAGGTATTGGTACTTAAGCCAAAAGACCAAAAAATTGAATTATTAGATTTTTTTTTTGTTAAGAGCATCTTGATTTAAAATGGCGTTTAAAAATATATTCAAAAAGAAAATTGTATTTTTACTGCAAATAGTATGTGTTTGCGCCAGCTTTTGAATCAGATTCATACGAGGTAGTGAGACTTCACTGTAGTACAGGACAGTTACACGCAGAAATTTATTTATGCATCGATAGCATACTTTTCTATCTGCCTCTCGTTTCTTCTGCTGCAAATTTTATGCATTGGACATATTCGGTCTATCCACTCATTGAATGCTTACTAAAAGTATATGCTAGAAAATGAATAAAAATCACAGCGGAAGAGACGGGAATAGAAAGTATGCTATCAATGCATATTTTTGTTTCTCAGTGTAGGTGTCGCATAATGAATCGAGTAGATAGGTGTTACGGAACAGTTTGTTGCGTTTCGTTTCCCATACTACAGCTAGGTTCTAGAAGATTCTCACTTCCTGCACATAAAAGTTGTGTTCTTTGGAGATGGTCGGGTTTCAATTTTTTCGAACCCGAACCTGACCCGAACCCGAGAGCTTGAAAATTGAAAAACCCGAACCCGACCTTAACCAGAAAATTTATAATTTGAGAAATCCGATCTAAACCGGACTTGTTAATACGGAGAACCAACCAAAGATTCCGAAGATTTTTAATTTTGGGCACCCGAGCTAGATCCAAGGCGCATCCAAACGAATTATAGAATCATTCGTACCTAAAGTAGCACCATACGCATCCGGTTATATCTGCCTATGCCAAAACGAGAAGAATTGGCATTTATATTTACTATTATTGAACGTAATGTTCTAAGAAACTAATTTTTGATCGAGAACCATTCCTGCAGAGTAGTTTTGTATAATTTATTTCATGTGTTAAATAAAACTATGTCAGTTAGCACTTCCTATTCGACAGTTTACATGACGTCACCCGCGTTACTGGTTGGTACAGTGAAACTTGTGTCGAAGCGTGTCAACCAAGATTCTCTGACGCATTCTTGAAGTTGCATCATTAGCTAGTACGATATGCGTGCCAGTAGAGATGCTTCGACATCTCTAATGAAGTTCTCGGAACGTCTCCACACTTTTACAAATCCGCTCATGGCTTGAACAAAACACCAAATATTTTTACGATCAATTCATTAAAATCGGACCAGCTCGGGGACAATCTGACAGAAAGTGCTTGTTTCATATATGTACCACTGATTTGATAGTGGCGCTGGTATACCATTACCAAATGAGTACTAGAGACACTTTATACAGAGACTAGCGAAGTGTCAAAAGGTGCAGCCAAACGAGCATGAAGATATTGAGAGGGGAAGTAAAGAGCCATGCAAAGCTTATGGGATTATCCGTGATGCCAGGAAATGTTCATGGTTGCTAGTTTTACTGTTTTTGTCTCCAGAAGTCTGTGTATAAAGTGTCTGTAATGAGTACCATCGTTGATAGATTATCTCTACTTTACATAGATTTCTACCCGCTTGAACCAATATTTTCCGACAAATTTAGTTTGACTTGGTTTATTGATGATTATCATAAAAATTAAATCGCATAGAGATTTTAGATGCGAAACACTTATTGTTGAATGCTCTTTCATTAAAAAATGAAATAATTCTGGCTGTTTGCGAATCTTAAGAGAAGAAATTTTATACATAAATAAAAATAAAGTATTTGAGCATCAGAAAATATGACGAATTCGATTCAAAAGTGGTAAAATTTAATACAGTTATCTGAGTTATCCATTCGTATACGAGATAAAGTTAAATGCAACAAAAAAGTCTGGGTTTTGTGGATAGACGTAAACAGTGTCAAGAAATGATTGGGTGTGATCTGTTCAAAACCCGAATCCAAAAATTCCAAATTCGAAAATACCCGAGCCCGAGCCGAAACAAAAGTTTAAAATTTAAAAAACCCGGGCCCAACCCGAACCCGAGAAATTAAAATTTGAAAACCCGGAGCCCGACCCAATCTCAAGGCGTTTAAATTTACAGAGCCTGAAACCGACCCGAAACCCGTCGGGTTCGGGTCGGGTCCGCGTTTCGGGTCCAAAAGCCGAACCCGACCATCTCTAGTTGTCATGTATAATAAAAATGTAATATATACATTTGAAAGCTTTTAATGAATAGAAAAAAACGCAAAAATTATCGTGTTCATGATTGAGAAAGGCACAATTGCACCGCTAGGTGGATTGAAACGGGTTTTATATAGAGGGTAATGAGACTATTTAAGCCCTATTATGGAGAGGGCTGCTCTATTTTTGAATTTTTTTTATTAAGCTACATTATCTACACAGATAAAAAAAATTCATGTAAAATTATGCTAACTATATTGCACATAAAGGGAACGCGACAAACAGTGTAAAATGTAAATTACTCATTTTTCAAAAAAGCGCTCCGAAACAACATTCGCACACAAAAACTGAGAACCGCAAAATTTTGTGAGAAAGAACACAGCTGCATAACAGCCAAGGAAAGGATATATATGCTTTTCGTAATATTACCATAGCTGAGAAAAAGCTGGGGGTCCGAATTGGTCAGCGGTCCGAATCGGCCCACTTCTCCCTATAAATTAAAAAAAATTGAAGAATCTAAATTTATAAAATGGATAATTCTCTAATTGCCTGGTAATAACGGACAGACAAACTATTGAAAAGGAATATGAAACGTCAATTCGTTCTAACTATCGGTTCTCTCAAAGGGCTATTCAAAAATTTTCATAGAAGATTCCGCGATACTAGGGTGATGAGCCTATTTGCTCCATGTTCCTATTAACACCTATTTGAAGCCGTTAGTTAGAGTAGCGTTCGCTATTCTTGTTCAACGCATTGAGTTAAATGGAAGCGCAACAATAGGGGCACTCGATTAGAGTTTTCGTTGCGCTCAAACACGAGAATTCCTCTGTTCTCAACGCATTTGTGCTATTATCTTGGTTCTTAACAACGAAGCAAGATTGTTGATGCTAATTTGTACGCATTGCAATTGATTGTAGCCCAAGTAATTAATGAATTAGTGAGGCACCCTCTTTAGTATGGTTAAAATAGGCACTTCACCTTATATCTTTCAAGTGTCGAGTTGATGGTCATCGTTGTATACATTTTGTATATTTTATAGTTAACCTTTCACTATATCGATTAAAATACTACTTATTGAATTCTTTTGATTAAAAACAATGAAAATATGTTCAACACGAAACAGGAAAAGCTATTAAATAGTTTTAACCATATTTCATTCTTTCAGTTGGTAAAATTCGATCAACATAGATATATAGCCTTGGCCACATCATATTTTGTTTGGATGCATCATTTCACGCATTTCTGATCAGTGATTGTTGAAACAGCAAATTGCTACATTAGCTAACCACTAATTTACTAACCTTCCAGATCGTCAGCCATCATCGGGGTAACAACAGGATCCCGCCCGACCCGACCAAAGTTCATGCTGTGAATGTTAAAAGCGTGGAATAATAATCATTCGCTTTCACTATCGTCTGAGACAGAACGAAATCCTGGTCTAATACATCTACAATGGCTGGCCGATTTACTCTTCCATGCTGGCTGCAGTTAATGGATATTGTTTTAATCGGGATTGGAACGAACCGACAACACACATACACACTCACACTGAAACGTGGCGGGTGGCGTTCAACGTTGGCTATTGGTTCCCGGCAGGCAATGGCATACAAGTTGCAACCGGCTGGCATCAGGAAGTCTGGCGGTTTTGGGTGGACATTATACTGTCTGCTGGGAAGAAGTCTCCCCGGACCAGTTTGCGTTCCTGTTTGTGCCAGGGAATGTACGCCATTGTCGTCAGCTGGGACGAAATGAAACTTTTGTGATTATGCAAATTTTGTCTGTGGCGTAGTACTGCAAAAGGGAAATTGGATCTCGTTTTCGCCCGGCATCGGAAATGGACTGAAAACTATAGGCATCATGAATGGACTGGGACGTATTCAAGTATAGCTAAAACGACTGAATTTGAGTGACAAGATTGCTTCGAAGACAGACTTGTTTATTTGAATATCTGCAATATACTAAAACTATTATATTTTAACCGTAGGTACCTATCAAAATTGCCCAGTCGGAGTAGTCTGAAATAACATATTGCGCCTAAAGGCAAGCAATATCTAGCAGCACCACCAAGTCGATGAAAGAGAAATAAAAAGCTTAACTAGATAGCTATGCGCAAACGGCTATGGCTGAACTGTCGACACTAAAGCTTGCCCCATAGCTGAAGATAAAAGCTTACGGCAGCAGAGATAATGGTGTAATTAAATTGCGTTGATGTTGATAGTGCAACCACGAGGCACGAAAGCATGGAATCGTTCCTGAGCCAAGTGAGCTGGAATAAAATTAGCAATTCGCAAATTGTTTATCAGATGGGACCGACTCGACACTCTTGGGAGCAAAACAAAGTCATGCAACCGGAGGACTGGCGTTGCTCTGGTCGTTGGAAGGACATTTAAGTCTGCTCGTTTTCCAACAGATTTTCGCTTCGAAAGGGGACAACGATGAAACAATAAGCATTTTGCAGAGACGCACAAATTGTCGAGCTAATCCCTGATGGTGATCGGTTGGAGAGACGGGTACCGCACAAAACAGCGAAAGGACATCAAACGAGCGAGATAACCGAACCCAAAGGCTAGGAATTCATTGACTCTCAGCTGTGTCTGTTGCGGGCGAAAAAAGTTAATAAACGAGAACGTACATATTAATGAAGCTCGCTTTGCTAGTCTAGACTTTTGCTGACAACGAAATGAGGTCTTTTTTATATTTTCTTTGAAATAAATAACGACTCTTTCTCTCTCCCTCATCACATGCGACTCGTGATTACAGATTATGGTGGTTTTGAGGAAGAAATCATCGTAACATTATAGGTGCCCACGTTTATCAGTAGTGTATCCTCTCCGCATTGCGTAGAATCCACAAAACTAGCGAAAGCCACATATGAAATCACTAAACTTTTAAAACCCCGTATAAAAATGATTGTGTAGATTATAAAATCAATTGATATTGCTGAGAGTGTAAAGTAACGCCTTTTACAAGCTTAAAACTAATAGCGCATAAGCCGCACGGAGAACGAAAATTAGGCTCAGCAGCGAATACTTTAGTTAAATGTCTGTTATCGGTTAGTTACCATTAAGAACATCAAAGAAATGTTTGAATATGCTAATTTCTGTTAGTTTTGTTTCTCCTAAAAGAAATAAAAACGTTGTTTGGTTTGTTTTTCTAGTTGATTTTGTGAAGTGTAACTTTTTGACATATACACATATATAAGTTTTCAAAACATTTTGCTTTTTCAATTCAAGAGTTGTGCATATCTTGTTTACGGTTTATTTTTCTTGAATTTTATTTTTTTGTCTTTATTTTAAGACGGGGTTTTGAAGTTTTCGAAAGAATTTTTAATGAATTATAAAATATTTCAAATTTTGTTGATTCTTTGTTTCATTATTTTAAAATATTTGAAGAAATCTCGCACTAAAGATGAAGAATATAATCGTTATATGCTTTTTTAAAGCTTTACACAGTGGAGCTACTTAGAACAAAAGGTAGACTAAAGTCAAAACTTTGTAGCATCGAGTTTTGACATAGGACTACGTCATTGTTTTCGATATGGGGTGCACTGTGCAAATTCAACAAAAAATGGTATGTAACGAAAAGTGGTTAGGTTTTTAAACGCTTATAATTCAGCCATCCCACGATAAATGTTCGATTTTTTTGCATATATCGCTCAGAAATACTTCTAAGAAGAGATTCCAATAAATAAATCTGCAAATTTAAATAATGTATAACATAGTCAACATACCACGCATTTGCGCTCAGAAGTTAGCGTTTCCCAAGTGTGGCACGACAGATTTATGTACCGTTTCTATGAATGACGTCACCATCGACTAATTTAATGAATAGAATTGGTCAGACCAGCTCAGTTGCCTGTTGAAGGGCTGGCAGAGCAGAGTATCAGGGTTACCATATTCACAGGTTTTGTTTCACAAGTCTTGATCACAGATTCTTTTTTGCAGGTGACAAATATTTGGCACCATGATGAAAATTTCACAGATTTTTGAAAAATATTGTGATTTTTCAGTTTTTTTTAAGTTTAGAACAGTTCTTTTCGGTTTTAGTCATCACAGATGGTAAAAAGATCTTTTTGACCGAAACACATATTTTAATGTGGCATCTTTGCATAGCACGGCTTTGAAGGTACGCTACGCAGTGCCGTTCAACAGGCGACTGAGCTTGTCCGATCTAGGGATTCCAGGGTTCCAGATTTCTGAGTATTCATCCAGATTGATCCAGACAATTTAAAAAATTTAGCTCAACTGATTCCTGGGCTGCTTTTTGAATACAACTGATATCGCCGTACTGTTAAAACCAGTAACCCAAAAGACGACTAGGCAAGTTGAACAAGACGCTTGTGTGCGGCAGGCAATTGAAACATTGTTCTAGACTACTCGCCGTAACTTAACTACTGTGAAAATATTATGGGAGCAGCGTCCGTCGCGCTATGCATTGACGAAATAAAAGCGAATAAAAATTAAAGTACATATATTGGGTATTATAGTTTCGACAACGTCAAGAAGAAACGCAGATTTTCGAAGCTATTTTTCTGTTAAAAGTACATACTCCAATGATGATGTGAGATAAACATAAATTTAACTGGATATTTTATAGAAACCAGCAATCATGAAAATCGCTCGACTGCTAATGGTAGCCGCGGAACAAGAGTCGAGATTTCTAAGGTAATGCCTGTAAGTGACTGTGGCGGAGAATCCATTGCTGGCAAATGCTGAAACTTTGGTGAGTTTATGTTTTATTCTAATGTCGATGCACTTTATACTAAATTTAAACCCAAAGGATGTCGTTTCGGCCAGCAGCATCGTTGAAGAAATTCGACAACAGGAAGAAGTTGAGCCCAGTAATACCATTCGGAAACGTTCCTTAATCGGTTGAACATCACATGATGATAAAGCGGAATTTCAATATGTAGCCTAAAAGCACCAAGTTTCCATCATGGTACCGACGAAAAATCTGTTTTATCATACCATATCATCATCATCTTTATCATCATATGTTTCAATTCTCTTTCAAATATATGTTTTTTTACCTATGAGGCCCATTCTAAGAATTTTAATTAAATTATATTTAGATAAACTCTTATTTACAATACGAATACGGGATTGACTGTTGCTATCCATTGCCAAATAAAGTGTATTAACAAACATTTGGCTAAAAATATATGTAGAAATATACGTTATGCTTACAATTCATTTCTCTCCATTTTTTTTACAAAGCTAGATAAGACTGCACACCTAGAAATAATAATGTAAATTTACGTCTCCTGACCCTGACATATACGAGCATCAAAAATAACTTAGTTTTACGTTTGATTTTAATTTTACATGACGTTTAATTTCGTAAATCATGTAATTTTACTCCACATACAGCGTTTGTTCTGAATGGTAGGAAGTGTAATTTTATGTCATTGCGCATGTAAAGTATATGTTTCATGTAAAATTAAATGGAACACGGTAATGTTCCGTCATTTCGTAAATTACGGTTTGTTGATTTGTGTCATGTTTACAATTACGTCAACGATAAAATTCAGATTTTTTTGGTGTGTATAATTTGCAATTCAATTATTGTTATTATTTGTAGGATGTCGAAGATACTCCAGAAATAAAAAAAAGACGAAGAGAGCGATTCAATTTTTTCAAAAGAGTGGGTGTGCAAGTACTCGTGGCTTTCTCAGAACTCTGACGAGCATGTTGGGTTTTGTAAAGTGTGTAATAAAGATATAAAATGTTTAGATGGCCTTAAGAATTAAATGAAATATGCGACAACTGAAAAGCACAAGAAACGAAAATAATGTAGGAGAGGGTCAGCATAATGAGCTAGCCTCGCATCTGCAAAACTATCCGTTTAGTTTAATAGCTGACTAATCAACTGACTTATCAAATAAGAAGGCGCTAGCTCTAGTTGCTCGAACCTATTACTGGAACGAGGACAAACTGATTATCAAAGAATGTTTCTATGATTTGATTCAAGTCGGAGAAACGGATTCCGCGACATTATATAACAAAGTTTGATCTTTGTACGAAAGAGATGGTATTCCATATCGAGAAAAAACTACAAGGGGCAGCTCTATGGGGTTGCACGAGCTGTAGACGTAGGACTACACTACCTAATGTAAAAAATTTATTTTCTTAGTACATTTATAGTAATAATATAAAACATATTTCTTATGTATGGTTTAATCACAACCAATCAACATCGAATGTTACATATTGAATATGGTTATCAGGTCATTTCGTTTGTAGTAGGTGATCGAATCCGATTAAACTTATTTAAGAAGGTCCGAAGAAAGAAGACAGAAAACTGTGACCGAACTAATATCTGGAGCTAAATCTTTATAGCATAAGACTAGCTTGTAAAAACGTTTCGATTGTGTGTGGTAAAAAACCCAGGACCAGCGAAGAAAAATCAAATTTTAGACAATATAATCACATTTCATGTATAGACCAAGCATTCTAGTTATATTTTGCCATTATTGTAACTTTCCTATGAGAGGCGAGATGAGATGTATCTCATCTCATAGCGAAGAACACCCAATAGAGTCAGTGTGATCTTAAAGCTTGAACAAACCAGACGTGTTTAGCAG
Source organism: Topomyia yanbarensis (assembly GCF_030247195.1). NCBI lineage: Eukaryota > Metazoa > Arthropoda > Insecta > Diptera > Culicidae > Topomyia > Topomyia yanbarensis. The sequence goes on along the minus strand of NC_080672.1, from coordinate 324,228,331 downwards.
TCGTAGTTTCCGAAAATAAATATAAATATAAATATATAAAGAAAAGTTTAATAAGTGTACACTACTACCAGATAGTCGAAGCTTTTTCGTTATCTCTGGCGAAACTGTAAACGTGGTGGGAAAGATAAGAGTTAAAGTGAAATTGAAAGCGAAAACACTAACTTTATCGATATTGGTGATCAAATCTCCTCGAAATTTTGTGTCTCTGTTAGGTCGAGATTGGCTAAGCGCAATCTGGCCTCAGTGGAGAGAAACGTTTAATCTTAATTCTATCTGCGAAAGTAAAAGACAACAGTGGGTGAAGAAAACTGTTGAAAATTTGAAAACTCAGTACGCGCCGGCGTTCGATGAGGATCTAACAGAACCGATTAAAGGGGTCGAAGTAGACATCAGAATGGATAGCAATGCAAATCCGGTGGTACACAAACCATACACAGTCGCATTTAAACTCAGAGATATCGTTGGGGCACATTTAGATGATTTAGAAGCTAAAGGTATTCTTGAGAAGGTAGAATATACCGAGTGGGCATCACCCATGGTAGTGGTAGTGAAACCAAATAAAAAAGATATTCGAATATGTATGGACGGGTCCAAGACTGTAAACCCACACATTATTACCCATCATTATCCTCTTCCAGTTATCGAAGAGCTCATTACAAATAAAAGTGGTGCAAAAAAAATTCGCTCTAATTGATTTGAGAGGAGCCTATCAGCAACTCGTGCTCTCGGAAGCTTCCAAAAAGCTCTTAGTAATAAACACACATCAGGGATTGTATGCCTACCGCAGATTACCGTTCGGGGTTAAACCGGCAGCCACAATTTTCCAATCCGTTATGGACTCCAAACGTACATCGATGATATCTTAATTTGGGCTGATTCCGATGATGAGCTGTTAGATAAGATCAAAATAGTGTTAGGAAGGCTTATGCACCATAACGTTAAAATCAATGCCGAGAAATGTGAATGGTTTGTCTCCCAAGTGAAATATTTGGGTCACATTCTTTCGGAGGCGGGTGTGTCGCCAAATCCGGAGAAGGTGAATGCGATAACGGCCGTGTCAGTGCCAAAGTCAAAAACACAACTGAAATCATTTCTCGGTATGATAACATTTTATGGTAAATTCGTTCCTAAATTGAGCGTTATTCTCTCTCCACTTTATAACCTTCTGACAAAGAATAGTAAATGGAGTTGGGATCAAAAATGCAATGAAGCTTTCGAGAAGAGCAAGAGAGCCATTTGTAGTGCAAAAGTTCTAACACATTTTGATCCATCTAAGTCCATCACAGTAACATGCGACGGAAGTGATGACGGGATTTCAGGCATATTGAGCCATAAGATAAACGAAATTGAAATGCCGGTGTTTTTTGTGTCGCGTCGATTGTCGACAACTGAAAAAAAATATCCAATATTACACAGGGAAGCATTAGCTGTGGTATTTGCCATGGAAAAATTCTATAAATATGTCTTAGGACAGAAAATATCTATTATCACGGATCACAAACCATTACTGGGAATATTTAATAGCAAAAAAGGGGGCCCGTCAGTAATTGCAACTAGGCTACAGAGGTATTTTTTACGATTATCTATATTTGATTACACTATCACTCATATGGCTGGAAAAGATAATTGTGTGGCAGACTGCTTGTCAAGATTACCTTTGGACCAAAATCTGAGTTCAGCCGACTTAGAAGAAAGTCAGCGTAGCTCTTTCATGGAACTCAATTATCTAGTAGACGACCAACATGTGAATCTCAACTCTAAAATTATAGGTCAAGAGTCAGCTAACGATTCTACTTTGTCAAAAGTATTAAATTTTGTACAAAATGGTTGGCCAAGTCATGTAAAAGATAAACAATTGAAAAACTTTTCCGGTAAAAGGCATGAATTAAGCATAGAGTCAGATTGTTTAATTTTCGGTGAAAGAGTGGTTATTCCGACCGCCTTGAAAATTCCGTCTCTTCAATTGTTACATGCAAACCACCGTGGCATACAAAAAATGAAACAAATCGCCAGAACGTATTTATACTGGCCCAGTTTCGGATCAGACATCGAAAGCTACGTAGGTTCTTGCAAACAATGTCAAATTTTAGGAATAGATAGAACCCCAAGAGTTTACGGCAATTGGCCCGCTACATCTAAACCGTTTGAGCGTGTCCACATAGATTTTTTCCATAAATTTAATCGCACCTTTCTGACATTAGTTGATGCATACTCCAGGTGGATTGAGGTCCGCAGAATGGTTAAAACTAATGCAGATAACGTTGCACAAGAGCTGGATAACATTTTTTCTGTGTTTGGATTTGCATCAACTATTGTCAGCGACAATGGGCCTCCATTCAACAGCTTCCACTTCAAAAAATACTGTGAGTCTAGAAACTGCGAACACATTCTTTCGCCTCCCTACCACCCCGCCAGCAATGGGCTAGCAGAAAGGGCAGTACAAACCACAAAAGCGGTGTTGGGGAAACTAATAAAAGAGAACGATTCCTTTTCATCATTACAGATCGACAATGAAATCAAAAAAATTTTGCATCACCACCATCAATCACCAACTACCGAAGACAACATAATACCGAATGAACGAAGCTTTTTCCCTCGTTCTCTACCCGCGAAACAGAATCGTTTCAAACGCAGAAAAATTTCAAAAAATACAGTAGGTGCATGAATATGCGAACAATAGCACTATTAGATGACGCGTATACATTAGGACAGTTCATGTTTTACCACAACATTACACTTTACAAGAAAACACAAAGTTTTTAATCCTTGATAAAGGTGGAATAAATCCATTGAAACGTTGGAAGTAAAAGCAATATTGTTGTTTTCGCTGTCTAATTTATGACTGATTAGCCGAAAAAACTCCTGATAATATGTATTATAGTTTTTTCACAATTTGACATATTGTGATTCAACAATAAACACGCTACACCGTAAATTGTTTCCGTCATTTGGGGTATTGTTTTCAGCCGGATAACAATTTGGGGAATATGGCGTTAGGTTATGTTACAATACAAAAACGACGATTTTTTTCGAACATTTTTTTTCGTGGACTATACATGTACAATGCCACAAATAGTCGCTTAGTTCTTTGTTGGTTTCTACTATTTCTCGCATAGTTCAATTATAGTTTTCTAGCGAAATACTATACAAATTAAAACGTATAAATCAACGGAAGAATTTTGACGAACAATATTGGAAATAGTTACAGCATGTTTTTTGTTATTATACTGGCCATGTCCACCATAGGTTACTATAATGCAACAATAGGAGTAATTGTGAAAACAAATTTAGGTTAAAATGATCAATTTAGCAGAAGCGTGCAGAAACTACTTTATCGACGCTGTCAAAAGGATAGGCAAAAGTAAATAACCTTACAATGTTGGTATTTTCCGCATAGTTTATCACATTTGTAACGCTCGCATATAGTTTTATAGCCTTTGATTACGCAGGGTTCGTAATATAATTTATGTGTCTTATCATTATCATTATCAACAATTGAAAAAATGTGAATTCTGCTAAAAAATTCACCGCCCCTAATTTTTTGAAAATGAATTTTCGGATATAGTGCACTTTATATTGGTAAATGTTGAATTTTCGAACCACCCTAAGTGCCAAAATTTTGAGGTAATAAAAAAACAAAAAATAAACATCATATATTAATTCAGCGTCACAATGTGAATTTTTCATCAAATTCGGGCCACCATTGAGGTTTTGTCCGACTTTTGTATGGAAGGTAATCACTGTGCGTCGCTGAAAATGGTGTAAAAAGTTATTTTGCTGCAATTTTACCGCGAATCTCTTTATTGTTGGTGATGGTTATCGGCAGCTGCACCTAGGTATGGCGGATTTGTTCTATTCCAACTGACTAGGTCAAGATCAAATGAATTTTTCCGGTGTTGTTGCTACTCCTGCAGTGACCCTTAAAAATACAATGAACTCTAAATTTATTGCTGAAAACCAATGAAACGGAATCAGAATTAAAACCGTGTGTTATTGTGGCCTGCTACGAGTTGAATTGTATCATCATTCTCATTTAGTCACCTTAGGCCACAGATGCTCATGGAAACCAAAGCAACGGCAATAACAACTACGAACCTAAGCATAAATCTCCGCTGGCTCCCTGAAATGGCGTCATGCTGTCTGCCATGTTTCTCCATTACGCAAACCACGACCGGCCAATTTGGCGGGAGCAGGAGCCAAACCCACGCAATTTGTTATGTCTGGCCCTGTCATTTTGCCGTATGCGCTCAGGTATGGTTCAGTTTTCCCACCGACTCTGCCCTCTACGTCAGTTACGTTTCCCGAAGCACTTACCCTCATCTAGTTCCCATAACAATCGGTACGGTATTACGTGCGCAGTTTTTCGACGATTGACTTTGTTTATTTTAGCGCGCCATCGCTGGAAGGACGCAAACATCGCAACGGCTTACTGCACACACACAGATAGACACACGCACACATACGTCAACCTCAAGCGACGCAGATTTCATATACGATAACAATAATTTGTTTCTACAGTTTTATGTTTCAATCCGTCTCGAGCCTCGGTTTTGCCACCCACCCGAAAAAGTTTCGTTCGACATTTTGCGTTGTTCTCACGTTTTCTCCCAGAATCACGTGGCATGCCTGTTGGTTGGGGAAGGGGGGGGGGGGTTCTCTCGTTAACGGCGACCAACAGAAATCGAACGTATGACTCCAGTAAACATTGTAGTGACATTGACATTGGCCGAACGGGACACAATCGGAATGTAAAATGACTGCAGAACGATTTATGCGCAGTGTCAGATGTTGTGATTGAACTTGACGCAGTTCAAATAAATCTTCAGGTTACAGTTGTTGGTCGGATTTAATGCGAATTGATTATATCGCGGCACTGCGGGTAAGATGGGCCGCCTAAGTAATAATTTGAGTTGGTATTAGCTCATAATCGCATGTAACTTAACACTCCTAACCCCAAGCCTCAAAATTAGTCCTAACGATGATTTGATCTGCTACATCCCCACCGTTCTCCAACAGATCCTTGAAATCATAGGACCCGTCGATAACTTTAAGTTTGTCGATGTGTTTAGATACCACAAGATTGAAAATCGGTTAATAATTTAATATGAAAATTCAATTTCCCCGTGACAAGTTTTTTTTTACCCACAAATAGTACTGTATGTATGCAATGCTCATGTTCCTAGGGTTCGTAGTACCGACCCATTTTAGTGAAAAACTCTCAAAATAGTGAGAAAAACTCTAGAGTGGAAAAAAACTTTTTAAAATTATGTTTAAAATCTCTTCTGGCCAACAAACAACGTTGAACCTCACATCACGTTGAATTTTCTTCTGATCTTGCTACTTTTTGCCCGACATCTAGGACGCTTTTGGAATCATTTTTTCTGTTGTGCGACTTTCTTCGATTTTGATAGCTGCTACAACAAATCAAAGCTAGAACGTTAGAAAAATGCAAATTTTGAACAGTGACAAGTAATAACGAATTGCTTTATTGTGAACTTGTGTCTCGCAAATACCCGTATAACCGAATACACTACAGCACAATTTATTCCAAAGTGGCTTTATGTAGCAGCACGGTTCGTCAGCGCCTCTCTTGTGCGATATTTCGAAGGAGTGTTTTTCAAAATATTCCCGTATATCGTGGCTTATTGATGGTTGCTGCTTTTTCTGCTTGCCAGCTAATGACGATGTAATGCCACTCTATGCGGTTCATACACCTGCCAATTACAAAATGGAGAGCTAATAAATCGGTGTTCGTTCTTTTATAGAAAAACATATTACAGCAAATAAAATAAAGACGTAGCTTTCCCCACACAATGAAAAACGGAAATTATTCCAGGCGGAGTTTTCCGTAATATTTTTACCACTAAACAGTGCAACAAATACTAATTTTTCGAGCCGTTGTAATACAGAACAAGGCTCGAATTCCTCATCAAAGCTTGTTTTTCTATTATATTCGTTTATTTGATAAGGCACGCTTGCGTTAACTTAAAGGTGCCAATTTTGTTTTGTTTTTCATTTTAAATTACTTAAGGGGTTATATACAAAGTTGTAGCGAAAAAGTGAGTTAAGTTCGTGATTTTTTTTAAAGTGTTTTATGCAAATTTTCTTTGAAAAAGCGAAAGACAGTTCGTTAGTATTATCGAAGTTCGAAAGTAGAATTAATAAAATATTCATGGTTGGTGGAGTTATGGCATATCCCCTGAAGCGTGTTTTATGGCAGAGGTTTGCGGTAAACGCTCTCCAAGCCGAGCCACTCAACAGAAATCAAAAAAGTAAAAAGATTATTGAAGAAAATTGTATTGTGGTGTACTAGAACGGATCGGTTCCCCAATAAAAGTTTTTTTTCCTGCTAAATCAACATGTTGACCAAAAAATTGAGGTTTTTGGTGTGCAAAATTTTAAACAAAAATTCATTGCAAGGAATCGAAAATTTTTGGATGAAAAAGGAACGATTCAAGTACACGAAAATATAAATACAAATAATTCAAAAAAGTTTGATGAAGATCGGATGAATAGTTTTTGAGATATCACGTTCACCACAACGGTACTTTTCAAAAAAAAAAAATAGTTCCGAGATAGTTGCGTTTAAAGTTTTGTGTTAACTTCATTCGCGGAAGAACCAGCGCGATGCCAACGACTGCAGTTAGAAATCTGGTGCTCCGATCTGGATGAAATTTCGCATAGATATTTTCAAAAGCATGTGGTTTCTGAATATCCAATAAATTTTTTTTTCGATTTTTTGAGTTCCAACTTTCTATATAACCGCTTAAAACTAGGGGATTACATTTTGATTTTTTTGTTTGGAATGACACTAAGGAGATTTTATAGCTATCTTACATTACATCTTACAGCTATACATATACACAAGGGGGTAATATAATTTTCGTAAGATTAGGGGCATTTATTTTTTATGGCAATATGGTTTGACATTTTTAGAAGACGATTATTGAAGAAAATAATTTTTAACTAAGGGGACGATTTTTACAACTATCTAGAAATAACTAGAGGTCATGATTGAATTTTGTAAAGATTCGAAGGGATTAATTAGAGCTATTTTTATGAAAAGGAAAGTGGAGTTGGGCATGTTCAACGAGATTACAGGGCCGGCGGAAAGCGTAGGTAGTATGGGTAGTACTACCCACTCGAAAATTACCGAGGAGGGAATTACCCACTCGAAAGTTTGGAACAAATCAAAACCTGAAATTAACCACGTATGTGTTTTTTTTTTCGCACAAAATTCTTGCGTTGCAAATCCTCGATGTAAAACAATTGCATATTTTTATTCAGATACAAATCTTTTTGCTTTACAATTAAAATTTCTTGAGAATAATTAGGATTTGTTTGAAATTTGGAATGATTTATTATATTTATACACATGGTAATACATTTTAAAACAGTGAGTTCAGATCGATAGACAAAAAATATTAATATACAATTTTATTCAGACTATGGGATGCAGTTAGAAATATGTTTAATGACAATATAAATAATTTGTAATTTTTTAACAAGAATAATCATTTGATTAAAAATTGAAGCAAGGAGAAACAATCACTATAAAAATCAGTAGACTTTGTATAAGGAAGGCAAAAGATTGTTGATCCCAACATCAGTAACAGAGACCGTATCAGAGAACAATCAGAGAAAAATGACAAGGAAAGAAAGAAATTAAACTTGCAGTTTTGTGGCAAACGGAAGATCACTATCAGGACATCATGAACCGGATCGCCAACTGGCCTCCTTGAATCCACTTGGATCTCTTGGGATCACATTTGCAGGTACCTGTTAGTAAGTCAACCAAAAAAGTAGATATAAATAAATTTGGAGGATAGCCAGCATATCTCGGACTAGAACCAGGCCGAAGGGATTCGTTTAACGCAGATCTGGCACTACACAACTAGAAAAAATTGTGTAAATTTAAGACACTTGACTATGACTATACGAGCATCAAAAATGAAATAGTTTTACATTTGATTTTAATTTAACATGTCGTTGTAATTTTACTCCTCATATGGCGTTTGTTTAAAATGTGTAATTTTATGGCACTGCGCTTGGAAAGTACATCTTTCATGTAAAATTAAACAGAACACGGTTATATTCCGTCATTTCGTCAATTACGGTTTGTTAGATTGTGGTAAGTTTCGAAATACCTCAACGGTAAAATTTAGTTTTTTTTTTGTGTGCGACCAGACAACATGTTTAATGTCGCGATAGCCGTGACCGCAAGCGCAGAGAACGCTCTTTACGACCCCAATACGCTGGAGATGCGCATTCAATGTATAATGATTGGACATGACCCGAGATGCCACCCGAAGGAAGTCACGACATTCATCCATCCTTTTTAACCAAGGTTGGTTGATGCCTTTGGGATTCCTAAACTTCCATTATCCCACAAAATTTGCTAATTTTCGAGCGTTCTCTAACTCTAAATCTAACTGAAAAACTCGTTAAAGCTGCGCGATGTCTCAAATATTACCTCCTAATGCCTAAGTGCCTTCTCATTACCATTCTAATCTAAGTTACACTGTTATTATTAGCCGGAACAGATCAATGCGAATGAACTCAAACTAATATTTGTATCAGGCAATCCGGAACGATTTCAATATAAATAATCTACGATCGCCCATATTCTCTCCGGGAAAATTAGGAGTGCTTTCCATGCTCCATCGATCGAAGCGCCTACTTGGAACTATGTAACGATGAAGACATGGTCGTAGGTAAATATCAAACCAAAAGTTTTGTGGGGAAAATGCTTAGCGCGAGTATCTTTTCTGTCAGATAAATGTGTGTGTTTGAAGAACGTTTATATACATTATTATAATTTCATCGCGAAACGTCTATCTTTTGAATGTGAATTTACGTGGAATGCTGTTGTTGTCGATAAAGAATTCTGAGTTCCGTGTATTGCGATCAAAGGTCGAATAAGGTACACGATGTAGGGCCTAGCTGTTAGACGAAATATTGGTTCTCTCGTTAATCCGTTGACGAACCGGTGCCAATAACCGCGTTTTTCAGTTTGCATCAAGTTTTTTATTTGCGTTTCTAACGTCGCGTATATTCTGAAAAATTTGGGCGATCTTACGTTCAAAAAATTCTCATAGGACCTTTTCGCATACAATTCTGAGCACTCTCTGCCCACAACGGAGTGGGAAACCGTCCACGATTGTTCGCGCCAGGTATTAGTTTGTCTGACCTGTAATCTCAGTGTAGAAAAACAAGCCAGTCAAAACGTTGCACACTGTCACCGGAGGAATTTCTCATTTTGATTCGATTGTTTCGGATATAGTGGACGCGTAGCACTTTCAATCAACGGGTACAATAATGAGGTAGAGTACAACGATAAATCTAACGCACTTGGCCGCGCTAGTAGGCATTCGTATCATTTCCACTGTATTCAAGATGGTCATACTGAAATTGTCGCGAATATCATGCAGTAAGATAGATCGGTTATCAGCATGACATGCCGTGTGAGTTGAAATCTTCTCGAACCAGTTGAGGTACGATGTACTTCAATACCTGGTACCGAGCAGAGGCTAATTCGATTGAAATAGCACGTTTTGATCCCTAAAACGCTCCTCAATATTGTTTTTGGCCATGGCGAATAATACTAAAATTGAGGAAGATCTACGTCAGAAGTAAACCAAGAAAAATAATTTGACTGAAATATAGAGACACTTGAAATTTTGGATGTCTCATGTGGACTTTCCGTGACCAGGAGCCAATGTCTTGATCCTTTCCGCATTTTACACACCGTGCCTTATTTCTACAATGGGTTCTTCAGTTCATGCCCCGGGTTACAAAAAAAGCGAACAAGTAGACGAGCCCCGTTCAAAAGAATAAATTTTCGAAGAACAAATCCGGCGAAAGGCTCGAAATGAGGCTGATGGAAAATAAGTTTTCTAATACTCCTCGATTTTTACTGAACACAATTGCTTGCATACCAGAATTTACACTGACTGAAGCACAGGGATCCGAAAGAAGCCACCCCCTATTTCGCAATCAAGGCTCTTCGCGGAGATTACACCATCAATCTCTACTTCCCGGGTGGGTACGTAGACAAAATACTTTTTCGTACACGGTCGAGTGTTGTTTAGTTAGATCACGCGATTTATCGATGACGCTATATGGCTTGTCTTTGGCCGGAAAAATGAGACTCATTGGTATTATTTTTGACGTCGGAGAAATATTCAAATCGACCTCCACTAATCCTGAATGAATGTCGGTCGCCGGAGATACCCATCGGCTCACACTCAGCTAGCTTCAAAGCACAGTCAGAAAAAAACCGACGACTCGAAATAGTGGTGGGGTATTTCGGTCGTAGTTAAATTGATTTTTTGTTTCTATCACGAACGTCAACAGCAAGGTAGCGACTGCACAAAACATTAACAGTCCTTACCATCATGTACGGAAAGCAAGACATATAGTTTGGATCCACGTATCCGACCCGATAGTCCGGATCCAGACTCTTGTCTGGATCTAAGCACCAAATCTGGCCCTGGTTCAAGACCTGACCTGGTAAGGGGAAAAGGGGATGGGCCAGATGCACGGACTGGTCCATTACCGGGTATGGGTCCAGATTCGGGAACTTGTCCGGATCCGGAAGCTGGTCCGGATCGGGAACTAGTCCAGATCCGGAAACTGATCCAGATCCGGGAGGTCCCAATTTGGGTATTGGTCCTGATCGGGAGCTGTGTCCGATCCGTAAACTAGGCCGGATCCGAAAACTGCCTAAAATTTTTCTTTCACTTTCCAAGTTACCCTATAAAAAATTCGCAATTCCGCCTATTTCTACCAAAATTGGTGCAGATTCCGGCCTGAATTTGGGTAGAAATCCGCCAGAACTCCGGCTGGTTTGACTCGATACTAATACTATTATAGAAATCGACCGAATTATCCTACATCGTCATTCCACCGTTTTCTACCTTTGCGGTAATATGAGTTTAATACCGCAATGCGCAATTGCGTGGTCTGTTATCAAAAAGGCAATAGAATCTTACCCAAAAGTAATAGAAACATGCCCGTTACTTACACACGCCATATCTGAACTTTCGTCAGTACGAGGATAAATCACTTCGAATCTTACTACCCACTCGGGAAAAAGGTGTTCCGCCGGCCCTGCGAGATTATATAATATAATAGTTAATACTAGAAGAAACATAAAGAGCAAAATACTTCGGAAAGATAATCGGGGGGATTGAAGGGGGTGATACTTCTAGTATAAGAGTCAGGGGAAGGAGGGTGGACAAAAATGACAGAGAAGAGAAAATTATAAACTTTCATTTTCAGTCATCGGGAGATCAACGTCATAGCTTACAGACTCGGGTGGCCTACATCAGGAAGAATTATGTACTATGACGCCGAGTGGTCCTCCTCGAGTCGGTAGGGGTTCCTCCAGACGATTTCGTAGTACAGATGTTTGGTGTCGCTTTGGAGTCGCATCAAACCATGGCGGGTGTATGGTACAGTCGGAAGAGGGTAATTCTGAGAATGATAAAAAAAGTAGCAGTTAAAATTGTATATTGATGGTTTTTGGAAGGTGTATACGAGGTACACAGGTCGACCAAAATTATGAGGCGACGGGACACATGCCACAAAAATTATTCACTATGAATTTTTGTTCTACTTATTCCAACGCTGTTGCTGTTGCCGCGTTGGAATATGTAGAACAAAACCCGTAGTGAATATTTTTTTGGCGTGTGTCCTGTCGCCTCATGTGCATTCAGCTTAAATCACCTTTTATAACCGATGTGCGAAAAAGAGACAATTTTCAAATTACCAAAATTACGTCACAATCATCATAGAGTGATATCGTCTATACCACCAAAATAACGTTGTAAATTTCACACGTTTGTGACAGGTTTTGTTGGTATTATTATGTATAGAATTTTTCTTTTCAGGCTAAGTGCAAAGAATACAAAAGCACCAGCCACTGTCTGTGGAGGATGAGTTGAAGGAGCATTGCTCTCCTTCACAACTAACAGGAGAAGGAGAAGCACTATGTGGTCTCTGTGATTCATCACCAGACGTTCCCACAAAGGGGCAAAACTCACCTCCATAGCCAACAGGAGCAGCAACAATACCGGGAGAACTCGTTTTATGTTGACCTAGGCACTTAGTTTAGGACAAACCCGCCATCCTTAGATGCAGCTGCAGATATACAACACCAACAGGGAAGTGATTTAGTAAAATTGCAGCAAACTAACTTTTTAACACCGTTTTGGGCGAGTTAGTGTACGCAAAATTTAATTCGTTGTTTCACGTACGAAATCATAAATATTTGGTGAACTCGTCTAAACCAGAGTAATAGTAAATGCACTATACTTACATCTTTTAAGTATTTTGCAAATAATCAATTAAATTAAAAAAAACCTGTTTTAATCCACCTATAGGTGCAATTGTGCCTTTCTCATTTCTCCAAACTATGATTTGATAGCTGGTTCGTACAATATAACATTATGGAAATGTCTTTCATTCTTATTACACTTGGTAAGTATATATAAGAGCACGTATTTGCATTCATCGCGGTATCGGTTTGAATCGGAGTTTTCTATGTGATCGCACTTCACAACCCGTAACTCCGGAAGTCGGATGGAGATGGAATTTAATATCAGTTTCCGGGGACGCAACACCTTTCATTTAAGACTAAGTTGATCAAATCGGTCTAGTCATTTCCGAGAAACCAATATAACCGTTATTCTGAATTTGGATGCTTCCGGATCCGTCGATGGTGGCTAAAGAGACTTTTAATGACTGTTGGTGACCTAGATCTACAAATTCAACAGTTGTGTTTACATTTTGGAAAAAAATCACCTTTTTACATTCATCGCAAAATTCGTTAGAATCGGGATTTGCTGCGTGCTCGTGCGTATCACCCTGTAATTCAGGAACCAGAACTCGGATCCACACAAAATTCAACAGCAGCTGATGGACCTTTCATTTAAATCAAGTTTGTCAAAATCGGTTCAGAAAATTCCGAGAAACCGATGTGGACAAATCAACAAATTTTGTTTTGTAACCATACTCTTCAACTCGTAATCCGGAACAAGATGTCGGTTGAAAATGAAATTCAATAGCAACCTATGGGAAAATTTTCCCTTCATTTGAATCTTAGTTTGTAAAAATCGGTTCAGCCATCTCCGAGAAACCGATGTGGACATTTTGTTAACAAACGCACACATACATACATACATACATACATATATACATACATACATACATACATACATACATACATACATACATACATACATACATACACACATACATACACACAGATATTTTGCGATCTCGGCGAACTGAGTCGAATGTTATATGAGACTCGGCCCTCCGGGCCTCGGTTGGAAAGTCGGTTTTTGGAACAATTGCATAACCTTTCTATATGAGAAAGGCAAAAGAATAATATTTAATTAGCTTAATCAGCATGAGTTCAATGTTATCTTCATGTGATTATATTTTGAAATGTTGGTGGAATGGGTTTGAAAGTGCAGGGAATGGGGGGTTAGTAGAGTGGGAGTGGAGGATGCGTCAGAAATCCTTCATCTTATTTCGGTATACAGGGTGGATGAAGGAAATGCGGGCGTGAGGGTGGTCCAAGAGGAGGGGAGTGATGAAGCAGGGAGGTGTAAGGGCAAGGCGGGGGGAGGGGGAGGGGCGGCAACGCAATACTCAACTGCATATTTTGCCTTCCATTTGAGACTTGGTTTGAGAAAATCGGTTCAGTCATCACCGAAGAACCGATGTGACATTAATTGTAGAATATGCCCGGAATGCCGGACTTGCGGAATCGTCGATAGTGGACAATATATTCAAAGAATGTTTGATTGGCAATCAGTGATCTAGATCTGCGATTAGAAGTAATTTGGTGACCATTTCAATAGTTTTTAGCCTCTGAGGTATTACGATTGTACCGATTTATATGGGAAATTCCAGTGTATCCTTACTAATACCCCTGTAACTCCGGAAGCAAGAGTCAGAACCGAATGAAATTCAGCAGCAGTCAATGGTATTACTGTATCTTTTATTTGAGTTTGTAAAAATCGGTAGAGAATTCGTTGGGGAATGGGTGTGATATTAGCTTAGGAACTTGGCGGGTTCCCCGGGGGCGTCATGAACTGTCATAGGTGGCCAGTGTGGTCAAAGCTGCTTTGATTGATCATTAGGGATCCAGACCCGCAAACTAGAGTAATGTTACATCAATTTTAATATGAATTTACATCATTTGAACATCATGGTGGTACCAGTTTATATGGGAATTTGCTGTGTGACCGCACTCTTCAACCCGTAACTCCGGAACCGGAAGTCGGATCAACTAAAAATTCTATAGCAGCTTATGGGAACGTTATACCTTTCAGATGAAACTAAGTTTGCGAAAATCGGTTCAGCCATCTCTGAGGAAATTGTATGAGTTTAAATGACACATACACACATACATACACACACAAAGACATTTGCCGATTTCGACGAACTGAATCGAAATGTGTATGACACTCGGCCCTCCGGGCCTCGGTTAAAATGTCGATTTTTACAGTGATTGCATAGCCTTCCTTTATATGAGAAAGGCAAAATGTTCCGGGTTAACAAAGGCCGTGGTAAATTGGGTGGCTGATAATGCAAATCTTTGCTACAAATGTGCAAAATGTTTATCAACCCAGTCTTCTGGTGTGCAGAATGTCAGTTCGATAATCATTAAGTTGGATAAGAAGATGGAACAATTCGCTTCCATTTCTGAATCTCTCACTGATGCCCGAAAAAACATCGATGCACAGATAAACATCGCAGTAGAAAACGGAATAGAAAAACTGATCAGGTCTTTCAACAACTCTCTCGAGAGTAAATTGGCTAGCTTGGAAAACAGTGTTGCCAAAAAGTTGGAAGATTTGAAAAGTTGTTTGAATGAAAATGTTAAGCGTGAAATTGAATTAGTTGGAATGAACAGAAAGAGGAATTTTAGTAATAGGAAGGTTCATTCTGAATCTGACAGGAATCCCAGTAGAAAACGAAAAATTTTGACGAATAAAGAAGATGAACCGATGTTAATTGAAATAGACGATGGTGGAAATAATGACGAGGTTTTTGATAAAAATAGTAGAATTACTTACGCGAATGTTTTGTCGGGAGCTACTGGGACGAATAAAATTAGAACTAGACGTCAAACGAAACGTAAGGCTAGCCCGGTCATTGTGATTAAACCAGTCGAGCCGTTGCAATCGAGTGACGACACGAGGAATGAATTAAAAAATAAATTAGATCCAAAGGTGCACAAAATTAGCAACTTTAAAAACGGTAAAGATGGCTCGATTATTGTGGAGTGTTCAACTCGGGATAATATTGAATCGGTGAAAGAAAACATTGTAAGCAATCGGGGTGAAAAGTATAATGCTGTTATACCGATACCCGGTAAACCGAAGTTGAAAATAATGGGGATGAGTGATCGATACTCTGAAGAAATCTTCATTGACTTATTGAAGAGTCAGAATGAGGGTATTCCCTTTGAATATGTTAAAGTTGTTGCCAATTTCCAAAATCCACGCTTCAAATATAACAAATGCAATGTTATAATTGAAGTTGATAAGGACACTTATAGCAGCCTGATGTCAGCCCGTGCGGTAAACATTGGTTGGGATAGGTGTTCTGTTTTTGACGCCTTTAACGTGCTGCGCTGCTTCAACTGTGGAGAATATGGTCATAAGAGCACGGGATGCGTGAATAAAGAAACATGCTCCAGATGTAATGGAGCACATAGAACATCTGAATGCTCGTCAACGGATTTTAAATGCGTTAATTGTATTAAAAAGAATAATGAACGCAAAATGAATTTGGACGTAAATCATGCGGCATTTAGTAAGCAGTGTTCAGTATATCGGAGACTGCTAGAATTGAAAAAAGCAACGTTTTGTCAAGTGAATAGCAACTAACAAACGAGAGGTTGTCTGAAACTTTGTATCTAAATATAGCTGGGTTATCTACAAACTTTGTCGCAATGCGACATATTGTAGAAAACAAACGTCCATTGTTGGTTTTAATATCAGAAACACATATTGTTGGTGATGATGCATTTGATCAGTATAGCATTCCAGGTTATTAAGTTGCTTTTTGCCTATCTCATTCCAGACATACCGGTGGAGTTGCTATTTACGCCAAAGAATCGATTAAATTCAACGTTCGGTTAAACGAAGCAGTTGACAATAATTGGTTCTTGGGTATATCAGTTGAAAGAGGCATGCAGATGGCAAACTTTGCAATAGTATACCATTCTCCTAGTTCTAGCGATCGACGATTTTTAGAAATTTTAGAAAACTGGTGGGAGAATTTCGTTGATTTAAGCAAACTTAATGTAATTTCAGGCGATTTCAATATTGATTGGCTCAACGATCGAAATTCGAATCAGTTGAAGCAGTTGGCTGAGTTTTTCAATTTCAAGCAAACGGTTAGTGAGTTTACAAGAATTTCCAGACACAGTTAGAACATTGATAGATCACGTGTATTCCAATTTTGATGGGGTTCATTCGTATGTAGAGGCCGATTGTAAAATTTCAGACCATGAGACAATTTCAATTTTACTGGAGAATGAACCTAACCGTGAAGAGGATAATGTTAAAATCAAGTGCTGGAAAAGATATTCGAAATAAGCTATGTCTCAACTGGTTTCGAGAAGCATGGATTTTACAGAATTGAATGGAAATTTGGATAACAAGGCAGCTGTTCTAACTAACGTGCTAAAAGAGTGTACAAATAGTTTAGTTTCTCAAAAGTTTGTTAATTCAAATAACTCGAACAGCTGGTACTCTTTAGATCTTTTGCGCCTTAAACGTAAAAGGGATAAAAAGTACAAGAAATTTTGCAGAACTAATAGTGAACGTCTTTGGAATGGGTACACACACGCGCGAAATATTTATTCACGGGCCTTGAAGAAGACCAAATGTGAATATATTCAAAGGAAGATCGATCAACATCAAAACAACAGCAAAGAGTTATGGAAAATCCTAAAGAATTTAATTAAACCTAATCGTAATTCCTCGCAGTCCATAACTTTTAACGGGATAGAAGAACAATCTGAACAAAGAATAGCTGAAAAATTGAACAGTTATTTCGTTAACAGTGTCCAACTGATCAATCAAAGTATTGAGCTGGTCAGTGAACCTGTGGAAATAACACAGCCGATTAATATTAACTGTAGATTTGATGGATTTCACCCAATCACTTTTGAACAATTGAAATATATTTGTTTTTCTTTGGGAAAATCGGCTGGTATCGATAATGTCAATGCAAAAGTGATACAGGATTGCTTTCATGTCATCGGACACCAGCTGCTGGACCTTGTAAATGAATCGCTACAAACTGGGCACGTGCCGACAGTTTGGAAGGAATCACTTGTGATTCCTATTCCCAAAGTTACTGGGACGGATAAAGCCGAAGAGTACCGCCCCATTAACATGTTGCACACATTAGAGAAAATTTTAGAACTTGTTGTTAAGGGCCAGCTGATGAGTTATTTGAATAATAATAATTTGCTAATTCCGGAGCAATCGGGATACCGAGAGGGACACTCTGGCGAAAACGCTTTGAATCTAGTGTTAGCAAAATGGAAAGAGAAAATCGAGGTTAAAGAGACTATTTTTGCTGTATTTTTGGATCTGAAACGCGCTTTTGAGACAATTTCGAGACTGTTACTTTTGAAAGCTTTAGAGCGATTTGGTATCGGAGGGATAGCGCATAAGTGGTTTGAAAACTATTTATGTGATAGAACTCAGAAAACTAGTATCAACGATTTTGTATCAAGTCCTCTCGGCAATCCTCTTGGAGTACCGCAAGGTAGTGTCTTAGGTCCTATTTTATTTATAATGTATATAAATGACATTAGGCGAGTTTTACGATTTTGTGACTTAAATTTGCTTGCTGACGACACTGTTTTGTTCATTGTAGCTAAGGATATAGATGAAGCCGTGGCCCATTTGAACGAAGATTTGCATTCCCTTGCTCGTTGGTTAAAATTTAAACAATTAAAATTAAATGTTGCTAAAACTAAATATATGATCATCTCTTCGGCTAATACTAGGCCTGACGTTAACGTTGAAATAAATGGTGAGACTATTGATCGCGTTAGTGAATTAAAATTATCTTCGAATAATCATTGATGTCAAGTTAACCTTTAAGTCTCACATCGACAATGTCATCAAAAAGATTGCTAAAAACTATGGTATATTGTGTCGTCTGAAAAATGATTTAACAATAAGTAGTAAAATTTTATTATATAAATCAATTGTTTCTCCACATATTGACTTCTGCCCATCCATTTTGTTTCTTGCCAATCAAACACAAATATTGACGTTACAGCGATTGCAAAATAGAATCATGCGATTAATTTTAAAATGTAACAGATACACTTCCTCTAGTTTCATGCTAAGCGCATTACAATGGCTCTCTGTGAAGCAAAGAATTTATTACTTAACAATGGTGTTCATTTTTAAAATTATGAATGGAATGCTGCCTCGATATTTGTGTGATCGAATTGAAAGAGGAAGTGATGTGCATAGGTACAACACTAGAAACGCGTCTGATGCAAGAACACCTAACTTTTTATTTAGTAGATCACAGAACTCCTTGTTGTACAAAGGAATAAGTTTTTTCAATTCGATGCCTAGACATATTAAACGTGCGGCAACATTAGCGGAGTTCAAAACACTATGTATTTCACACGTAAAATCTGCTTTGTAGACAGATTTTTTGAATTTTTATATTTTGGAGTTATTTGAATAACTATGTAATACCACGAAGATTGTATTTTTTTCTCTTCTATTATTTGCATTTAGTCACACTAAGTTATTATATTCGCTACGATGATGATGGATTTTTGTTAATTGTTTATTATAGTTTTTAAAAACAATGAGATGTCTACAGAAGTCTGAGCCACGCGCGCGATAAGCAGATAGAAACTAACTTGAAATCGAACATGGTGACCAGTACGAAGAGCTCATCGGGTTAAATTGAAGCTTTTAGACTTTTGTTGTGATCAGGGTCTGATTTGATGATGGAGTTGCTTTGCTGGCTTTGCTCGACAATAGAGTTAATCTCGGTTATTGCTGCCATAGCGGCAATAACGGAGTTGGTTCGTTGAGTGGGGGGCTTGGTGACTTCTTCTGATAAAACAAGATATCGGGTTCAATTCCTGATCAATCCAGGGTATTCCCGGAAAGGAATATCCCTGGATTGCCTTGGGTTAGTGGTACGCAACATTCAATAAAGGGGCCTGATGTGGATGATATAACTCGATTAGACTCTGCACTGCCACTAGGCTCGTCACTTCTCACCTTAGCAGGTGGTAGTACTGATGTCTTGGTCAGGCGGGAGGAGTCTTACAGAGAATTATCAGAAATGTAAGCTATTGGGTTCAATTCCCGATTCTATCAAGTATCTTCCCGGAATGGAAATTTTCTTGATGGACCCTGGTTGTTGATGGAATATTCGAAATATATCTGGTTACGTTCTTTTGAAGGAAAGGCTATGTCTGTAAATTGAACCAGTCCGTTTTTTTTGTTAACTGGTCTTGTCATGATTTAAAATATTAATTATCTTCTAGATAAATCGTTCAGCTCACACCTTTGTGGGGGTATGAGGTGGGACCATCATCATCATCATCAACCTCTGTGGGTAATTCGCCATGAAAGTTTGTTTTTAATGGACACGTAACGTTTAATTATTAAAGTGTTCATATTTTTTTTAGTTCATTCAGTAAAAATCAAAAAGAAAAAAAACGTATCGTAGCGATTTAAATCAAACTCATGAAGAAACCAACCCATCTGAATTTCAAGTAAACGTAACATACAAAAGCTCAGCAACTTTACAGCCCGATGTGTTGAACATTTCCCATTGTTGCTTGTCAAGTAATATCAACGTACGAAAAATATCATCGCAACGAGAAGTGAAGTATTCCGTGTCTAGACAACGACTAGACTGTTTAACTGCCATCGTAACTGCACACCCCCTCCTGCTCCGGCGCAGTCGATGTCACCGCACTCCTCTGCACCAACGTTGCGAACGAAATCGACCGTCTGTTGATGGCACATTTTTCGTTTGCTCTAAACCGACCGACCATTTGGTATGCACATAGCCCCGAGACGAGCCTATACATATTCTAGGTAACAGGCTAGCTAGCTGGAGCCTACGCCGCCGCAGCAGCTGCCACAACAGCCAGTTGGAATGGAGCATTAGGCGGAAAATGCTTTCCCCAGTGTGCTACGGTCGGAGGTGGGTCGGCGGGTGTTTTCAGTTCGAGTGCATAGTTTGGTCTGATGTGGTTTGGGGGTTTTCCATTGTCTCTGCGGCTTTCCTCGGCACAAGATACGAGACGTTAAATATGCCTCTCTGTGGGCTTTTTATCGAGTACATGCGGAGACGGAATTCGGCGATTTCCTTCATTCGTGAATGGGGATGACACTGAGTTATAATGGTTGGCATAGTCTTCTGCTGATGACCCGCCAAGACTGGCTAGACGGTGAAGATTTTAGTCTTGGACGGCGGTGAGCATGATAATCGAGAGCATAAATCGAATAGGCACTTCCATTTGCGGTATGAAAGTTTGATTGATGATTTATAATATTTACACTTTGTTGAACATGAAAAGTATACTTTAAGGTTCAAGTTACCTTTTTTGAGCATGTGTTAGATTTGAACGCTGGGTAGTATGGGTAGGAAAAATTGTGTTCTGCTTTGCCACCGGATTATCCATTTAAACCTTTTCAAAACTCTAAACGAAGAATATCAGCCGATTTATTAGATCACGATTCAAACCATACAAAATAGCTGCTGGAAAAAACTATATTTAACCCAATTATGGGAAGGTGTCTGATAGGGAGAGTGGAGATGCCAACTTGTCATTAACATTTCGCAGTTTTTTCACATTCATTTGAGATATCTTTTATAAATTTGTACGCCTTATTTGTACTGCAAATTTTGAAAATGATTATTGAAGTGTTAATAAGAAGCGATGGTCGGCTGTTCGGAGTTCAAATTGTTCGTTTCGAATTCTCGGAAATTGATCGCTTCGTACATATTGCTAAGTTCATATTGTCTATAGATGAATAGACCTCTATCATATCCCACGCGGCTTTATCCGTTCATTACGCCCCACGGAAGAATAATTTTTAAAATGCCTATTTGAATGGATTCATATTTCTACTGGAGGTCGCACACCTGAAAGCTTTGATCTAAAATGAAAAGACAAAGCGCGTTGGTACTTAACTAAATCACAATATCTACCAAGATATATCCTGATTCATCTCCCTACTTACTAACACCAAACCTATCCTGTGACACTAGTGGATGATGCAGCGAATTTCTCGGTCTATTATGACTATTATGTCACAAGTGCTGAACTAACATTCCTTCCCATCCCAAATTTTACCTACATGGGCGTGGCCATCTACGTTATTGATCATACTATAATCTTAGTCTCTTTAGGTTGCACGTTGAGTATGATGAACTACTCCCAAGTATCATACAATTGGTTCAATATGCAATTTCAACAGACTTTGATCAATCACGGGAAACTCACGGGCGGTCAACTAAGCTAAGTTAAGCTAAGCTAATGATCTAGACTGTTTTTTGAAAAGGGCCAAACTTTTATTTACCATTTTTGCCTTTCTCATATAGAAAGGTTATGCAATCACTCTGAAAAACGTCAACCTAAACCCAGCCCGGAGGGCCAAGTGTCATATCCCATTCGACTCAGTTCGTCGAGATCGGAAAAAGTCTGTATGTGTGTGTATATGTGTGTATGTATGTGTGTGTATGTGTGTGCGTATGTGTCAAATAATGTCACTCATTTTTCTCAGAGATGGCTGGACCGATTTGCCCAAACTTAGTCTCAAATGAAAGGTGCAACCTTCCCATCGGCTGCTATTGAATTTTGGATCTATCGGAATTCTGGTTCCGGAATTACGGGTTTCAGAGTGCGGCCACACAGAAATTTCTCATACAAACTATAGGAAAAATTAAAAATAGAATTTTTATTTTTGATGCTAAATGTGTTCAATGTGCATGAAACGTCGAGATTTAATGCAAACTCGAAAAAAAATTTGACGACGATTCACTTTTTTGGATTTTGGCACATTTTTGCCTTTCTCATATAGAAAGGTTATGCAATCACTCTGAAAAACGTCAACCTAATCCCGACCAATTTTTTTTTCGACTCGCATAAGGGTTTCTGGATTTTAACAGGGGCGTAGTTGATGGTTTACGGAGAGGGGTTGCACCCCCCCCCCTCTTCTGTTCACTCCCCTCCTTTAAAAATCTCCCTAAATCACCCCTCAGATCACCACCCCATCCAGCCCTCATACCCCTCCCTTTCAACCCCATCATCTTTAAACCACCACTATATCACAAAGCATACCAATTTAAGCTGGGGAGTCGTTCGTTCATGGGACTTTCGCCCTCCTCACATACCCACCCCCGCATGACAAAATGAGTTAGCAAGCAGATAATATTGATCTAATGCTGATTGGGCTAATGGAATATGATATTTTTTTGTTTCAAGTGTTTCACCGTCGACACGTAGCTCATCAAGTTCGTGGCTGGCATGCCATTGTGTATAAGTGTACTAAGAATGTAATGGACATTTCCACAATTATGTTGAACATAAAAAGCCTCCGTGCCATAGTTTAGAGAAATGAGAAAGGCACAATTGCACCGCTAGGTGGATTAAAACAGTTTTTTTTTAAATGGCTATAGTCTATAAATGACAAATCCTACAAAAATGTGGTAGGAGTGGTTATCACAAAATTAGTCAAACTTTCGAATAAAAATATTGAAAAAATTCTTCATTGACTCCTACACTGAAAAAAATCGATTTTAAACATTTAAAATCGATTTACAAAAAAAAACCATTTTTGATTTGGATGAAATTTTGTTCCAAGATAGATAATTATGTTCCCTACCTACCATCAAAAATTCAAGTTGGGCACTTTTCCTTGTCCAAACTGAATTTTTTTTTCTTCGGTGTATTGTTATCGAAATCTAAACCAATGAAAGTCATAATCATCTCGGAATCCAATGAAAACTCAGTTTGTGAGAAGATGTTGTCTAATTTAGCAACAAAGCATAATTTTATTAAGGGGTTAAGTACTTTTTCATTTTTCATAAAAACGAATTTTTTTTTATTACTTTATCTGAAAGTACAACTCCTTGAGAATGTGTTCCCAAATTATTACAGAGATCCGAGAAATAGATCGCAAGTTACAGCGCTTCCAAACGCGCTTCGTCTACCAAAAGCAGAGGCAATTTGAAATTTATTACTACTATTACTAAAAATGGGTTTTCCATGATCACGATTGCCGAAAAAATACTCAATCAATTTTCTTAATTTTTTATTTCAATTGATCGTAATTAATTTTTCTCGTACTTTAACGATTCCTTTTTTATTCATTTTTTAAATTTTTGTTACATGGATAAGAATTTTTAATACAATTTTTTGAGCTTAAAACAGCGATTTTTTTACTAAAAACGTTCTCGAATGCAGGAAAAAAATTATTATTTATTCAACTAATCATTAAGGTACAAGAAATACTCATATACTAATGGAATTTTTTGAGCTTTGGGATTTTAGATGATCTATTGGTCTCGAATAGTGATCACCGCAAACCTCTTAAACAAAAAAAGTTTCGGGGAAAAGGCCATAACTCCGCCAATTATCAATTTATTTTTATAAACTTATGCTTGTTTATTTTACTGAAAAATGTACTAGTAAAATATAAGTTTAATGTAATGAAATCATTGCTTTATTCCTTTACGTAAATTTAAACTTTCTTGACATTTTTATCCATAAAACTTATGCAACCCCTTAATCAAGAATCCCATTGAAAAGAGCTTATGTCGTCAAACAAATATTCCATTATTTTTATTTTCTTGTGTAGTGATGAGGAAGAAACATAAATATAAATAACCACCACAGCATTATGTATTGAATTTTACATAATTATTCATTTATTTTTATATATTTCATTTGTCTCAAAATTGTCTTCATGCATGCTATTTTGTATTATTTCTATAGAAGGAAAATATTTTTGGTTCATCTTCTGAATTAGAATACCTTTTCGTCTCTACTTTGCCCCCATGAACAAGGCACAAAACTGTGGAATTTTTGAGTTCCAGATATTGTTTTGGCGTTATTATACAGCTCTTAGAGTTCTTCTGACATTTTGTTGTACTGTTCAGTGAATATGTAGCAGAAAATTAATTTTGTGTTATTTTTATCAGTTTGTTCAACTGCCCAGTTATATAACTCTCGGGGACTTGTTATGGTTTTTCCATAGTCGCGAGCAAGACTGGCTCTTTTTACCATTCGCTTGAGAGTGCCACCAATAGCATCACAGGGTCCTTTTCCATGGGATGCTGCAACAAAATGCCATTATGCGCTTAACTCGTACTTTGACTGGAATCTACACAAGCATGCAAATTTTTTCTTATTTTTGTATTGTGCTGCTGCTCCATCAGGCATAAAATAAATTTTAGAAAAGTTTAGAAAAGTAACATTTATCAGTTTTGAGAGGAACAAATGAACTGCAGTCTTCATGTCTTCCAGTCTTCTAGTCTTTTAGTCTTCCAATCTTCCAGTCTTCATTCAAGTTTGTTATGAATATATACCCAATTCGTTACTGATACTTTTTGCATGTATCAGGTAACTAGCTGCTGGGAAAATGGATTCTGAGATGAATATGACTTTCATTGGTCTAGTTTTCGATAAAAAATACACTTAAAACAATCAGTTTGGACAAGGAAAAGTTTTTTTTAAATAACTTTTTTCCTCGAAAGTGCCCAACTTGAATATTTGACGGTAGGTAGGGAACACCTGTCTTGCAACAAAATTTCAACCAAATCAAAAATGGTTTTTTTGTAAATCGACTTTAAATTTTTAAAATCGATTTTTTTCAGTGTTGGATTCAATGAAGAATTTTTTCAATATTTTTATTCAAAAATTTAAATAATTGTATGAGAATCACTCCTACGATATTTTTAGTAGGATTTTTCATTTTTAGACTATAGCCATTTGAAAAAAATTGATAAAAAAGTTTGCCCCTTTTCAAAAGACAGTCTAAATCATTTTTGGAATAGCAAAGTATGCAAAGTGGCTTTTTGTGACAAAGTTCTCATGTACAGAAAGTTTCATTTAAATCTGAGAGTGTGCTGCCAACATTTGTTCGAGTTGGCGCGAAATTCGTCACACACAGGTTTCAACTATGACCGAGTGGTTACCGCTGAATCAGTCAAGTAGGCAGTTAACAGTTTTGTTCCATACAAATCGCCTGGAAAAGATGCAATCTTCTCTGTGCTGCTGCAAAAGGGATTTAATATTCTCAAACATGTCTTGAAAAGATTATGCTTTCCAGTATTGCTACCGGGTATATCTCGAAAGTATGGCGAAACATAACTATTAAATTTATTCCCAAATGGGAGCGCTCAAGCAATGAAAAAGCCAAGAGTTTTAGGCCTATCAGCTTAAGTTGTTTTCTTCTGAAAGCTTTGGAATGGATAATCGATAATCACACCAGAAACGTTAGTTTAGTTGAATATCCACTGCACAAAATACAACATGCATATCAGTGTTGGAAATCCACGATCACTCACTGCTTTTGACAATGTGTCCTACCAATCTATTCTGGAAGCGACGCACGGCCATGGAGTATATGCATGTATGTCGGGTTCGATAAACGCAATGCTTAGTAATCGCATGCTTTGCTCGTCACTAAGACAGGCAGAGACATACTAAAGCTCCAGTAAAGAGCTTTAGGCTTTCTCGCAGGCGATTTGAGCTACTTGCGAATTTAGCTTACTTGCTGTTTGTCTTTGTACTGCTATATTACCACCATTTAAATTCTACCTCCTCTCTCCGCCTTCACTATTCCTTCCGAACAGGAAAATGATGAGACGATACGGCAAGGCAAAAATCTCCGACTATATACGAGGAACGTGCCATTTGAGCCAATATATTCAAATTTCTGATTCTGGATTCCACTTTCATTGCCGCAATCTCTACCAAACTCAAGTTAATTGTTCCCACGAATACCTAAGGAAAGGAAGTTAACCCTGTCAGAGCTCCACTTGACAGGGTAAGGGTAATAATATTGCGGGGTGCGTACTGCAACCGCACAGGCTCCGTGCATGACTAGGTATATGTCATTAATTCGAATCCCAGCCTAGTTCTACATAGGGCTGTGGTTCGAAGTATTGAGTCCCCCTCTCCCATCCATGCATCCCTCGGCACGGGTCGCGTCACACCTTGGATTAGTATGACGAATTTCGCGCTAAATCGTATTCAGAGTTAGCCGCACCCTCTCGGATTTTAATGAAACTTTCTGGACATGAAGACTTTGTCACAAAAAGTCACTTTGTATGCTTTGTTTTTCCAAAAATGATCTAAACTGTCTTTTGAAAAGGGGTAAAATTTTTTTACCAATTTTCTTCAATTTGCTATAGTCTAAAAATGACAAATCCTACAAAAAAAAGTGATTTTACAAAATCAGTTAAATTTATGAATAAAAATATTGAAAAAAAAATTCATGGACTCCTACATTTTAAAAAAGTCCATTTTAAAAATTCAAAATCGATTCACAAAAAACCCCATCTTTGATTTGGATGAAATTTTGTTCCAAGATAGAGAACTATGTTCCCCACCTACCATCAAAATTTCAAGTTGGACACTTTTAAGGAAAAAAAGTTATTTGAAAAAACTTTTCCTTGTCCAAACTGATTTTTTTTCTCAGAGTATTTTTTATCGAAAACTAAACCAATGAAAGTCATAATCATCTCCGAATCCATTTTTTTCAACGCTAGTTGCCTGATACATGCAAAAAGTATCAGTAACGAATTTGGTATATATTTATAACAAACTTGTAGGAGGGCAAAGATAAGCCATTTAACATCATCGATATAAGCGAGATTCAACTGAATGCCACTTTTATTTATTAACAGATTAAGGCCGAAGTGGCCTGTGCCGTATACAAAAGATTCCTCCATTCCACTCGGTCCATGGCCGCGCGTCGCCAGCCACGCAGTCTGCGAAGGGTCCGCAAATCGTCTTCCACCTGGTCGATCCATCGTGCTCGCTGCGCGCCTGTCTTCTTGTACCGGTCGGATTGCAATTGAGAACCGTTTTCACCGGGCTATTGTCCGACATTCTGGCTACGTGCCCGGCCCACTGTAGTCGTCCGATTTTCGCGGTATGACAGATGGGCGGCTCCCCCAACAGCTGATGCAACTCATGGTTCATTCGCCGTCTCCATGTGCCGTCTTCCATCTGCACTTCACCGTAGATGGTACGCAGCACTTTCCGTTCGAAGACACCAAGTGCGCGTTGGTCCTCCATGAGCATGGTCCAGGTCTCGTGCCCGTAGAGAACTACCGGTCTAATCAGCGTCTTGTAGATGGTCAACTTCGTACGACGGCGAACTCTGTTCGACCGAAGTGTCTTGCGGAGGCCAAAGTAAGCACGATTTCCTGCCACGATGCGTCTACGAATCTCTCTGTTGGTATCATTGTCGGCGGTCACCAGTGAGCCCAAGTACACGAACTCTTCAACCACCTCGATTTCGTCGCCACCGATGCAAACTCGAAGCGGGCGGTTCTCATTCTCTTCTCGTGAACCTCTTCCTATCATATACTTTGTCTTCGACGTGTTGATGGCAAGTCCGACGCGCTTGGCTTCTCTTTTCAGTCTGATGTAGGCTTCCTCCATCTTCTCAAAGTTTCGTGCAATAATATCAACGTCATCGGTGAAGCCAAGTAGCTGAACGGACTTTGTGAAAATCGTACCACTCGTGTCGATCCCTGCTCTTCTTATTACACCTTCCAGCGCGATGTTGAATAACAGACACGAGAGACCATCACCTTGCCGTAACCCTCTGCGTGATTCGAAGGGACTCGAGAGCGTCCCTGAGACACGTACTACGCACATCACCCGATCCATCGTCGCCTTCACTAATCGCGTCAGTTTGTCCGGGAATCCGTACTCGTGCATAATCTGCCATAGCTGATCTCGATCGATAGTGTCGTATGCGGCTTTGAAGTCGATGAACAAATGATGTGTGGGCACATTGTACTCGCGGCATTTCTGCAGTACTTGACGAAGAGATCGATCGTTCGGTCATGAAACCCGCCTGGTACTGCCCCACGAACTCTCTTGCAATTGGTGATAGTCGACGGCATAGTATTTGGGAGAGTACCTTGTAGGCGGCGTTCAGCAGGGTGATTGCTCGGTAATTACAGCAATCCAGCTTGTCGCCCTTTTTGTAGATAGGACACACGACACCTTCCATCCACTCCTCCGGTAAAATCTCCTCCTCCCAAATCTTGGTAATCACCCAGTGCAGCGCCTTAGCCAGTGGCTCGCCACCGTGTTTTAGTAGCTCGCTTGGTATTTGGTCAACCCCAGTGGCTTTATTATTTTTGAGCCGGCTAATCTCCTCCTGGATTTCCTGGAGATCCGGAGCCTGAATACCACTTGGCCGTGTATGAAGAAGTATCTTGTCTATGTGCCCGCCTGGAAAACAGAGATAAATATTGTAGGGGCCTTAATTGCGAAGTATGGGGTTCGCTCCTTCAAGAACCCTTTGCTTCGGCCAGTGAAAATTCTGGTTCGCCATGCTATAAATTTCCAAAAGAGGAAAATCAGTTTTCTCTCCTAAGCTTCCTCGTAAAGGCCTGAGAGTGTCCTTTGAAGAGTGCTGTTACATAACCGAAGTAATTGGTTCCTGGTCTCGGTAATCTTAAAAACTAACAGGAATTTCCACTAGGGACATCAAAAACCCCAAGTGTCCCTATATTTCATTTTCCTCCAAGTTTAACACAATGCATTTGCACTACGATTAAAGGTCAGACGAAACGAGTTTCCGACGCGAACAATCGTCAACATTCGCCTACTTCGTGGTGGGCAGAGATTGCGGACACTTGGATTAGAATGATAGTGAGAAGATGGACATTTAGGCATTAGAAGGTGATATTTACGAAAGGTGGCGTAGCTTCAGTGAGTTTTTAAATATTTCTTCTCAGAGGACACTCGAAAATTGGCAAATTTCGTGGAGCGATGGAAGTTCAGAAATCCCAAAGGTATCAAGAAACTTTGGTCCAAGAGAATGACATCATTCGAGTGATATCTCGGGTCATGTACAATCATTATACGTAGAATGCCCATCTCCGAAGTATTGGGGCCGTAGAGAGCAGTCTCTGCGCTTGTGGTGGCGGTTATCGCTATATTAAACATGTTGTCTGATCGTGCGCTAAGTGTTCTAGTACCAGATCTCCATTAAACGAATCCCAGTCCAGCCCGAGATGCTATACCAAATTCGTTACTGATACTTTTTGCATGTATCAGGCAACTAGCAGTTGGGAAATTTTGATAATATTAAGACTTTCATTGGTTTAGATTTCGATAAAAATACACTGAAAAAAATTCAGCTCGGACAAAAAAAGGTTTTTCAAATAACTTCTTTTCCTTGAAAGTGCCCAACTTTAAATTTTATCGGTAGGTAGGGAACATAATTCTCTATCTTGGAACAAAATTTCATCCAAACCAAAAATGGTTTTTTTTGTAAATCGACTTTAAATATTTAAAATCGTTTTTTTGTCAGTGTAGGAGCCGATTTAGTATTTTTCAATATTTCTATTCAAAAATTGAACTAATTTTGTGAAAATTACTCCTACAACATTATTTGGTAGGATTTGTCATTTTTAGACTATAACCATTTGACGAAAATTGATAAAAAAAGTTTGGCCCTTTTAAAACGACAGTCTAGATCATTTTTGGAAAAACAAAGTATGCAAAGTGGCTTTTTGTGACAAAGTTCTGATGTACAGAAAGTTTCATTAAATCTGAGAGGAAACTGCCAACAAGACAACAATGAACTAATGCTGATTAAGCTAATTTGATATAATTTTTTGTGGCAAGTCTTTCAGCGCCGACACGTAGCTCATTAAGTTCGTGCCTTTGCATATAGGTTCAAAGTGTCCTGAGAATGCAATAGGCATTTCCACAATTATATGAAACATATGGCATGGAATATTAGTTTGAAAAATTTATGAAAAGCACAATGGCACAACTGAAGAAATCGGCCATTAGTGGATTAAAACAGTTTTTTCGATAATTTTTGCGAGGTAAGAAAGCTTACTCGGTGCAACTTTCTCATGGTTAGATTTGGAATGAAAATAGTTTTGTTTGATTTGGGGCCAAAACGGCACATTTTCAAAATTAGACAAATTTGCAATCAGCGTACGAGAACTATGTTTGCATTTTCTTCATTTCACGGCTGAAATTGGACGATTCAATTTTTCACTATACAAGCTAGGTTTCGATTTATTTCAATTTTCTGATTTCGATTTAACAACTTTCTCGAATAAGTACTGAACGGATGATCGCATTCGAATCTAAATATTCAGGTAAAGGAGACAAGAGGATGGTTAATTTCAATTTGTTGAAATCAAGTAGAATGTTGTGTGAAAACTCACCATTTATGCAAATACGTTTATTTTCAAGATAAACTACTGTCTAAAACACGAAACCCAAAAAAGCAAAAAAAAGTCAAATGACATATTATTAATATTAAAACGAAGTAATAATATCAAAATAGTTAACACTATTCGGTTTATTTAAGTTAATGAAGAATGACATGATGGTATGGTTGCCACCCCTTCGGAGGCGATGTCTGGGCCTCCAGATTTTACATCAATTTCTCCGGGTCTGGTTAGGCAACTGATAATTTTTTATTTTTATGGTGCTGAATTTCTAACGAGTTCTAGCTGCTCCTGCAACGTCTGTTTTCCAAAGATGAGAGCTGTGCTGCTTTGTTGGCACTTCCCTAGCGACTGTGGTAACGAATAACCGGATTCTGTTCGCTCCGCTAGGAATTCCGGATGATACCGTAGTGTGCTTCCCACGCCGCTTTGGACGAGAGCAACGCTCATTTGGATTATCCTCCACAGTGAGAATGGCTGGTACTTTTGGATTCTTTGTGATTAAATTTTATATCTAAACCGACAAAATGGTGTGCACACGGAAACAATTTACAGCTTAATGTGAACGGTAGCCAAACAAAAACAAAGCACTCAACGGTCAATATGAGTAAATTTGGTAAGTTTTCAACCAGCGCTAAATTAATAACCTGAAGAGCTACAAGTGGATTTAAGGAAATAAACTTGTTTCTGTTCAACTCAGTAGGTAATAAATATGCTTTAACCCTTCCATGCTGAACTTGTTTATGGTGAATATAGGGTTCCAATTTTTTTCCTTGACACTGTCGTGGTCAGGAAACACGAAAATCCTGTTTTGATTAAGGAAGAAGCATCTCGCGCAGTGTTATAAGCTGCTCAATTTTTACCCGATGCCCAGTATAATTATCTTAGAATATTTACAATAATCCAATTACATGAAGAGGGTATTCCAAGGCAGTCTAATTGAATTGCATTTATCAGATTTTAAAAATATGTCAAGTTAACAAAGATATATTAAAAATTTATTCTCTGCCGTTGAAAAGAACTATTCATGGCATCACTGTTCCAGCAGAATCCAATCAGACTAATTACAATAACTTCAGTTCTATTAACCTATTATAACCCAGCTATGTTAAAACTTTTGATTATTTATACAATACTTTGTGAACCCTCATATTATGCCGAATTAAGTATGGGAAAAACAGAAAAAAACAACTTTGGAACGTTTTGTTGCTTAGCTTAGCTTAGCTTAGCTTAGTTGACCGCCCGTGAGTTTTCCGTGATTGATCAAAGCCTGTTAAAATTGCATATTAAACCAATTGTATGATACTTGGGAGTAGTTCATCATACTCAATGTGCAAGCTAAAGGGACTAAGATTATAGTATGATCAATAACGTAGATGGCCACGCCCATGCCGGTCAATTTTGGGATGGGAAGGAATGTTAGTTCAACACTTGTGACTATTATGACCGAGGAATAATCTGCATCATCCACAAGTGTCGCAGGATGGGATTGGTGTTAGTAGGTAGGGAGATAAATCAGGATATATCTTGGTAGAAATTGTGATTTAGCTAAGTACTCACGCGCTTTGTCTTTTCATTTTAGATCAAGTTTTTCAGGTGTGCGACCTCCAGTAGAAATATGAATCTATTCAAATAGGCATTATAAAAAATATTCTTCCGTGGGGCGTAATGAAAGGATAAAGCCGCGTGGAATATGATAGAGGTCTATTCATCTATCGACAATATGATCTTAGCAATATGTACGAAGTCGCTCGCGATCAATTTCTGAGAATTCGAAACGAACAATTTGAACTCCGAACAGCCGGCCATCGGGAGTAATGCTTCTTATTAACACATCAATAATCATTTTCAAAATTTGCAGTACAAAGAAAGCGTACAAATGTATAAAAGATATCCCAAATGAATGTGAAAAAATTCACTGCAAAATGTAAATGACAAGATGGCATCTCCACTCTCCCTATCAGACACGTTCCCATAATTGGGTTAAATACCAATTGCAAACGACAGGTTTATTATGCGTAACAAATATAATAAATACTATGACAGGGGATCCCTCGGTGATCCAGAAGAAGAATGGATGGGAGTACAGCAAGACTAGCAAATACCGACTACCATATGAGCGGCGCAAATTCGAACGAGTGGCGTAGAGTACTGCACTGGATAATTTTAAAAAAAGGTCCAGGAGTGCGATATTACGAAGTTTTAGCTTCCGATGACCCTACATTTTCTGACAAAGTGAAGTACTGGAATGTTGAGATTTTTATCACTATTTAGGAAAGCAAAAGTATTACAAAGCTAGTGTCAGGCCTTCATGAGACCTCAAGGAGTCACTTTTGGAGGTATTCGTAAATATAGATTTGTCGGTAGATGGTTCCAGATTTAATAAAAAAAAACCTAATTTAACACATCTACAGATCGCTTGCCGCATAAACAACTTTTTGTGCAATTCGACAGCTCCGTCTTAGGCCAATTCAATAAATTTCCTACATGAAAATTTACTTTAAAAAAACGGTTTTTAAACCAAAGCTTTGGAAGTTAAACTTGGCGTGGAAGAGCCGGTATATTAATATATGCTGTTACTTAGTGTAGAATTAGATTTCGTCCTTTACGGTTAATATACAAAATTAAAACGTTGGTACACAATTGAGAATAGCGAATCAGAAAAGGTGACTATATGTCAGTGATTCACTAAATACAGAATGGATAAAGGTTATGACCTTAAGGTCCGTCCAGGTTAAGTCTTTGGTACGGAGCAATACGTCGACCTAGGAACTCCTAGCATGTTGTAAGTCGCCTTTTACGACATGGGAGCAGTTCCCAGAGGTTCTATTCTTGGCCGAAATAGTGCAAAAAGATTTCAGCCCGCCGGACACCACACGGCATATTTGGAACGTTTTGTTGGGGTATCAAAAATCATTACAGAGAAAATTCGTCTAATATCCTTATATTTAGCATAAAATCGAATAATATCTTCAACCTTGCGAGATTATTCATTTAGCAGATTTTTTGAATGATTTGAACACTTCTCTTTAAAAAAAAATTTACACTAAAAATATTCTGGTTAGAACCAGGCATGATTTCCAACGTATTAAGCCTTGGTTAGCTTTGAATGCTCTGATCAACGTTAAAATCAGTTGTGAATCCCCTCCGGGTCCTAATGAGGAAATAATTTTGCCTTAGGAAAAAAAGATATCGGTTCAGCCTAGCGTGTGAAATTTCATACATTGAACTACCAGCAGAATTTTCGCAATTGTTTCACCAATTTCTTTCACTGAGATACATTTAGTGACATTTAAACATCAAAATCACCGCTGAACCCACTAGAATGATTTTATATTTCAGTGCACACCACAGGAAAATTTTCAGATTATTCTCCACGTATATGTCACCCAAAACTTTTCGATCTCGACCCTCCATCTAAATTTACTAAAATGAAGTAAACTGACTAGTGAGCCTAGAAAGTCCAAAGTGATCATTTTCAACACATTCTGTGCTCAACTAATTACTTGTGACACTCTTTACGGCTCTTCCTTCAACAACTCGTTCGGGATGGTGGAGAAATGCGATTTTGTGTTGATCTGATGCGCCGTGAGAAGATCTATATCGGATCCTCCCGCCGATTCGCGACATCAGCGAGCGAATTTTTATGTTCTCTACGCGAGAGCAATAGTCGGCATGTCATCGTATTCCACTTGGGCGGACACCACCATCGGCGGCTGATGCTGTCTCCAAAGACGTTGACGCACACAGTTTGAGTCGTTGAATTTTACCAAGCTTGAAGCCCCACGGGAGAGGACTCGATCTTGGTTTAGTAGTGCTCATTGTAGGGGTGCTCGTTTGGCATGCTGCGGATTTAAACTTTTCAGAGTTATACGTATATTATAAAAATTATGGGAAAACACTGAATTTTACTATGTATATGGTATATAGCGGTTTATAGAGCCTTAATTGTGATTACGGCGTAGAGTGGAATCAAACCAACAGAAAAATTGAGACAACACCTATTTGATACCTTAGACACCGCTTTATAGCCCACATTTCTTCGTAGAAGGAAACATATCTTCTACAACTTTATTAATCATTTGTTTTTTATTGGGTTAAAATAGAGTATCTGAGTAAAAATAAACCATTTAAAAGTTACACGAAAACAATAAAGATATTAAATTTCAGATTAGATCTTGTTCTCGTTATTCGATTTTAAAAATTTGTTTAATTCATGTAAAATGTTATTTGAAAGCTCGCAATTTCTGTATTTGCACTTGTATTTGTCTTGTTTACACCCACAGGCATTTCAAAGCGCCAATGGTGTCTTAAGTCTAAACTTTTTACTAACAGTTAAATTGTTACAAAAAGTCAAGTTAAAATAATAAAAACAATGAACTTAAAGCATCAATGATGCTTCAGATAATAAAGGAATCAGCAGAAGTTAGCGGGTCCATTGAAGGTTCTGGGATATCGGAGACGAAGAGTTTGGAGAGATATAGTAACCCTTTCATGCCCAACTTTTTTCTAGTGTATGTAGGGTTTTAAAACTATTTTCCCTTGACAACGGTGGGGTCAAGAAACACGTAAAGCCTTTGTTCATAAAGATAGGTACTTTCCTCGCAGTGCTAGAAGCTGCTCAAATTTTACCTCCAAATGTTCAATACAATTCTCCTAGAATTTTTCCAATAGTCCACTTGTGTGAAAAACGTAGCCAAACACAGTCTAAATTGACAAGATTAATTAGTTGTTAATAATATTGCAACATAACGAAGATACATGAAAAATTCTTTTTTCGTTGTCAATGTAAACTATTCCTGGCAGCACTGCTCCATCGGAATCCAATCAGACTAATTGCACTAACTTCAGTTTCAGAGCTGATCCTTGTAACTGTTAATACTCAAATGAAAGGCAATAGTCACATTTATCAACCATATTTGTTTTTGTGAGCAAATCTTACCTCAATCAAAAATTATAGCTGTTCAAAAACGTTGTTGTTCACAAACAACATGGGAATGAATGGGTTAAAGTCGAAAACTGAGGTGACCCGGTAGTAGGCCAGTAATGGCTCCATGCATACTATAATTACTGCGCCGCAATGGTAATCGGAGTATAAGGTTGTTACGCGTTGTTCGAGGTGTGTAACAAACGACTAGCCCAATCGGGTTTTATTTCACCCAGCAGGAGCGGATGCAGAAAAAAGTTTCGGGATCTGAAATTTTGATTTTAAAATGACCATTGTACAATTCGTAATACGTAATAACCTTTTTTTTTAATGAATATCAGTTTTGTTGGACAAAGTTGGTTTGGAATGATTTTGAGTTTGAAACTAATATAAAGTTGAAAGTAGCTTGAAATTTCCCAACAAGTAATTAAATTTCGGAGGGGGTCCGGACCCCCAAGACACCCCCCTGGATCCATCACTGTCACCCAGGATCGGCTTTCACACTGCTTAAGGGAGGACTCACAACCTTGACTTACCTGATAGCACTTCTTCTGAAAGAAACAGATCCACATTTAAGACAGATATAAGGCCCCGTGAAATGAAACAAAAGAAATACATTTTACTTATATATTCAGCTTTTCTTACTGTCGTCAGGAACTGTTGGGACCCTTGCTGCTTAAATGATGGAGAGAGGGTGAGGATCTGGAGCCTTTCGTTGCTGCACGCTGGGTGCTGGTTCGTAGGTGTAGATAGAGCTATCCTGAGCTTCCCGCACTCAGCGAAAGCGTGTGACAAGGCAATACCGTATGTCTCACCGGCCAGCAACGCCTTTTCGGTGTCCAAGTGTTGGATCCTCGTGGTGGGGAGGGATAGTCCTGATAACCCCCTTCGAACCGTGCTGTCTACGAAGCTGCTCCTGAAGAAACGCAGAGTTTTACTCACTCGAGATGCGTCGTACGAATCTAACCGGGTCCTAGTGGTGGTTTCGCGTTGTCCTGATAACCTCCTTCGAATCTGCTATCTGGCTTCGAAAAAACGAAGATATACCGCCGACACACTACTACTCGTCGCCACAGTCCTTCGAACGTCTTCACCGGTCTCACTAATCGCGACACCTTTTAGTTTTTCACTTTTCTGCCCAAATTCGATGGACTTACTTTTTAGACGTCCGTCTTTTTTCAGTGGCTTCCAACGACCCCTCGTTTCTATCACTTCTTCTCTCCTTCTCATCTCTCCTTCCCCCTCTTGCTCTCTTCTTCCTTAGCCGAATTCGGAAACAGTGGTTCTGCGGTGCGATTAATTTCGCCTGTTCGTCTAAGTTTATCTAATCTTCGCCGGTGGGATGTTAGTAGATTTGATTGTTATCAGGGGTGGACAAGGTTCTTAAAATCTATATTTTATAATATGATACTATGATAGTAGTCTCCGCCACTTCGAACTTGATGACGTACACGAGCTTTCTAGTTCCAGCTGTAGAGAAGCGTCAACAAGTGGACGCTATATATTTTGATTTCGCAAAAGCATTCGACAAGGTGCCCCACAACATTGCTGTTTTGAAACTGGAGCGTCTAGGCTTTCCTGAGTGGGTTACCAGATGGCTGCATTCTTACCTCTCACAACGATCCACCTTCGTTAGAATTGGCCCTACACGCTCAAGCGCATTCGTAACGCCAACCGGTGTGCCTCAAGGAAGTCACCTAGGCCCACTGATCTTTCTCTTATTCATCAACGACCTCTACACTCGCATCACCTCTGAAAAACTACTCTATGCTGATGATCTGAAAATCTTTTGTTCAATTGCTTCAGCACTCGACTCTGCTGTGCACCAAGACGATATATCCAATATAGAGGAATGGTGCTTGCTGAAAGGTATGCAGATCAACATTGATAAATGTAAGATGATAAGTTACGGACAAATATAAGGTGTTGCGAATATACTCTTCAAGCCTGTGTCATCGAGCGGGTGGATTCTATCCTTGACCTGGGAGTGTTATTCGACAGTAAACTTCGTTTCGCCACATCACTGCAAGAACGGTGAAGGCTTTTGCAACATTGGGTTTTCTAAAACGGAACACAGTCGATTTTGTGGATTTCTACGCACTGAAATCTTTATACTGCACACTGGTCCGGAGCACTTTGGAGTATGCTGTACAAGTATGGGAGCCATACAACGCCGTCCAAAGTAGCCGACTGGAGCGCATTCAGAGAAGTTTTATACGATTTGCTCTCAGAAATTGCCGTGGAATGCCCCTATCCGTCTTCCGCCGTGTAATAATAGATGCATGTTGTTAGATTTCATTTTCGATATGTTGTCGAACAACATTGACTGTCCTGGCATTCCCTCAAGGATTCATTTATTTGTTCCCCCTCGTATTATAAGGAATCATCCGCTTCTGTGGATTCCCAGGCACTGTACAGCATATGGCCAGAACAATCCGCTAGACAGATGTTGTAGCAGATTCAACGAAACTGTTTTAGTTTATGACTTCCATACCACTAAATATAATTATAAGTTAGCAATTAGATATTTTTAACATTGACAATAGGATTAAGTGTAATCTGTACGATATATATATCGAAGATGTAATAATAAATAAAAAAAATAAAAAAAATAAAGAAAATAAATATGCGAAATTTCCTAAAACTAAATACAAAAATGATGAGCTTTTGGAAAATTGCATCAAAAAATTAACTAAAAGAAATAAATTAGAAATTATTAACGAAACCTACTCTAAATCAATGGAAAATAACTGTAATAAATGTGGGTCTGAGTCATTGTTCCTATGTCAACGCTAACAGGTGTGACATTTATGTTAATCTGTTCCGAAATGACTGGGCAATCCAGAGGACCTCGTAAAGCATCAGCAACGAACAAAGCCCTTGCTGTATTCCTTCGAAAAAGCAGGAGTTACAAATAAACCCGCTGGCACCGGCTTTCGTAACTGGGTAGATAGACAGAATCTCTCCACGACAGTCTACGAAGTATAAAAAGCGTAAAAAGCGTCGTTGCATGGACTCAATTCTCTTAACACCGTTATTATAGTTTGGTATCCAAATTTCATAGCAATATTCCAGAATTGTTTACGACAGAGAGCAGTACAGCGATTTGAGAGTTGCAAATCTAACATCACTCCTAGATCCATCACGTGACTAACGCGTTCAATTTCTGTATCCAGTAGACGGTCGTTAAAACATATTGGGTCTATTTTTCGTGAGATTAAGATCACCGAGCACTTCTTCAGATTTACATGCGGTTCGTGCTACACCAATCAATGAAGGTTTTAAACTCTTGTTGGAGTAATCTACGATCTTCAGTAGAACGGATGAGAAGAAACATCTCTGCGGAGGACACGCGGGAGGTGTTCAGAACTAGATGAACGTCGTTGAAGGAAAGCAGAAACATCAACGGTTCTAAGTGACTTCTCTGAGGTACTCCAGACGGTAATATAAATGTGGATGCCTGATCATCTCCAATGGCAATGATTATATGGAAAAAGTCTAATGTTTCCTGTTCATCAAAAAGGAACCAAATCAAACACTGATAATTATCGGGGAATCTCGTGTTAAAGCGCCGGATCAAAACTATTCGAGCCGGTTGTTTTAGACCCTATTTTCTTTCACTGCAAACATTACATTGCAGACGACCAGCACGGTTTTATGCCTAAACGATCGACAGCGACCAACCTGCTCTCATTCACAACATATATAATCGATGGATTCGCTGACGGATTGCAAACCGATGATATCACAATAGCAAAGCTGGACAAACTAGGTATTCATGGACAACTATTGCGCTGGTCTCGTTCCTACCTAGATGGAAGACAACTCGGAATCAGCATTAAGGACTGTCTATCTGCATCATTCTTAGCTACATCCGGCATCCCGCAAGGAAGCCATCTCGAACCAGTGATATTCCTCCTATACTTTAATGACGTCAATATCAAACAACAAGGACCCCGCCTTTCTTTCGCCGACGACATGAATTTTTTTCGACAAATACGGGATAAAACCGATGCCGAGTTTCTTCAGAGTGAACTGAAGAGCTTTAGTACGTGGTGATAGACAAAACCCGAAATTAAACCCGAGTATGCTCAATTGTTACGTTCACGCGGAAACTCCACCAGATTCAGTTTAACCACCAATTCTTCGACTCGAGCATTCCAAGATACTCTCACGTCAAGGATTCCGGAGTCATAATTGATTCAACACTAACGTTCTAACCACATACTTCATACATCGTAGATAAGGCATCAAGAAAGCTTGGGTTCATCTTCCACATAGCGAAAAACTTCGGAGACGTGTACTGTCTTAAATCGCTTCGTTCTTCTGCTGTTTGGAATCCGTACTACGTATCCGTACGTATCCGTATTGGCGGAATCGAGGTTGTCCAACGCCGGTTCATTCGCTTCGCCCTTCGGCATCTCCCATGGAGAAACAGATTCCAACTGCCGAGCTATGAAATCCGTTGCCAGTTAAAACACCTCGATACACTCAGCGTTCGGAGGGACTGCTGTCTAGCCCTGTTCGTCTCTGCCAGAGAGGAATGCACTACAATTCTAGAACGCCTGAATCTTCAGCAACGTTCGACCTCCACGCAAAAACTCTCTTCTGCGAGTCCCGTTCAGGAGAACCAACTACGCGTGCCAGAGCGCTGTTACGGGACTTCAGCATGTTTTTTACAGTGTTTACTGTTGGTGAAGGTACAACAAATAAACAAATACAAAGTTTGAT
Source organism: Topomyia yanbarensis (assembly GCF_030247195.1). Classification (NCBI taxonomy): domain Eukaryota; kingdom Metazoa; phylum Arthropoda; class Insecta; order Diptera; family Culicidae; genus Topomyia; species Topomyia yanbarensis. The sequence continues at coordinate 324,188,181 of NC_080672.1, read as the reverse complement.
AAAATTAAACAAATACAAGTTCAAGTTCTTCAACAAAATTCTTTTCCACGATCATTTCTAAAACTTTGACGAAGACACTAATTTTCTACCTCGTCAGCATAACAAGTATTTTTTTCGGTCATGGTAAGCCCTGTCTAATTTTATTGTATCAGATTATGGGTAATATTTATACGAATGATTCCTCCAAAGACACGAAAATATATTCGATGGTTTGGCCTCTAGCGAATTAAGATCACGTATTTGGCGTTTCCGACCACTGTGCATGCAATGCAACATGCGCATCAGTAGGGGAAGTCTACTACCACTCTGTTGTAGAGGTGTGCGCCGATGCATTTTTAATCGACGGCGGCGTAAGCGACATTTTTGGCCGGCGGCGGCGGTGTTGGCGGCGTCACGCCTTTGGACCCTACCGGCGGCGGCGCGCCAGCGTGTGTCGGCGTGACGAATATTGACGCCTATGTAACTAAAAAAAATTCTTGACTGTACAATTCCTTTCCCAAATTTTCGGTTTCTATTGTAACAGACTTCACAGCACATACAAACAACCGTTACAGCTTAAAGAAAATCTAAAAAAATCATCGCCTACGATGTACTAGCGACATCTGTTGAACACATTGCACAAAATGTAATTCTCGCAACCATATCAATTTTTTTTTTTTCAACTGAAGCTCCAATAGTGCCCACCCTGCTTGCCAAATGCAAGATAATAAATGAAAGGTGGAACTATTTTTACAGTTGTAAAATTTGAAGAACGAAATAGAAAAATTGTCGATGTCGTATACTACGACTTCGCATGACATAATGATTGCAATGGACAAATTTGAAGAGTGCAGAGTAACGACTGTATTTTAATGACCCATAATAATTATTTATTGTTCGGGGGGGTGGGCGTAGCGTAGTTGGTAAATCGATTGCCTTGTACGCAGCGCACCTGGGTTCGAGTCCCGACCCCGCACATAGGGTTAGAAATTTTTCAAAAGAGATTTTTCTAACCCGAAGAGGCGAATGACCTTAAGGTTAAAACCTCTATAATCGAAATAAAAAAAAATTATTTATTGTTCTATATTTGGGAAATTAAGCAACGGTAAAACAGTTTTTGTTTTGTTTGAGGAAATTAATTGTTGTTGTCGTTTCATTGTTTTTGGTTTCTATTTAGTCATCTTTACCGTAAGCCCGGGGACAATTGACAGCTCCCATATATTGAATTCATAAACAAATTTTGGGGGTGATTTGGTGATGTCATGGCGGCTCGAATGGAGCAAAATTTGGAAAATGCGCATCCCATGTATTGTTTTCCATATCTGTGGAAAATAATCAATTTAAGCATTTCTACCATTTTTTTTTGCTGCTAGAATTCTGATAAAAACACAAACTCTCTTCAAAACGAATTGTTAAGCTTGGTGGTGATGTACTTTCATTGGCCAAAATGTTTTTCATTTACAATTCTCGAGATAAAAAGCACCAATGTTTTAACGATTTCAAACTTCACACAACAAGAAAACCAAAACATGTTTAGGAAGGAAGAGAGCCGGTTGTTAAAAACAGACTTCCAGCTAAATATTAATAAGATTTATGTAACTTTGCTGACGGGTTTCAGTTAGGGATAAATTTATTCTCTAATAATAGTTTTCTTTATTCACATTTTGGAATAAGCTAAATGTTGTTCTAGCCGCATTGACGGCGTTTACAACACACGTAACGAAACACGCTTTTCTCTTGAAACTTTTTCGTTTCGTTGTTCGTGGTACTCATACAGAGAAGGCATACTAGCGCCACCATCAAATCGGTGGTGCATATATGAAACAAGCACTATCTGTCAAGTTGTCCCTGGGTTGTTTACCATCGCTCTTTTAGAATCCCGCAGATATCAGGTACCCTAACACGTGGCGTCACTTTTAATGATCGTGTAAGGACACCTTTCAAGGTAGACACATTACTTCATTTTCCAGGCTTGTGTTTACTTTTAATTCTTGTAAGTACAAAATCGCCACAATGATAAGGAATACGATTCCCTGGTACTACATTTTCTTACAACGTACAATCTGCTTCTATCTTGAGTGCAAAGTATGCTCGATGTGCTGCAATCATACAGATCTACACCCTGACGAAACCTAAATATACAGTTACTATCAATCATAATCATTCCACGACTTGACGTGTTAGCTCCTGTTAGGTTGAAACTGATCACTAAACAAGTCTGATTGAAAATGGCCTGAGCGTATCTCTAGTGTTCGTAGCACCTGCACCCCGCCAATTTCTCCAGCAGTTCCGGGGACCAACAAATTCTAATCCATTGCATACATTCGATACACCGAATCAATTAAATTACTAACATACTGTTATGTGCTTAGTCACCGATTGGCATCGTGTTGTAACTTAAGAAATGGTTGTGAACAACTCCCACCTTGGGCACTTCGGCAAGAATGAATATCACATTTCCGGCCCATATTGTTTGTTTTGGTTTGCATTAGATTAAAAAGACCGTAACGTTTTCGGGTGGGTGCGGAAACTAAGTAACGCATTTAGCTCTGTGTTAAAATCTCTTCACTAACGCCACCGATTTGTAATTGAAATCGACCTTTTTTTCTACGAGTGGTGAAAATTCATCTCGTGTTACGTCTTATTTGTCCGTGATACCGGGCTGGTGCAACTGGCACTGAAAATCTTTCTTGAGTGGGGCTAGATCATACGATGCATAATTTATGAGACTAGAAATCTTACCCTCTGCATCGCCACATCTGTGCACCAGCGTCGCGAAAAGACAAGATCACTTTGCTCAACTATTCTTCGAGAATTTTTTTTAAAATAGGTAACTATTCAATCAATTATAAATAAACCACGTATTGAAAATAATTTTTTTGTTTTCACAAAACTAGTTCACGTAAAAAAAGATAACATTATACTCAAATGTTTAGTAGGTGGTTGTGTCTGAATATGTTAAATATTTTTCTGATTCTAATTCATAACTCAATGAAACATTGATTTGTATTAACTCTATTGACTAAAACAGTAATGAATTGAACGACGTGCAAGGATTTTCGTAAATTCTCGTCGTGTTATCGTGATATTTTAGTCTTGAGCTTACCGTTGGATTTTTTACACAGAGTCACGTGTCTTATAGTTTTCTAAATTATTTCACGGACATGAATTGTGGTTAGGTAATGTATTTTGCTCAGCGCAGTTTCATTTAATTCCGAACATTTCTCTGAATTTTAACAAAGTAATAACAGGGTTACAGGTCCTAGTAATGTCTTTGTATCTAATGCTCGTGCCTATGAGACTGGTTGCTAACAGTTGTACAAAATAGCTCACATAGAAGTTTCAAAACCAAAAAGCAGAGCGAATAATCCACGAATAATAGTCTGAGTTCCTTGTATTTTTTTACGTAAGTATAATAAGATAATGTGGATAATTAATTACTTCATGAATTACATCATGAACAGTTTCACGAGCTCGAATGGTGAATCGTGTGTAGCATATTAGGAATTAAGAATCGGTTAAAAAATCAATGAATAATACACTGCGTTCCAGTGAAATTGATTAGGTGCAAAGATTAGGATCAGGCACATAATCGTAAATTTCGGGCACATATATCTTGAAAGTGGAAGTTTTTTTTTAATTTGTGGACCATTTCACGCACACGAATGGTGAATTGAAACTTATATGTTCACAATAATAACCAGTTGACGAATCTTTGAAATATATAACGAGTGTCGTGTAATGGTTTTCGAGAAAATATCAAGATTATTTTAATTTTATAATCCAATTGACGACCACTAATACCAAATATTGATCAAGATGTGATAAATCATGAATCAGTTAACGTCGTATATTCGGTCCATAGACAATGTTCCTAGATTTGTGAATAAAATTATGAGCCAATAATTTTGGAGCTCGCGAATTGTCGGCGCGGGAAAAATGCATCGGCGGCGCGCCACCGATGTACCGTTTGGCGTCGGCGTACGTTAAAAATTACCGGCGGCGGCGGCGTGGCGCGGCGGCGCACAGGTCTACTCTGTTGCAGAATGCTGTCTACAACATTGAAAAAGCTTTTTCGCGAAAAATAATTAAGTTTGGGCGTTCCTCTTGATATTGAGGGTGCTTTTGACGATTTGTCTTTCTAATCCATTTTGGAAGCAGCATGAGGTCATGGAGTACCTTTCACGAACTGGATACACCCTTTGCCTAGCAACCGACATCTATGCTCTTAGTTAAGCCAAGTAGAGATAAGGAAACTGAGTGTCTACGGATATCCTCAAGGTGGTGTGCTGTCACCACTTCTGTGGATCCTTGTTGCCGATGGCTGCTTGAGGAAACTTGATGAACTTGTGTTTTTGACATATGGCTTCGCCAAAGATTATCACGTAATGATTACTGGTATTTGCATTAACACACTTTTTTATATGATGCATCAAGCCTTATATGTTGTGGAGCAATGATATCTTCACGTTGGACTATCAGTAAATCCAAATAAAACATCAATGGTGCTTTTCGCGCAACGAAGTATTACAACCGGAGCTCGTCCATTGCAATTCTTTGAATCTGAAATTATTTTCGCAGATCAAGCTAAGTACGTTGGGGTAATTCTTGACTCAAAACTTAGTTGAACAGCTCACCTCGATTTCAGAACTAACAAAGCCAATGTAGACGGGCTTAGGGTAAACCTCGGGGACTCAAACAACAATTGTTAGACAAATACTGGCATACGTGCCTTATGTGGTGGCAGAAGGGAGAAATTATGACAATCCACTCAAAGTTGAACTATTTTCAGAGGATGGTTTTGATGGCGATGACTGGTGCGTTCTCGACAACACCTGAAGAAACTCTTGAACATAAAATAAATATGTGTTTCTGGAACAAGAGGCGCTTTTTCATGCATATCGCCTCAAGGATGCTGGGCTCTGTAACAGTAAACCAATAGATTGTGTAACTAGCCACACGAGACTATGGTCCCAAATTTTACTTTGGATGAGTATTAGACCGGCAACAATTTTGACTTTTTTGTGAACACTGCTAATTCAAATGGTAACTGGATGCACAAGTCATATGCAAAATATAAGCTTTCTCCGATAACTCTAGCTCACTCACAAGAGGGTTCAAGTTTCTATGATAATATATAGGGCAACTCGGAAATAAACACTTAAAATCAAATAAAAAAGCCACAGTAATTCTGCATACCTCAAAACTTATGGTCGCATAGCTTATTTTATAACAAACAGCTTTGTTGAAGGTTGCATATTGATTGGAGTTTCTCCGACAAAGTTATTTACCTTTGAAGACCAACCGATTTTTTTGAAATTTCCTATTCTAAGCATGTGCGAGAAAGAGAGGCAACATATAACTTTATATGAGAATATCTTTTTGCTGCAAAATCGGATCAATTTGGAGTCTTCGGCAATATTGATCCTTACACTTTAAGCTATATACCTGTGGGTTATGGGATGCACAAGACGATACTGGCATTTTTTATTTGTTGTTTCTTTTGCCTATGTTACATATATTTTCACATACAAACTTGAAAACTCTTGTGAGTGAACTAAAGTTTTCGGAAAAAGCTCATATTTGACAAATGGTGTGTGGAGTCGTTCGATTTAACAGTGTTCCGAAAAAAAGTCGAAATTGTTGCCGGTCTAATGAGTATACACTTGCACGTGACCTTGCACTTGCATTTAGTTTTCCTTTTGATGTGAGAATTCCTCCTCGCGAGGATTGGCTGTCTGGCTGGATGGAGCGACAACTTGAAGAATGTCGAACTCAAATCGAAGAACTTAGCATTTCAAATGCTATCTACCTTTTGTGGGTATCCAGTCATTCCCGTATAACTAGAAATGAATGGGCAGACGAATTGGTTAGAGCAGGTGCTGCGACTCTCTTTGTTGGTCCAGAACCAGTGAATCCGATTATGCATTACATATTTGTAACTACAGATGACTAATATGATCAATCATGAGAGCAGACCTCCTAAATTCTGGTGCAGCCCAGTGTACCCATGCGTTAAAACTGCTTGCGGTAAAATATAGTGAACAAGAGAAATTTTAAACAGCCTAATAAATAGGGTAAAAGGGTATAATACGCCCCACCGGGGCTAAATGCCCCTCTTCGATTCCCAGGATTCCTGAATTATCTAAAAAAGTAAAAATGACTGATAACAGTATCGTTTCATGAAATCAACGTACTAAATTAGTTTGATATTTTTAATATGTTGCAAAACAACAATATACACAAAAGTTTCAAAAGAGCTACTTTTATGTAAGCTTCCACTTTTTTCAAAAGCATTACAACCAATTAGAAATATGTAGTCGGATTCGATAGAACTATTTCAAGTAGCTTACTAGAATGTTATAGTTACTATCTTAGTTTATAGCTTGGCTTAAAACTATGTGTGTGTAGAATTATTCATGTATTCACAACAGCTCATCACCGGCCAAAACACCCCATCCATTGTTGTGGGGTATACTCACCGATTGCTGTGGGGCATACCGTCCTCTTGTTGTGGGCATATTACACTTTCACCGGGGGCATTTTGCCCTGGGTGAAAGAAAAAACTAGAATTTAGGCATCTTTGAAAAATGTTTAATTGTACTTGTATCAGGATGTTTTTAATAAAAAATGAAACGGGTACTAATTTCTAAATAATATAACAATAAATTAGAGTAGTTAGTGAGAAGATCATAGCGTCGAATGATGAAATATAGCTATGTTTGCTTAAGGCGGGCATATTAGACCTGTTTACCCTAAACTGTTGTGTTTTCGTTTATGAGCTGATGTGTACGAATTTTTCCAAGCCCACAGTTGGTTATCTGAGACCAACTTTAGTGAACCCTGAAACAATAGAACATTGTTAAAGCTGTTAAACCCGGTGCTTTCCCCAAACGTAGGCGATCATTTTTCCAATTCACCGTCATAATCGATCCCGCCAAATGCCTACGGACACCGCTCTGAACATCCCTAGTTTCGCAACCGCAATCGGACACTTCCATCCATCTTGCACTCGGCGGCATCAGCAGCAGCGGCGGCGGCGTGGTCCCCACGAGAGAAGCAGCTATCGCGCGAGCAAACGACGTGAAACAAATTCAGTGCGAGAAAGTGCTACTCTAATAGTAGTGCCGCCGCGACGAGAGTAAAATTGACCAAATTGCCTATTCGCAGTAGAGTACGGTGTGTCCCTGTGCGGCGGCAATAAACACCTTTTTCGGTAAATTCGCAATTTTTCGGCCGGTCGTGCGCGTTTCGGTCGATCGGGTCAAGTGGCAACAACGGCAGCGTGCTAATCGAAACACTGATAACGAACGGCAAACCGAGGCTGGCGTGATTACGCTCTGCTACAGCTGATCGCGGTTTGTGCTGGCGTACTGCCGAAGGGGCCGTCGGTTCGGAGTAGGCGCCAGCCCCGATACGAAAATGGAAGGAGGATAAATGGCACCCGCGTGGTCAAATCTGTGCTGTCCCTGTGGCTGCTCCACGGGACCGACAGCGCGAATGAAAAAAGTGCGGAGATGTTTTCAAACTTAATCCCCCGTTTGGTAATCTACGGGAGGAATGAAAATTCTAACCTCACTTTTGAGCGATGGTGTTTTTTTGGCATAATTAGTGATTGTTTCCTACTGTTCGATTATGGGTCTAAAGTGGGGATCCGTGCAATCGATTTGTTTATTATTGAGTGATCAAGTGAGAAATAATCATCCTTCGTCTAGTGTAAGCGAGTAGCGCAAGGAGGGGTCGATTTGCGCTGATTTTTTCGGCGGTGCGCTACGAGTGAGGTTAGATCTAGGCGAAAAGCGAGGTGATTTATTTATATGTGCAGAAATAGAAGAAAATAGAATGGTTTGAAGTGTTTCAGCACTCGCGCTCACGTTTCGCGTTCCATACACACATAGGTAGTGTGCAGCCAGACGACCAAATATTAATGAAGCAAAATAAAAATAAACATCAAAACAGCATTATAAAACTCCAACTATACAGAACCTGGGAGCAATTTAGTGTAGTGTGTTCTAAAGGGGGCAGCTCGGAAGGATCGCTCATTTGCCCCCATCGTTCCAAGCGCTATTTCGGTGAGATAGTGCGACATAGAAAAGCATGGTATGTATCTGTGGGTGTACTGGTGATGCAGTGCTGCCAATCCCAGTTCTTAATTAAATTATTTAACAATCGAATAATAATTCAATGGTCTTAATAATTCAATGGTCTTATTTCAAGAAATTTCGAAGGAAGGTAACAGACGTTTCAGAAATTTATTATAAATTCTGCAAATAGCACACACTTAGAAAAAAAATGAAAATTACATTAGATGTAAACAACTTTGCGACGTATTTTGCTGCTTAATAATACAATTTTACATGTTTAAACATGTGAAATCAAATATTGTATCTCTTTCGATGTAAAACTCGGCTGAAAAAGATGAAAAATTGCGAACGAAGCACATTTTTTCATATGCTTGAATGTACATTCAAGTGAACGTTATGTGCATTTTGCGAGATGTAAATATTTTGAAGTGTGCATCTTTGAAAACGAAAAATCAGTTTTTTTCGGTGTCCTTTACACAATCTTCCTGAAAATCAATCAATCTTTATAAAGATGGCTGCTTTTTTGGCTCATTACATCCTATATTCATTATCGAAAATTACATTCAAGCATGCGTTTGAAATGGTATAAAAAAACCTAAAACCAAAAGATTTTTCTCGGGGTTATCCCCATTATTCCCTGTTTGGCTTCGCAGACAATAGTGTAGAAGATATTGCGTGGCTAGTGCTGCAATCCCACTGAAACCGAGAATCTTTCCTGGTCGGGGCTCGAACATGAGCCGATTGGCTTACGAGACCGCAACCAAACCCTCTGAGCCGCCGCACCAGCTTAGTAACAATAAGTTGCTCAATTCTCCGTTGATTTCAAAACAACTAAAATATGTTCTTTACTGGCTACAAAATCAAAAAAAAAAATATTTATATTAGTTTTCATTAGTTTTCTGACATTTTCGGTTCCTGTAGGTGAAAGTTGTTTTAATGCAAAGCATCGTATCCAGATTTCTGAACGTGAAATAGGAACTGCTCAAATTTGAATGAATTTAAGTTGCACCTTTAACTCACAATCGTTATAGCTGTCATGATTCGACTCAGTTGAGACCTTTCGCACGGTTAACATCCACTTAGGAAATCGGTTGTTGCTATTAGAATGGATTCTTTTCGTATTTTTCTGTACAACGATTATATTCTTGATGAATTACACGAGATTTTTCTAAAAAATATACAATTGCAATTCGCCGCTTAACCCTCCGGCACTCGCGTCAAATTTTGTAACATGAGCACTCGCGCGTTGTACTTTGTACAACACAGATAGCCATTAGAATACCTTGTGATCCGTATCATTTGGAGCCCTACTTTCTTCTGCAAATTTGGGCAGTAGATTATGCTCTTTCGGATGGGTGAATTAATATGACGGAATTCTACCGCCAGGCGGCGCTAGTGAGCATTACTTTTTTTGAATTACTGTATCTGATTTTTCAGCAGACACGTGTCTTCGGCAATGTTATTCTGGAGATCAAAACCTACGATGTGGTATGCGCAGGCCCGATGAGAGGAGGAGGCAGTCAGAGCAATTACCCTGGGACCCGGGTCGTAATTGGGGGCCCGCATTTTTACCCGGAAAATGGGCGAACTCGTCTGGTGTTCATAGAAGAACAATGCGTAAAAAAATGAAAAATTCAAAGTATTTTCGAAGAAAGCAATAGAGCGTCACACTGAAATGCGAGCACACGGACAAACGCATCCGTCCTCTTCTACGTTCGCTTCTTTGTTGGTGGTGCCCGTTGTTGGCTTGGAGACATTGAGCGTAATTGTTGTTGAGAGAACATTTGTTCCTGTCAGATTCCTAGATATTGGTTTTGTAGCCGTTTGCGGTTTGGCATAAGATAACGGTGTGCTGTTTACAATTATAGTATAGTATAGCTTTTCTTAGCTGCTTTTGCACAAAGTTTTCCATGGTGCAGTGTCTTTTTGTAGAACTCGCACATAGGAATCTACAATGGTTGCATAACCAGCATTGTCTGATGAAACGTCCCATTTTCGGGTGATCTACATAAAACGGTTACGTATGAAAAAGTTGGTTTATACGGATGCTCGTTCAGCATCCTTCCAGGGGTGCAGAATGCTGTTTTAATTGTTTTGTGTCGTTACCCAAGTAACCATAAGCACTAATTTAAAACTCTAGATAAGATATAAGTTAGCATTTAAATTGCTAACTAACCCTATACTAATATTTTAATGCTTCAATACACCTAAAATGTAAAGCATTGAAGCTAGCTCTACACACAAAAAATACTGAATTTTATCATTGACGTAATTCCAAACTTGCCACAATCTAACAAACCCTAATCGACGAAATGACGAAATATAACCGTGTTCTGTTTAATTTTACATGAAAGATGTATTTTCCTCGCTCAGTGCCATAAAATTACACCCTTCAACATTTTAAACAAACGCCAAATGTGGAGTAAAATAACATGTCTCGCCAAATTCAACGACATGTAAATTTAAAATGTCGTTTTTGATGCTCGTATATGTCATGGTCAGGACACGTAAATTTACACGATTTTTTCTAGGTGTGTATATCGACATACAGAATATAGACATCGTGATAAAAAGCTTTTGAAGATAAATGCTATGAAGTTTTAGTAGAAAACTCTAAGTGCTAATATAGAATCTTCTTATAGTGCTTTGAGACACCGAACAATAAGGAATATACGTATGCGTTCCAATAGTCACCTAAACTCCTATGTCTTTATGTAATAAATGATGTTGCACTAAACTTAAAATCAAAATGCAAATTCAACACGATTTTTCGAAAAAATACAATGGCAAATGTAATCCACAATGGACGTTTGCGTAATTTCAACAAAACATCTAGGTAGTTTGGATTAAACCAAGTATAAATGCAAATCTTCTCACAGATCAGTGATTACACGCGTATACCAAATTGAGACGAGGTTTTCGACTGCGGATCGAATCCCATTTCTATAGGTACTAAATCGTCATTTTAAACAGTCGGCATGTCAAACGAAAGAATAGAGGAAGGGTGGTTATGTTATCGATTTTTTTTTCTTTTGCTGTTGTCGCTGCGTTTTAGAACCGACTTGGTTCTAGCTTAGCAACGACGTGTTACCGAGCTTCGCACTTGCTTCCTTAACCTTAAAATGAGAGAATTTTTTTTTTAGAGTTTCTTTTACCCGGAGGACAAACAAGTAGATTCATAAGGCGGAAGTACGACTTATGCAATCTACGGTTTCCTTAGCGGGAGCTGAACCTAATTGGAAAGAGAAAATAAGAAATATTGATTATACGATAAAGGATACTTATCTATCAACTTCTCTGTTGGTTTGGTCGACGTCTACACACTTCACTAATTTCTTTGAGAATTAAATAACGACCGATTGATTGATGATAAACGACTGATTTATTTTCAAATTCCTAAAACTATATATACAAATTCCTAATCTAACTAGTCACCTTTCCTACTTAGTCCTAGCTATCCACCCTTCTTGCTCACTCCTACCGTGGTGTGTTTTTTGTATTCCCTTCCGCCGTCCATTCAGTACGGCCGACAAATTAAGTTCTTGCCTGCTAGACTGTTTTTAGGGTGGGTAAACAATTCAAATCCTAAACCCTTTGCGCTGGTAAACAAATCAACACTATATCTTTCGGCGCGAGTAAAAATGTCAATCTATTTTGTATCGGTCTAGACCTAGGATATCTTTATGTTGGATTTTCACATGACCGTCGCTAGATCACTTTTATTATTATTTTTTCATATACGACCTTCGTGGCGGTACTTGCGCCTCGCCGGGATCGCCTACGTACACAATGCTTTATTTTAGTCTGAGAGTTTTATTACTATCGTTCCTTCTGGAGGATAATTGCTTTCTTCACATTTCCTCATGGTCCTTGCCAAGTAATTTACTATCATAAATTTCATCAGTTACCTGGAGTCTCGTCCCTGGTGGAAGCTTAGACCACCGTATGAATGGTGCAATTAATGCAGCTTGGGACACGTTTCAATGAGTAATTAAGGCTATCATGAGGCCTTTTGTTATTATTGGGTAATTCGCCCACTCTCAACATAGTGTACCCATGAGCAATTTATCGATTGATACATGAAGGCTTTCAGCCAACTTGAAACGTATGCAAATGTGTACCATGAAGCGATCCTGCGCTCGACAGCTGTGTCGGTAAAGAAGGGGAGAGTTATTTAAAAAAAACACGGCTCTATGTTAACATTGCTGACAGCCACTAAGGTGCTTCTGAACTAGCTCTATTCTGGCACACTATTTCGCCTTTTCTGACACTAGGTGTGCTTTAATGATCTCTATAGAACTGTGAAGCCGTGAAGAATATGATTTGTATGCGAATATAGAACATATCTAAAGCCATTAAATAATGATTCGTGGTCTCCTTATCCCTAATCTTACCACTTCCCCAATTCTTCCCATCAGGGAAACCATGAAAAGACGATTCATGGCAAGGCACATATCTCCGATCAACATGGGGAACGTACCATTTGAGCTAGACGCTACTGATTCCTGAGTACCTGAAAAACTCGTAGATTTGGATACCACGGAATAAGAAGCCGTCGAAATTCTCCTGTCTGGCACGCTATCTGTGGATGTGGCAATATGAGCCAACCGGAGACTAATAGAAACCACGGATTAACATGGAGATACTAACTCATACTGAACTAGAGGGCTTAGGTTTAAAAGGGCCCGGCAGTAATACAAGTCTTGGGGTCCGCCGCGGCTCTCGACGGCCGTGGTGCAGTGATCTGCTCCGCCTGCCGTTCAACAGACAACTGAGCATGTCCGGCCAAATCCGTTGTTTAAATAGTCGATGATGACGTCATTCATAGAAGCGTAGCACGCAAGGTACGCAAATCTGTCGTGCCGGGCTAGGGAAGCGCAATTTTCTGTGTGGAAATGCGCGATATTTTGAAGAGGTTGTACATTATTTAAATTTTTAATGCCATGATATCAAAAAACTTTGGGTTTATCTATTGGAATCTATTCTTAGAAGTATTTCGGGGCGATAAGCGCAACAAAATTTGAAAATTTATGATGAGATAACTGAATTATTTGCGTTTAAAATTGGACCATATTTCGTTACATGCCATTTTTGTAGAATTTGCATCGTGCACCCCCATATCGAAAACAAAGACGTAGTCCTACGTCAAAATGTATTGTGTGTGTGATAAAGTGTAATTATGTGTATATGAGTATGTGTGATGCAAATGCATGCTTCCTGGAGTTTCATCGCGTAGCAAGAGGAAGAGCCTGAAAACTTCCAAAGCAGATGGGAATCCTGCAAGAACGGCATCCAAAAGCGTAGAATCGAAAAGAAGCAAGAAAACACCAGCACCCCCACCTGGAAGCGTTACTTCTAGCACTCGTGCAGCTCTACTGAAAGCCGAAATGAGAATTTTGGAGGAAGAGCAGCTAATGAAGGAACAGGATGCTTCGAGGAACCGTGAAATCGTAGAGAAACAGCGACAAATAGCCAAGAGAAAAGCGCTATTGGAAGAGGAACAGCGACTACGAGAGCTGAGACTAGCGAATGAGAAAGCATTTCAAGCGAAAAAGCAGTTGATTCGACAGGAGTCTTTGGATCAAAATCGGAAGCTCCTCCAGCGAATTGCAGCAAGCAGTAAGTCAGGATCGACGACCAGCTCAATCGTCCCTTCGAAAGAGAAAGTTTCAGCGTGGCTGAATGATCAAAATGGCGGAGGATCAACGGGGAAGGTTTCGAGGAAGGAGAGTGAAACTAACTCGGAATCATATGGGGTTCCCGTAGTCCCACTGGAAAGTACGAACGATGGGCGACACGGCTCTGCGCAAACCTGCTCAATCGATCTCGATCTACGAGCATCTACACGATGATACAGCCGGACAAATGCACAGTGACCAAAAATACTTACCTCCGGCTACCAGGGCTAGGCCCGGAGGAAACCATCTAACACTGGGAACGCAGCAAATAGCAGCTCGTCAAGTTTTAGGGAAGGGACTTCGCACATTCAGTGGAAATCCCGAGGATTGGCCTATCTTCATTAGCAACTTTGAACAATCGACTGCTACATGTGGGTTTTCGGATGCGGAAAACTTGATACTCCTTCAGCGAAGCCTGAAGGGTTACGCACTCGAGTCAGTACGAAGCAGTCTACTACTACCGACTGGAGCCCCTCACGAGATTAACATGCTGCGGACAATATATGGCAGGCCGGAGCTACTCATACGATCGTTGCTCGAAAAAATAAAAGGTGTTCCAGCCCCGTGACATGATCGACTGGAAACCATAATGGAATTCGGGCTATCTGTACAAAATTTAGGGGACCACCTTTTCGCTGCTCAACAAGAAAGTCACCTTTCTAACCCAGCTTTGATGTAGGAATTGGTTGAAAAACTACCGGGTTCTCTTAGAATAGACTGGGCTGTCTATAAGAATCGCGATGTCATACCCACATTGCGAACGTTTGGTAGCTTCATGTCACGACTGGTTACAGCCGCAAGCGAAGTATCGTTTAATCTGTCAGGCATCAGTATAAATAACAAAAACAAAAGGCGGATAACTAGAGGACATACTCAGAATCACTCGACACTGCCGTCATCTCCTTCCTTGGCAAATTCATTCGCTATGGATCGCAAATCGGCTCGACTATGTCCTGTATGCAATCAGGAAGGGCATCGAGTGGCTGAAGGTGCAACATTTAATGCGAAGTCTATCGACGAACGTTAACAATTGGTACAGCAGAAGGGTTTGTGTCGTACCTGCTTGAACAGCCACGGGAAATGGCCATGTAAGTCATGGCAAGGCTGCAACATAGAGAACTGTCGTCTCAAGCATAATTCCCTCCTTCATCAGTCGTCCTCAAATTTCCACCCAGTGAATGTGTCTTCAACCTTACCAACTCTACAGCAGAATATGTTTCCTGTTTTCCGCATGCTACCCGTTGTCCTACACGGAAAAGGACAAGCCAAGACTATATTCGCTTTCATTGACGAAGGATCCTCATTTACCCTATTGGAGAAAAGCGTCGCAGACCAACTGGGCGCAACCGGAACGCATGAATTTCCATGTCTCTGCTGCCACAGATTATGACCGGATGTTGAAGGAGCAACTGCGAGACTGTTTTACCATGGAAAGTATGGGAGTCGATAATCCTGGTCAAATCTTGGAATCGGAGGAAGATCAGCGAGCTAGACGGCTACTAGAGGAAACTACACCTCGAACAGCATCCGGATTTGAGACTTGCCTCCTGTGGAAGATAGATAATCCCCACTTCCAAAACAGCTACCCCATGGCCGTCCGCCGTTTACAGTCCCTGGAAAGGAAACTACAAAAGGATCCAGAGTTAAAGCAAACTGTAAGGAAGCTGATAGCAGATTAGGAGGAAAAGGGGCACGCTCATAAGGCTAGTGAGGAAGAACTTTTAACTGCAGACTCAAATCGAGTGTGGTACTTACCACTGGGTGTCGTTACTAACCCCAGAAAGCCTGGTAAAATTAGATTGATATGGGATGCTGCAGCAAAAACCGATGGAGTGTCATTCAACTCACAACTACTTAAAGGGCCCGATTTGCTAACTCCTCTGCCCACTGTTCTGAGCCCCGATTGCAGTGTGCGGGGACATCAAGGAGTTGTTCCACCAAATAAAAATACGGGAACAAGATCGCCAATCACAGCGGTTTCTCTGGCGCGACACTCACATCGAGCCCACGCAAGTCTACATAATGGATGTAGCAACATTTGGGTCGACGTGTTCTCCTGCGTCAGCCCAATATGCGAAAAACATCAACGCAGCAGAGTTTGTTGGTCAATATCCTCGTACCCCGGCCGCTATAGAGAAAAAACACTATGTGGACGACTACTTGGATAGCTTCGAGTCCATCCAGGAGGCAATACATGGTAAAATCCTAATGGTAAAATCCTAATGCAAGATATATGGGTATCAGGCTCCGACTGCGATGATCAAATAAACAATGACATCTATCAGCGCTGGAAACGGTGGATAGTTTTCTTCCCACAACTAGACAGTATACGCATACCTCGTTGCTACTTCGGGTCTCCGTTCCCGAAAGATTTTCGTAATCTGCAGATTCATGTATTTGTAGATGCCAGCGAGGCAGCAAACTCGTGCGTTGCCTATTTCCGCCTGCACACCGAAAACGGAATAGAAGTGTCGCTGATCGGTGCTAAATCCAAAGTGGCACCTCTAAAGACACTGACTATCCCCAGACTTGAACTGAAGGCGGCAGTTTTAGGAGTTCGCTATTTGGAAGCAATTCAGAGTCATCACACTTACGAAATCCAGCAAAGGTTTTTGTGGACCGATTCAACTACTGTTTTGGCATGGATTAAATCGGATCACCGTCGATACAACAAATTTGTGGCATTTCGAGTAAGTGAAATATTGTCGTTAACCGACCAAAAGGAATGGAGATGGCTCCCATCAAAACTCAACGTGGCCGATGAAGCAACAAGTGGAACAGTGGTCCAAATCTGCAATCAGATAGCGCTTGGTTTAAAGGTCAAAGCTTCCTGCGTGAACCGGAATACAGTTGGCCCGAAACAAATCGTGAATCGACAAAGCAAGAGGAATTGCGCCATGTGCACCTTCATAGTAACTGCACACCGTTGATCGATGTCACTCGCTTTAGTCCGTGGACCCGAATGCTTCACACAATTGCATTCGTGTTACGCTTCATAAACAACTTGCATCGTAGAAAACATGGATTGCAGATGCAACTTGAATTTCTCCAACATAACGAGCTTAAAACGGCAGAAGAATTACTTTGGAAACTTGCACAGCTGAGCATAGGCAGAAACGTATCCTGAAGAAATTAGTCTGCTCAAACCTACCCAAGGCGAACCAGAAGCAGAGCATGCGATCGTAACCAGGTCCAGCCCTATCTACAAAGCCCGTTCATCGATAAACGAGGGATACTCAGAATGCACAGTCGTTTGAAGCAAAGTATTCGGCTATTCTCCCGAAGAACCACCCGACCACGTTCCTAATTACGGATTGGTACCATCGTCGCTTCCGCCACGGTAACCGCGAAACGGTTGTTAACGAAATGCATTAACGTTTTGAAATTGCCAGACTACGAGTACTAATTTACAAGGTAATCCAAAACTGTAACTTATAGCGAAAGCAACCTCAAGAATACCAGCTATGGCCCCACTTCCTTCATTTCGAATGACGCCATTCGTTAGACCGTTCGCCTTTGTCGGATTGGACTATTTCGGCCCGGTTCTCGTGCGAGTGGGTAGAAGCCAAGCGAAGAGATGGATTGCCAGAGATGCCAGGTACTTTTTTCAAATGTCTGCAATAATAATTTTAAAAGTCTGGGAAGAACAAAAAATGTCAGGAAAGCTAGTGTAACCAAAAGCCTTTATATTCAAAAATCTGCAAATATCTGCAACAAAACTAAAAAATCTGCAAATATCTGCAACCAAACTAGAAAATCTGCAAATATCTGCATCATCGAAAAAATCTGCAGCTTAAATTAAAAGTCTGCGAATTTGCAGACTTGTCTGCAAATCTGGCATCTCTGTGGATTGCTCTGTTTACTTGTCTCACCGTGAGAGCCTTACACATGGAGGTGGTACACAGCTTGTTTACAGAGTGTATAATGGCAGTGCGACGTTTCGTTGCTCGTCATGGGCCACCCTCGGAATTTCACACGGATAACGCCACGTGCTTCCAAGGAGAGTAGCTAGTAGCTACTCGTAGAGCTAGCTAGTAGAGAGCTGTAAAATGAAATAGCAGCAAGAAACAGTGCGCTAGCCTCAACGTTCACGAGTGTCCACACCCGCTGGAGATTTATTCCACCTGCAACTCCTTACATGGGAGGTCTCGTTCGTTCAGTTAAACAGGCAATAGGATCGATCTTGGACGCACCCCGTAAACCAGACGATGAAACATTAGAGACAATCGTCTGTGAAGCAGAAGCGATGGTGAACTGTCGACCTCTCACATACATTCCGCTCGAGTCGGCAGACCAAGAGGCACTGACGCCCAACCACTTTCTCCTGGGAAGCTCTACTAATGTCAAAGTCATCCCGACCGAGTACGTGAGTAGTGCTGCTACACTCAGAAGCAGCTGGAAACTAGCCCAGCACATCAGCAACGAGTTCTGGAAAAGATGGATCAAAGAGTATCTCCCGGTGATCACTCGCAGATGCAAGTGGTTCGAAAATCCTAAAGACATACAGGTTGGCGACTTAGTATTGCCAGTTGGCGGAGCGGCAAGGAACCAGTGGATCCGAGGTCGCATCGTGAAAGTAATAAACGGGCGAGATGGGAAAGTTCGTCAAGCCTTGGTTCAGACTACAACAGGTGTGTTAAGACGATCAGTTGTCCAATTGGCGGTTTTGGACGTCGCGAAGAGCAATGAACCTAACGATAATCCACCAGTTACATCGGATGATCACCAAGGTTCACGGGTGGGGGAATGTTGCGACGATACTCCCTGTTGAGACGAGTGCCCCCGTTAGCGAGACCTTCACTGTCATGGCTAAGCGAAAGACCCGAAACGTCAAATGGTGATAATACAGCAAAATTGAACATTTGCCCGGACAGTTACGTTGCTAGTTCACAGTGCTTAATTTCAACAATTCTAATAATATCGGTACAAGTGCCTCCTTACCTTATCATATAAATATCCCATTTCTATTATTTAAATATTCCCTAATAATTATAAATAAGTGCTTTATTGAGAGTAATTTAAAAACAAAATTAATATTACCTACATACGAAACTTATTCTATACTTTAACTTAAATGCCAATTCTTAAGAATTGGTAACGTGAATTATTGGTAAAATACTGGATTCTACTCTACCGTGAGTATAGCTTATAATACACCATAAACTAAGAATATGTTTGAACTTAACCTAACCGCCAAATTTGCACTAATAGGGATTGAACTTCACCGCAAATTTGGTTGTCTGAAACGACCCAACCTATCGTTCAGAGTTTTCACCAAATTTTTAAGTAAACAATTTCTTTAGCCATAAACCAAAATGTTATCCAAATGTATTTGTAGCTTGAAGCATCACAACATAAAATCGCGTGTTTTGCTATTGAGAGTTGGAGAAACCCACAATCACAACAACAAACATTTCCAGCCATTTCATCGAATCAAAAATGAACCCAACTATCTATACACCATGTCGGCCTTACCCCACCCAAAAACTATCGGTCTTACCCCAACTGTGCACATCTTTGTTGAATGCCGAACTAATAGTATTGAAAAACTTAAACTTATCTTTAACACACCCACAAATAATGATATGGAGACATGTGAGACAAAAAAACTGGTGATTTTCAAAGCTTTTGCGCTGCTAGAATTATTTATCAACTAAAAATAACATCAACAATAAGTGCGCATTAACTTTGCTTTTGCATGTTTTGTTTATTTTGTTGACGTTTGATGAACCTATATAGCATCAATATGTCTCGAAATGCTCAAAACAATCGTATTAATAATATCTTCTCACCATTGTATGATTTAAAATTTGATATCTGGGAAAAGTTGTGGGGTGGCGGGCCTACCTACAGTGTTGGGCTTACCACCAGTTCCCCTATATTAACTCACCTAACGAGTCATTAAATAAACACTCCAGAAAAGCTGTACCAAAGACAGTGACGCGAATTTTCATTTTCAAATACCATCTTTCAGTTGAATTTATCGCAACCAAGTTTCACCAACCAAAGCCGCCATCTGTTCTGTAGTGACTAGTTTAGGTTAAATGTTGTCATCCTTAGCATTTTCAAGCATACATAAACAATGTGAAATACATTCAAAGTGATTTTACTTGCAAACTTAATGAGTACCCTAGTAGAAAAGGGCCAATGAAATTGAAAATGAATGGAAAATGATCGAGCGGCTGAGCTGTTTGAATGAATAATGCAACTAACAACTGCTGTTTAAACATATTCGGGAATGATTTTAGATTTGTTCCTCCTTCAACCACAAACAAATCTGTCACAAATTAGCAGCTCTGACCACAAAATCGCAGAATCTTGGCATAAATATATTTTCTTTCTCAAAATGCTGGACCTGCTTGTTCCTTTCCTACTTCTATCACACTGATTGAATTTGCAAACATTCTAAATTGTTTTAAAAAATTAAACGCATCCATTAATTTGGAACCACTGTTCTCAGTTTGCATTGGTGAAAGTGCTCAACTCATTCAGAACCGGTTGATTTCGACAAACGAACACAATCAACCAGCAGTCGCTCGCGTTCGTGTGTTTAACACGAGTGCGAAGTGTCACACGAAAATTTGCCTGAGCGATCCACAGAAAGTGGGTGGTGACCGGTGGACCCGTGCGATGGAGCCGCCTGGTTGGTAGGTTTCAGGTTGGTAGTAGTCGGTGCGTGCGCGGCATGTCTCTCACCAAAAAAAAACCAAAACTAATAAATATATGTTTACGGTTTATGGTGAGTGAATTTTTATGATTTTTTTTTTTTTGCTCGACCGACACTATTAGCAGCCGACGGAGGTCGCGTCAGGAATTTCGATAAATTTCACCCGTGGCTGGTTTGACGGGGACGATATAGTACAAATTCGCCGACGCCGCCTAACCGATGTCGCGTCGTGTCGCGTTGTGGCCATCACTTCAGCTCGCCAGCTAGGAGTCACCGTGTGGCAAGTTATTATTAGTGCCGCCGCGTGAAAATTGGCAAAAAATATAGCGGTGACAAACAGGCAACAACATATTTATTTGCATATGCAAATCAAATGCATGCACATGTGAGAGTTTGTCTGTCTGCGCTGTACCTACATGTACTACTATTCCGTTCTTCTCCCTCTCTCTCACATACACTCTCGTTTCGCTAGTTGATGTACTTACCTACTACAGACGGGGAGCAGCCACCCGGCGGCGTTCGTTGAGAGATGAGCCTGGGTGCGCTGTAGGTCAGGGCTGAACCAATAAAGATGCATACAAACTAGAACATTTGCATTCAATCCACAAAATCTGGAGTTCATTGAGAGTCGTTTTTTCATCCTTGCGAGGAATTTGGTTTGATTTGCATTTGAACTATTTACTGATATTGGGGTGTCTTCGGTTCAGTTATTAACATATTTGCATCAGAATAACTACTGGTCTACCGACATTGAAGAAATGGAACAAATTCAGACGACCATTTGGATTGTGTTCTAATTAAAACAGCCGATATTGGTTTAGCTCATGGCTATTTATTCAACCAGGTTTGTTAAAATCGCAAGTTTAGTATGTTTACAAAATGAACATACTGATTAGATTTAGCGCCTGGCGGAAACCCTACTCAGCTCAGTTCTATTTCAATTAATCTTACCAACGCAATGACAAGAATACAGCCTTGTCAATACAGCTCCAGCATATGGTTTGTCGCTGACAATAAAACATTACCAGTAGTCGTAAAAATCAACACGCTCGAAAGCAGCACACGACAATGTAGTTTACTGATCTGCTCGGTCGCTCGAGGGAACGAGGCATTTTGCTTTTTTTATTCGCGCAAAACTCGCGGCATTTGAAGTGATTGTGTAGTTTGTTCTTTGAGTGATGCTGTGTATTCCGTTCTTCGCGAGAGCAAACAGCATGACCAAACCGTTCTATTTTGAGAACGATACTTTTCTCAAAAAAGCAGCAAAATTGACACCGCCACCATCAGAAGTCGTCGCTGCGCAAAGTACTGAGCGTGGAATCCTGCCTTTCACGGATGAGACGATCTTCGCGTAAACTTGTAGGGATGGTCTTTTTTCTTGTGTATCATATAAGTTTACAGTTTGCGTCGTTCTCAGAAAAATCAGTATAATCATTCGTTGCTGTGTAGACCTGATCTTTTATTTTGAATACAAGAACATTTCGATTTTTTGCAATTTTCCATACTCAACAAATGTATTAAATTTTTTTCGCCATTCGAAATGAAAGTATTCAAGGCTCAAAACTGAAATAATATTTGTTACGTTAAATAAACTCAAACACTGATTTTAGAACTAATCATTAAAATCAATTGAATCTATAAATATGGGCGGCCCAAATCATTTCAGCGTCATTCATAGAATATGATTCCAAAAGTTGTTTCACGTTTATATGCGTTTAACTAAAATCTTCCTAAATCTAGTTGCTTTCAAGATTTTTTGAATTTCGTTTCACAATAAAAATAGTTTGGTAGATTAATTTTGATAAGTTTTCTTTGTTAACATTCAATTGTTTTGCATTGGAAACATGAAAAATAAACGTTGTAAATATAATTCCTTCATGGAGAGGCTAATCATTAGAGTGGCTCGAATAGTGCATTTTTCAGCATAGCACTTTTTGAGGACCTTTTGTGGTCCCAAATGCCTGTGCAAAGTTTGGGAGCAGTCGGTTGCTTCTCGGGTTTGCGCATTGCGTTCAAAGTTTGTATGGGATTTTATATGAGGAAATCAATTATTTTGCATTTACGTTACTAAAGATCGCTATTTCACTGAATATGAAAACCAGCTTTATAAAACTATGGTCAACAACTTTGTCGAAGACGGTTACTAGCTACGAGTTTTCCAAAAATAGTAATTAGAGTGGCCCAAAGTTGTGTGAAAAAAATTCAAAGTGCGGAATTTCAAACCTTGCACATGAATATGATAGTTTTGGTTGCTAATAAGCTTCCCTGAAAATTTCAGTTCATTTGGTACACTGGAAGTGGTTCCGCAAATGGCTCAAAGTTTGTATGGAAAAAATTTACCTAATGTATGGAGAAACACATCAGTTTTACATTTTCAGATCTAGGTGGCGCTGTAATCGATTAATGTTTTTCATTAGAAAAATTAAGAATCTTCTTGTAACATCAAATCGACTGGTGAAGATTGCAAGTCAATCCAATAAAAACTGACAAAGTTATAAGCGCGCAAAGTTGAGGGTGTCATGTACTGTAGTTGGGGTGGCTCTGTCGAAAGTGAAAAAAGCGGCTTATGGTGAACGCACGATTTGCATGAGGTGGATAACAAGTGTTTAAGATCACGTAGCATAATCTAATGAAAACAGAATAGGACATTTTTATAGAATTTTGAATAAAACTGTTCTCCGTTGGCAAGCCCTTGATTATATAATCTACTTTGCCGAAGACTTTATTCCGTCAAGTGTTTCCACTCACGAGATATGACCCAATATCAAATGAATAGGAAATTCTCAGACAGTCTAGCGTCACCCAATGGAAGAATACCAAATCAAAATATGCTCCGTCGAAAAGCCCTGGATCTTATGAATTACTTTGTCGAAGTGTCCATCCCGCTAGGTATTCCCGATCATGAGATATGACCCAATATATAAGTTAACTATAGGTCATTTGCATACACCCTAGCGACACCTGGTGTGATAATTCTGCACTAGCCTGTTCTTCATCGGAAAGCCCTTGACAGTCGAATCTAGTTTGCTGAAGATATTGCCCTTCCAAATGGTCAGCATTTCGTGGTATTAAAAGTTGAAATTCATGTAGTTATCCACCTCATGCAAATCGTGCGTTCACTATAAGCCGCTTTTTTCACTTTCGACAGAGCCACCCCATCTACAGTACATGACACCCTCAACTTTGCGCGCTTATAACTTTGTCAGTTTTTATTGGATTGACTTGCAATCTTCACGAGTCGATTTGATGTTACAAGAAGGTTCTTAATCGATTATAGCACTACCTAGATCTGAAAATGTGAAACTGTGTGTTTCTCCATACATTAGGTCAATTTTTCCTATACAAACTTTGTGCCATTTGCGGAACCATTTCCAGTGTACCAAATGAACTGAAATTTTCAGGGAAGCTTATTAGCAACCTAAACTATCATATTCATGTGCAAGGTTTTGATTTTGAGATTTAAGGTATTTTGGGCCAGGCTAATAGTTATAACGATTTTAAAACTTATGGTGCAATCCAAATACAGAAATTCAGAAACAAAAATAATTAGCAGTTATTATTACGATCTACAAATGAGAAAAAAAAATTATAAAATGTTATAAAATCAATGAATATAAATAAACTTTGAAAGATGTTATGTTCGACAACTTTTCTTACGATCTTTATGTGATATTATAATTTAGAATCGCAAGAACCATACTTCCCAGTGTTCACAAGCTCCTGTCTCATGTTTCCCGGTGCGTCTATTGATGATATTTAATCTGTAGGCCGGCATTGACTGGGTACTACCGTCTTCTGCAGTAACAGCGGAATAAGAAGGTGCGAACGGGCATGGCACAGTGGTCGGAAACGCGAAAAACGTGGACTTAATTCACTAGAGGCCAAACCATCGGAT
Source organism: Topomyia yanbarensis (assembly GCF_030247195.1). Classification (NCBI taxonomy): domain Eukaryota; kingdom Metazoa; phylum Arthropoda; class Insecta; order Diptera; family Culicidae; genus Topomyia; species Topomyia yanbarensis. The sequence goes on along the minus strand of NC_080672.1, from coordinate 324,163,878 downwards.
ATATTCACAGGATGTCTTTAAAGGAACTGTTCGTATGAATATTCCCCACAATCTGAAAACAATTGAAATTAGGCATGGCATACTATGATCGAACTAAAAAAAAATAACTTTTTATACTGACGAGATAGAAAGTTAGTGTCTTCGACAAAGTTTTAGGAATGCTTATAGTGAAGAATTTTGTTGAAGAACTTGAGCTTGTAGGAGTAAAGGTTATCGATTTATAAGACATTTTCGATGGCAACCCCCTTAAATCTAGTTTTCTTAATATACATTTTTTCATTGTGACTTTCGTGCAAACTATGTTCTAGACAACTGTGTAGGTAATAAAACTACATAATATTGTCGAAGACTGTATGTAAAAATACTCATTTGTTTCAAAGTTATTGAAGATTTATACATTTTTTTACACCAACTTCAATTACGTATAAGAAAGAAAGGTACAAACCAAAATTCACGAACAGGCACTTTTTTAACTCTCTAAACTATGCACAATAAAGCTAAGAAGGTTTGGAGCGTGGCACTCTAGAACCCTATGAATAGCGTTATCTTACTTTATCATGTTTTTTACTTTTTCCATACAAAAATAAGCAAAAAAGAAATTTAAGTTTTTTTGCTTCAATTTTTAAAATTCTTGGTTCAATGCTCAATTACAAGTATTATTTTCACTTATACCTGAATATTTCAGATTTTATAAACGTGGGAGCAAAAATGTAAAGTTTTTAATATCATCGGAGATTTCAAACTAATAGGGTACGGTGGGGCAAATCCGACCGTTGGGTAAACCCGACCCCCCTCTGTTACCGAAAATCAGAAGCACTACGCGAACTAATATCAATGTTGTCGTGTAGAGCATCGAAAATAATCATAATGGTGGTATGACAGCATTTTATTAGTTTACATTAAGATGCTCATACGACAAAAAGTGTGTTTTTACAATTTTTGATTTGACTTTTGTGCATCATTGACTACAGGATATTTCTGATTCTTAAAGTGATTACATAATAAATGTAAGTGGATTTAAAATCTTTGATTTAAGTCCTATAAAGTGCATATATGAATTTAGTTCAACCTTTTTCATATATTTTTAATTGCATCGTAATGAAAAATGACACGGTGGGGCAAATCTGACCTCAAAATATTGGGGTAAATCCGACCGCTTTTTTGCTAAGACGATTTTTATTTATCAAATTGAAATATATTTTTATTGTTATTATTAATTATTTTTATGCAAAATGGTTCATAATAACAAACGAAAGACACAAAAACGTGATGATTATAGTATTCGTCAAGCAATTGCTGTCAATGCAAATGGGAATATCATTACGTGCTACTGCTCGTGATTTTAGCATTCCAAGATTAATATTGAACTCCATTTTCTTCATGTTACAATTCAATAACACAACATTCATTTATCTATCATTGAAAAACCATAAAATTTGAGTAATATCCGCACTAAATTAACCAAAAACATAGGGGGTCGGATTTACCCCACCATTTTTGAAAACTGCAAAAATGAACATTTTTGTAAAACGCTTGTATCTCAAGATATTCCGAAGATCTAAATAAAATGCTATATATCGAAAGTTGCCCAGGAGTTTAACCTTTAATTTGGTATATTAAACGACTTGATCTGATGTAAAATGTGCATTTTACAACCAAAACCATTTACTAGGTCGGATTTGCCCCACCTTACCCTATATACTCAAATGGACATGTCATAATGAATCTAATGCTTACAAAAGAATGTCATACCATTATTTATTAAATTTTACGGAAAAAATCGAAAAAATTTTTTTTGCTGATTTTTGTATGGAAAAAGTAAAAAAAAAACATGATAAAGTAAGCTTACCCTATTCATAGGGTTCTAGAGTGCCACGCACCAAACCTTCTTAGCTTTATTTGTATAGTTTAGAGAGCCAAAAAAGTGCCTGTTTGTGAATTTTGGTTTGCACCTTTCTTTCTTATACGTAGTTGAAGTTGGTATAAAAAATGTAAAAATCTTCAATAACTTTGAAGCAAATGAGTATTTTTACATACAGTCTTCGACAATATTATGTGGTTTTAACACCTACATATTTGTGTTATACAGAGTTTGCACGAAAAGTCACAATGAAAAAAGTTATATTAAAAAAACTAGATTTAGAGGGGTTGTCATAGAAAACGTCTTATAAATCGATAACCTTTACACCTAAAAGCTCAAGTTCTTCAACAAAATTCTTCATTATGAGCATTCCTAAAACTTTGTCGAAGACACACAACACACTGTCTCGTCAGCATAAAAAGTTATTTTGTTTAGTTCGATCATAGTAAGCCATGCCTAATTTCAATTGTTATCAGATTGTGGGGAATATTCTTACGAACAATTCCTCCAAAGACACCCTGTGAATATATTCGATGGTTTGGCCTCTAGTTAATTAAGTTTACGTTTTTCGCGTTTCCGATCACTGTGCATGGGCGCCATAACCATACCATAGACAGAACTGAATACGTGAGGTGGCAAAAAAACCCAACACGACTGTCCTTCAACAAGACAGGTTGAGTCAATCCCAACAAGCCGTCCAGAAAACAGCACGTTACGAAGAATCAAAAAGAAAAGGCGGATCGGAACAATCGAGATCGAGAGAAAAAAAGGATTACGATTGGAAACTTGGCACATCCAACTCCAAGTCACTTTTCTTCCCTGGGTTCGAACGAATCCTACACGATGGGCTGAAAATGCGCAACTTCAAAGCCGTAGCATTGTAGCAACTTTGCTTGGTGGGACAGAATGTGTGGAAAAGCGGGCATCGAGCGGTTACATTCTACTTGAGCGACGGCACAACAAACGAGTGGGGAATCAGCTTTGTAGGGCTTGGCAAGATGCGACAAAACGTGATCAAGTAGCAGACGGCCAGCGAAAGGATATGTGTGTGGATGAAAGGCCTATTTCTACAACTACAACACCGTCAACGTGCACTGTCCTCACGAAGCGAGATCCGAGAACAAGAATGATGCATTTTACGCGCATTTGCAGCCCGCGGCAGAATGTGAAGCTCCTCATCAGCGACATGAACGCTACCCTTGAGATAAATCGAATAACAAACTGAGAACCAAATCGACCACGTTCTAATGAACGAAAATTTCTTCACCGACATCACAAATATTCGTACCTTTTTTAGTGTGAATATAGATTTGGAATCGCCCACAGGAAGGTCGGGATACCGATCAACTACCATGTGAACTGTTGAAACACGAAAGAGAGTCGTTGGTTAGAGCACACCACTGATTTCGATGATCTGGGAGAAATAGATTTTACAGACGGATTGGATGGAGTAAGTAGTACACTGAAGTTTTTTTTTATGCGGGGGATACGTACCGCATAAAAAAAATCCGCATAAAAAAAACCGCATAACTTTGACAATCCGCATAAAAAAAAACCGCGTAACTTTGAAAATCCGCATAAAATAAAACCGCATAACTTTGAAAATCCGCATAAAAAAACACATAAGGTGTGAAATATTTTTCAATATTAAGAGCCATAGTACTCAAGGAAAAGCAAGGATTTGAAGTAAGAAAGTTTAGAAAAAAGCGTGGAGTAGGGTCATATGAGCAAGCTTAGAGTTTCCCGGCTACTTAGCTCTTTTTCTTCTGCAACGCAGGAGTCAGGATCTTTTGGCATTAAATGCGAATCACCTGAGTCTGCGGCATGTCCAGACAGACGTAAAGTCACTTAATGACTTATGCTGTCGGAACCGTGACTCCTTGGAATCGCAAGACTGACCTCGGCACCTAACCGACCAGCATCGAGATAACGATTTCGAGAGAAATTTCAACGTCGGAAAATTTCTCCGTCGGAGTAGACTAGGCCCCCGCCGGGGACTAATTCGAATAGATCGGGAAGTAGCGCCGGCAGATGCTCGTCGGGGCGCCTGACAACTGGAAGTCACTCCACCCCGAAACGCAGGACCGACCTCTGCATCTGCCCGGGTAGTATTCGGAAGATCTTCCACTGCCGGGGAACTTTTCGTCGGAGTAGGAAAGATCCACCGTCGGGGACTATTCCGAGTAGTACGTAGCGAATCGCCGGCTTGAATCATCGGGGCGCCAGTGAACCGAACGCAATCCTCCACCGGGAATCGCTGGACTAACCTCAGCATTCTGCCGGACTGCATCTAAGGAAGAATAACGTGTCCGTCAACGGTTGCAGGAGACATTCTTTCGTCGGGGAACTCTCCGCCGAGGTAGGCTAGCTCCACCGTCGGGAGCTACGCCGAGTAGCACCGAACGCGACAGACCCTGGTCGTTGGGACACCAGTGAACCGGAAGCCACCCTCCAACCGGAATCGCCACATCGACCACGGCACCCAACTGGTCAACGTAGAGAGGAAGGCATGTAGAATATCATGCCGTGCAGGACTGATATGGCGGTTACGAGTCAAGCGGAATCTAGCACGACCAGCTAGACCTGGAATCAAGTGAAGTGCATTAACACGCCTCCCCCCAAAGTAGTCATTTCAAATGGAATCCGGGGGATCAGGCAAATGTCGGACTTCTTGGTGGAGTTTAGAGGAATAGAGAGTTATCTTCTCTGTTCAGAGTCCCTCACTCTGGCACATGATGGATGAAATCGGTAGTATGGTCTAACTACTGAACGTGTGCCGGGTCGGCGTAAAAGCTTTATCACCAAGTAAAAAAAATACACGCTCAGAGACTTTTTTTCCGATCTCGCCGAACTGAGTCGAATGGTATAAGAGATTCGGCTCTGCGGGCCTCGGTTAAAAAGTTGAAATTCCGACCGATTGCATAAGTTTTATTATGAGAAAGGTAAAAAGGTATTCAGTCATTTTCTGTTTTTATTTTCACTGCATCAAGAATATTTCTCATATCCTTAACCCAAAGACTAGTAATTTATAACCTAAAATAAAAATATTTCTTTTGTTTAAGCATGTGCATTCACGAGGATCTATCTCTCGATAAAAGTTGCTTCAGGTGATGCCCTAGAAATTAAAAGGAAGCTGCATAAAAAGAATCGCATAACTTTGAAAATTCGCATAAAAAACCGCATAACTTTGAAAATCCGCATAAAAAAAAACCGCATAACTTTGAAAATCCGCATAAAAAAGTCGCATAAAAAAATCCGCATAAAAAAAACCGCATAAAAAAAGACTTCAGTGTATCTCCTATCAAAGAAAAGTGTATTAAGCGGTATTGCTACAACTAGTTACCGAGCTCGGTGTTGTCCCAAATTCTTTGACACCGCCAATCACCGTTAGCAAGCGAGTTCGTTGATGAGTTCGTGTATTTAGGCTCACCAATCACCGCCAATAATGACACCAACAGAGAAATTTGGAAACGTATTCTAGCAGGTGAACGTTGTTACTTTGGGCGTCGAAAAACCCTTCGGTCGAAGAATGTACGACACCACATGAAGTTAACCTTCTAGAAATCGCTCAATAGACCGGTTGTCCTCTAGGGTCACGAAACCTGGAGTATGCTGGCGGGAGGCCCATGCGCTCTTAGTGTTTTCGTATGGAACGTGTTGAGAACGATCTACGATAGCATGCATATGTAAAACGGAATGTAGAGACGGCGTATGAACCACGAATTGCAACAGTTGCTTGGAGAACCGCTCATTGTTCGCTCAGCAAAATTTGGGCGGCTGCGGTTGGCTGGGTATGTCATCAAATTGGTAAACAACTCGGAAAAATGGTAAAAACCGTGCTAATTGCGAAAACCGTGTAAAAAAGCCGTGTAAAAAACCTTGCAAAAAATGGTGTAAAAAAACCTTAGTGTACAGCCGTTTGCAGCGTGATGGTTCTTCTACGAATGAAGTGGACACAAAACTTTAAACGCAATTATGGAGTTTCTTGAAAAGTACCGTTGCGGTGAACGTGATATCCCAAAAACTATTGATCCGATTTGCAAAATATTTTTGACATTGAAAGTTGCACTTTCTGGGGCAGGGTGTCATTCTAAAATCAAACGATGTCACGGTTTGTGTCACTATTTTCAACGCTAATAACTTTGTTTTTTTATGAACGGATTTCCGTCTGTTTATTACCAAACAATTTGAAAATTTTTAAAAAGAAATTATGTTCTATAGCTATATTATTTTATTATTTCAATACAATATTATTGAAAAACAAGCAAAAATGAATAGATCTCGGAAAGCGTGAAAACTCCCATACATCAGTCAACCCATCCCGGACAGAGCCGTCAATAGGGAGCACCTAAGCAACTCAATCAGAAACGGCAGGTACCGCGTGTTCGTTCGCGTCAGTCGTTGCTCGATTTTCGCACGAGCAGGACCTGGACAATAATTTCCGGACGATGCGATAAGTAGGACATGGCAGTGATGGCATGGCAAACTTTTCGTAGACGAACTCATTCATGTATCCAAAGTTTCAAATCGCACGCTACATGTTTTTAGTGGTCGTAAGTAAGTAGGGTAATGAACCTAATGGCACACACGTTTCATATTGTGGATAGAGGTGATGTGTTTTTGGCACTAAGGCATCTGGCATATTTCTGTGTGTTTAAAGCGCGGGAAAACTTAATTGGGTTTGCGTCTACTGAAATGCGGTGGTGTGTTGAAGAGGTGGGCCCAAAAAGCAAATTCACGAGGATGCTGTTGTTGTTGCCGAAGAAAAAGACGACACCCAACAGGGAGAAAGATGGGGTACCGTTATAGGTCGGAAGGAGAAACACGGAAAACAGCAGAAGAAGAGGAAAGAGCAAAAAGCGAGCTGAAGAAGGAAGAAACTCCGGCTCATCAGAAGGTGCACTGATCGTCGAAGCGAACGATACGACGTCCTACGCCGCTCTTCTCAAAAAGGTGAGAGAGGACCCACAGCTAATGGAGTTTGAGAGAACGTTGTCAGAACTAGGCGCACTCGAAAGATGATCTTCGAGCTGAAGAAGGATCCTTCCATCAAGAGCTCGACCTACCGCGAGCTCGTTTCTGATTCCTTGGGATGCAAAGCGAGCCCTGTCGCAGAAAGCCGCAGTCGAGTGCAAGGGACTAGATGAGATAACGACCGTTGAAGAACTGAAGGGTGCACTGATCGAGCAGTGCAAACTAGATGTACCGGCGACTATCCGGATTTGGAACTCAATCGGTGGCGATTCGACTTTCGGTGGCCGTTGCCAACAAGCTGGCGGGGACCGGCAAGATAAAAGTCGAATGGTCGGTGTGCTCGCTGAGAATCACTCCGCGAGTTACAAAGCATATGAAGCGATGCTTCAGATGCTGTGACCTCGGACATCTGGCGAGGAACTTCAAGGGCCCGGAAAGGTCAGCATTGTGCAGAAAATGCGGAGAAAAGGGGCACGTTGCTAGAGACTGCACGAAGCACCCAAAGTGCATGATCTGCAAACCGGAGGACGGCAACGACCACACGACGGAAGGCTTCAAATGCCCTGCGTACATAAAGGCGAAGACATTGCACAGCAACTGTTGTGGCAGTCGAGAATAGAAACGAAATGCGACGTTGCAATTATTGCAGAGCTGGCTGCAATACAAGTAATAGGCGGTTTCCCTGTCCAAGAGGTGGTGGATAACACACACTAAGGCTTCGTGATCACCAGGATCAACGGCGTATTCGTATGTAGCTGTTATGCTTCTCCACGGTGGACACCAGAGCAATACAATCGGATGTTGAACGCACTAATCGACTCGTTAGTCGGACGAACATCGGTTGTTATAGGAGGAGATTTTAACGCTTGGGTTGACGGATAACATGAATTGGCGAGTTAGTAAGCGGTATACTCGACGTGACCACCAAGCGATCCACTATACCATGGGCCGGCGAAATTGTACGGCAACGCTGAGGGTAAGAACTGGCGAGCGTAAGTGAAAAACAAAAGACTTCGACAAGGATCTTTTTGTGGAAGAACTTCGTGCTGACGGCTGATAAATGGCGGGTAACGCGATTACAGACCTCTTTGGTCATACGCTGATAGAGAAGGGGGGCTTGCATCTGCAAACCTGAACGAGCGTCTGTTCTCCAGGCTAGGCCCACAGCAGCATCTGTTCCTCATGTTAGAGGCGGCTGATCATCGTCCGAGTGCCAGCGAGGGACTCTAAGCAAAACTGTGCACAAATAGCGTCTGTTCTGGTATCCAGCGGCTGAACATGAAATGTACTCCCCGGAGCTATATCCAAGATGGCAGCCCCATCCCAGCGTGATAGGGAACCTTAGGCTAACCATCTACTGTTCCCGAAACTCAAAAACCGTTCTAGAAACCGAAAAAGAAAGATTTCAAACTGATTTAACGGCAACGACTTTTAGCATGAAACAACGGACACGAATTGGAACTTGGAATGTATTAACCCTAGCCCAGCAGGGTAAATTGGCACAACTGAGGCATGCCGCATGAAGCTTGAGATCCTAGGACTGAGCGAAGTCCGCTGGCAGAACTTTGGAGAACACAGATTGCCGTCGGGTCAAATTCTGCTATACTCTGGTCTACGAGGTGAACACGCTCCTCGTCACCGTGAAGTTGACTTCCTGCTCAGCGCGCACGCCTACACTGCGCTAATGAAGTGGGAGCCTATTAAAGAGAAAATAATCGTTGCCAGATTCAGAACACGGGTCCGAAACCTTACTATGATCTAATGTTACGCGCCAACTGATGCTTCCGAAATGCAAGAAAAGGAGTACTTTTACATTCAATTGAATACTGTCGTGGATGAAATTCCGAAAGGTGATATCAAGATCTACATGGGCGACTTCAACGCGAAGGTGGGCTCCGATAACTCGGACTATGAGCACGTCATGGGACGTCAGGGCCTCGAAGAAAGGAGCGAAAACGGAGAGTTGCTTGCAGAGTTTTGTGGCAACAATGACATGGTGATCAGGGGATCGCTCTTTCCCCATCGGCCAGTACACAAAGTGACATGGGTTTCCCGTGATGGCTTCACGGAGAATCAAATTGACCACATCTGCATCAGCCGATGAGCTACGTACGCAGAGAAAACAGTGGATCACAGATGACACCTGAAAGAAGATAGAGGAACGAAGGGACGCTAAATCCGCGATTGAGCGAGCTAAAACACGAGGAGCCAAAACCGCAGCCCGTCAGCGCTTTTCGGCTCTAGAGAAGGAAGTGAAACGCTCATGTAGACGGGACAAAAGAACGTGGGCAGACTCCCTAGCCGACGAAGGTGAGAAAGCCGCAAACACTGGCGACATCCGTCTTTTCTACGATATCTCACGCCGCCTTAGTGGGACAAAGATTAATGCTACGATGCCCGTGAAAGACACGTCTGGACAGTTGTTAACCGACCGCGCTGACCAGCTGAAGCGCTGGTTCGAACACTTTGAAAACCTTTTTCAAGTGTCGGTCATACCACAAACAACTCGGCATGATCCGCCAAGGGTTCAACGTATTACCCGCCTCAACACCGAAGCTCCATCATTGCAAGAGATAGAAGCAGCCATCCGGAGCATGAAATCGAACAGAGCCCCAGGGGTCCATCGCATATCAGCAGAGATGCTTAAAGCTGACCCCGTAGTATCTGCACAACTGTTGCATCAATTATTCTACAATATTTGGGACACCGCGACTTTTCCGGCCGACTGGATGCAAGGCGTCTTAGTGAAGGTACCCAAAAAGGGTGACCTGACTGTATGCGATAATTGGCGGGGCATCATGTTACTGTGTATCGTTCTCAAAGTTCGCTGCAAAGTGATCCTGAACCGGATACAGGAGAAGATTGACGCAACTCTCCGACGGCAGCAGGCAGGATTCCGTGCCGGACGATCCTGTGCCGACTATGTTGTCACGCTCCGTATCGTGCTGGAGCATGTCAATGAATTCCAAGAGTCTCTCTACTTAGTGTTCGTCGACTCACGAAAATATGTGGGGAGCCCTGAGACGCAAGAGAGTCCCTGAGAAAATCATCTGTCTAATTGAAGCACAGTGCGAGGTATTTTCGTGCAGAATATTGCACGATATTGTCTTGTCTGACTCCATCCGGGCCGTGGCTGGAGTTAGGCAAGGATGTATTCTATCGCCGCTACTGTTCCTCATCGTAATCGATGAGATCCTGGTAGGAGCGATTGACCGTGAACCAAATCGTGGGTTGCTGTAGCAACCTATTACTATGGAGCATCTGAATGACTTAGAATTGGCTGATGACGTTGCTCTCCTAGCACAACGGCGCTCTGACATGCAGAGTAAGCTTGATGATCTTGCCGATCGCTCCTCAGCGGTAGGTCTCAAAATCAACGTCAACAAGACCATATCGTTGGATATAAACACGGTCAACCTTTCCAGCTTGACGGTAGCTGGGCAAGCAGTGGAGAATGTCGAAAGCTTCCAATATCTTGGTAGCCAAATGGCGTCTGATGGAGGCACCTAGATCAACATAGGAGAACGGATCAAGAAGGCGAGGGCTGCTTTTGCGAGTTTAAGAAATATCTGGAAAAACAATCCGATTAGTCGGCGCACCAAAACTCGAATATTCAACTCGAACTTGAAATCTGTACTACTATATGCCAGTGAAACCAGGTGCGTATCAGTGGAGAACACACAACGGCTGCAGGTTTTCATCAATAGATGCCTGTGGTACATAATTCGTACATGGTGGCCTCACAACTGGATCTCTAATGCTGAGCTCCATCGTCGATGTCATCAGAAGCCGATAGCGACAGAAATTCGGGAACGAATGTGGAGGCGGGTCGGCCACACTCAGCGCAGCTGCGGAAACGAAATCTGCATGCAAGCGTTAGACTGGAACCCAGCAGGACATCGCAGCAGAGGCAGACCCAGAGGTTCATGGCGGCGCAGCCTCAACAAGGAAATAAAAGAAGTCGACGAAAGTTTAACCTGGCAGCAGGTCAAGGCGATGGCGAGCAATCGCCCAGGATGGCGATCTTTCACAACGGCCCTTTTGCACCACCAGGGATGCACAGGAATAAAAGTAAGTAGTAGTACTTCGTGCTGGCAGCTTCACTCCAATTCCGAGTTCCGATGAGCTGTCGGAAACAATAGCGAGGGCATCTAATGTAACAATGTCGAGAAAAGTGGAACCGAGGAACTACCGGCACTGGTGGAACAAAGGGCTAAGCATCCTCCGAGCTGCCTATCTAAAAGCCAGAAGACGCGTTCAGAGAGCGAGATCTGAGACAGTCCGAGAAGAGTGTAAGGAAACATTGCTGTGCAGAAACGTAGACGCTAACCCCTGGGACAATGCTTACCGTGGCGTTAACGCCAGGATCAAATGTTCAATGACGCCAGTTGAAATGTGCGCCGACAAACTAAAAGTTATCGTGCAGGACCTTTCCCCGAAGCACGATCCAACCGCATGGCCGCCTACACTGCACTGTACGTTGATGCATTCGGTGGAAACGTTGGTAACAATCGTGTTTCCAACGACAAACTCCTTATAGTGGCAAAGGACTGAAAGCGAAGAAAGCTCTTGGACCGGATGGTATCCCCAACGTGGCACTGAAAACAGCAATCCTGGCGTTTCCGGACATGTTAAGGATAGTCCTACAGAAATGCCTGGACGATGGCTACCTCCCGGATAGATGGAAAATCCTGAAGCTGGTGTTGCTGCCAAAACCAGGGAATCCACAAGGAGATTCAGCATCATATCGGCCTGTATGCTGACATTTACACTGAAAGTGAGAACGGATTATCGCAGAGGCAGTTCGGGTTCCGGAGAGGGACATCAACGGTGGACGTCATCAGCACAGTCATCGTTGGCGCGGAGAAAGCATTGAAGCATAAACGAAGGGGTAATCGCTATAGCGCCGTGGTAACGATAGACGTGAAGAATGTATTCAACAGTGCTAGCAAGGGGGCTATCGCCATAGCGCTGCACAGAATGCGGGTTCCGGACTATCTGTGCAAGGATCTGAAACGTTTCATGCAGAACCGAGTACTGATCTACGAAACGAACATCTGGCAGAGGTGGATTAGGGTCACTGCGGGAGTACCTCAGGGCTCCATACTCGGCCCAACGCTCTGTAATATCATGTAGAACGGAGTGTTAACACTAGAACTGCCCAGGGGAGTGGAGATCGTCGGCTTTGCAGATGATGTTGTCCTGACGATAACGTATCGAGATCAGCTTCGGGAAACAATCCATTCCATCGATGTGTGCGCTGAAGCACCTTCGTGTGATGGTCGACGATCGGTTAAATTACACCAGTCATGTCGACAATGTATGTGAGAAGACTGTGAGGACAACTAACGCATTGGCTAAGATCATGCCGAATCACTGAGGAGCAAGACGCAGCACGAGGCGTCTCCTGGTAGGTGTCTCATCCTAAATACTGAGGCATGGTGTACCGGCCTGGGCTGCTGCGCTGAACTCAAAGCGGAACCGGACGAAGTGAACAAGCACGTTTCACCTAATGGCTGTTCGTGTCGCGAGTGCGTACAGAACGATATCGTCGGAGGCGGTATGCGTAATTGCCGGGATGATTCCCAACTGCACCACTCTGGCTGAAGACGTGGAATGCTACCAGCAGAGAAATGCACGTAATGCAAGGACACTGATCCAAGCGGACTCGTTGGCTAAGCGGCAGCAAGAGTAGGATAACGCGGAGAAAGGAAGGTGGACCCACCGGCTCATCCCAGATGTGTCTGCTTGGGTACATAGCAAGCGTGGAGCTGGAGAGGTGAACGCCATTTGACGCAGTTTTTGTCCAGGTAAGAATGCTTCCTGAAGTACCTGAATCGGTTTGGACACGCTTCGTCACCCCTTTGACCGGAGTGTGTGAACATGCAAGAGACACCGGAACACGTGGTCTTTGAATACCCTATGTTCGAAGAAGCACGCCGTGAAGCCACAAATCGGGATTCTAGAGAAATGTCGTCACCGGGCAACTCTGCATCGGTGTAGACTAGGCACACCACCGGGGACCAGTTGAGTAGTACGCGACGTAGCACCGTGAGTAGCCTAGATCGACCGCCAGGATTAGACCGAGTAGACCGCGTCAAATAGCTAGCAGCGGGTTGTTGGGGCGCCAGTGAATCGGAAGCTACGCTTCACCCCGAATCGCTGGATGGATCTCAGCACCTACTGGCTGGTCTGTTGAGTAGGCTTGGTCCACCGTCGTGGACTAGATCGAGTAGATCGGTACGAAGCGGGGATTTAAATGACTCACGGCAACGAAAATCGATATAGTGAGCAATCTACCGCCGGGGAGTTCACGGTAGGGTAGATTCGCCGCAGTGGTCTACCGAGAGACAAAGATGGGATCTACTTGGGGAACTATTGTTCGGAGTAGGGTGAGTTCACCCTTCGATACTATCCAAGTAGTACTCGGCAACTCGGAATAAAGTAATGATATTCTGGGTACCTGGCCACCAAGGAATCGATGGTAACGAAGTGGCCGACGAATTAGCCAGGCGTTGTTCATCAAACACTATTGTTGGACCAGAACCATTTCTAGGCATATCTACCAGTGCCATTAAACTAGAACTTTCGGCTTGGGCAAGAGACCAACTACTGAACGACTGGCGTAACGTACAAGGCGCTCGACAAGCTAAGAAATTCATACATCCAGATACAACGAGAGCCAAAAAACTAATGGCTCTAAAACGTAAAGACTTACGTATAATCACAGGTTTATTTACAGGACATTGTCCTGCTAAGTATCATCTGAAAAAAATGGCAAAAGTCAAGATGACATTTGTCGATTATGTAACTACGAGCCCGAGAGCTCAGAACATATTCTCTGCCAGTGTGCAGTACTATTTCTTCGAAGAGAGCGATACTTCGGAAGGCATCTTATGACGCCTCACGAGATATGGCATACCTGTTCTAAACGGATCCTCAGCTACATTAATAATGTACTACCCGGTTGGGACGACACATGTGGACAAACAAACAACTCGCTTCCAACTACATTGGATTCGGACAATTTGTAACATGTAGAGCAAACAGGGGCAGCCACAAAAGATAACCTGAATAGTGGCCGCAGTGACAAAGTTTCCCTAACAAAAAAATCCAAATAGATTGTGATAAGGCCGGTAGCTGAATAACTCACGGAAACAGCAACTATATGTCGCAAGAAATCAGTATTTAACCTTGACGTAGTTCCGTGGGCAAGAAGGACGTAAAAAGAGGAAGGAGTGTTTTTAGTGGTTAGGCACGAACGTGAGTCGTGAGTCCTACACAGTGCCAGTACTCTACAGGCCAGGCTTTTGAAGCTTTTTAAACATTACTATAAAAAGCACAGACTCACACACAGACATTGTCCCAAATCGTCGAGCTGAGTCGATTGGTATACAAGACTCGGCCCGGGCCTCGCAAAAAATCTTGGAAGTTTGAGCGAATTTTATACATTTCTTATAGTCTATATTCGACCGTCTGTACGTAGTTATTGAATGACCGATGATATCATCCAATAACTAATTAGAGACGGTTCACTTTTGGTGCTTACGTCCATTATTACATCCCTAATAATATCATCACGTTGGTCCGAAGAAAAATACCAACCGTAAATGTCTGTAGCAAATTCGGAAACCGTGCGGTGTACGACCAACCGACCGGCGGGAAATGGTTGGAAGCCAGCGGGTGGCAAAACTTGCCAATATAAAAAAAACAATTATTGGGCCTCGCACATGCGCCTAACGGTTTGTTTTGACGGGAGCAGAACCATTCGTGGCAGCCGCCACCGTCGCCGTTTTAAGCGATTCCGAGCCAGACAGCCGCCGTCCGGCGAGACACCAACGAGATGATGACGGCATTATTTCGCACGCGGCACGGAACAGGGCACATTCGGCGTTGTTGGCGGGTGGGGAGCGGTTTTTTACGCCGCCGCCGCCAATATTGAATTTTCGGGATGATGTGATTTGGTACGGTCTGACCATGTTTTGTGCCAAAAGTAGAAACCGGCTGGGAATGTAGCAACTAATTTGGATTCTTTGGCGTCCGTTCACGGTGGGTGGGAGGATTGAATGATCGAAAACCTTGAATGATAGAATGATCCGAAAATATCGTTTAGCTTTCATCAATGAATGGTGTAAACGCGTCAGGCGAGTGGCTGGTTAGGTAATGTGTGATCTTCTATTTTAAATATACTGAGAGTAGAGTGATGGGCATTTCAAATCAATCTTATGACCACGTGTGTGAATCCTCAAAAATCAATTGAACTGCGAATATGCACTACCTTTTATGTTCTAACACAAATTGTTTAGTTTCTAAGCTGATGTAGCAGCTCAGTCGAAATGAAGCAATGTGTCGTGAGTAACCATTAAATGTAATGGAAAATTTTATTGAATCCTGAAATAGATATGTTTGAATTTTTGAAAGTGCCTGCGCTGATATGCGCATTTTCAGCCCAAAAGCAAGACTCGTGGTAAAACCGATTCTTGATTAACGAAATCAGTTGCTGCACCTGGTCTAACCAAATTATCTTTCAATTAATTCCCCGTAATAATGGAAGATCGGGTAACTCTAAAAGGTGGATAGTATTTGAAAAGCTAAGTTCTTCGGGTTGAGTTGGACATGCGGCAACTATAATACAAAGTCCGCCATAGCAAATATTGGTCGCCATTTTGGATTTTTGTAGTGACAATCTTTCTTAGACCAATAGACATCCTTCCCTTACAAAAAAAAAACACTTTGCGTGACTTCAGATGAAATAGTCATACCATTTCGAATTTTGATTATCTGGTTCAAAATATATTATTATCCAGGGTCGTTTTAAGGCCACTCGGGTCACTAGTCATTGTTGAACTACAATTGAATATGTGTGAACAGATGTAACACAGGATGACTAAAAATAATCTTTTGTTTCAGTCATTTGTTGCCCGTGTCCCTTTGTGACTTTGAGACTTTTAAGCGAGTCGATGCACAGGAACGGAAAAAATCATCGAAGTATATGAAGAAAACCACGGCTATAGGCTCTGCCAACAGGTGGCGTTAAACTCGCAAGATAAGAACTACACAAGTCATTGGTATTTTTGAATGTGATGTTCATGATGTTGATGTGATGGTTATGATGCATTTCTGCCAAACAATCCAAACCAAAGGTTTAATAATTATAGACCAGCAATTGTAACTTTCTCATTCTTCAAACTATGATTCCATGGCTGGATATGTTCAATTTTATGATTATGGAAATGTATATTAAATTCTTAGTACAAATTACATCTACGTAGGATAAAGTACCTATTTACACCCTTTTAGGAAGCGTACTTTTCTAATTCATTAATTACCCCTTCAATCGGCGCCATGCGTACAAATTGGCATCAGCAGCTTTGCTTCGTTGTTAAGAACCAAGATAAAAACATAAATACCAACCAAGAACCAAGATAATAACATAAATAACCAAGATAATACATAAATAAAAGGCGAAATACTCGTGTTTGTGCGCAACGAAAACTCGAATCGAGTGCCTCAATTGTTGGTCTACCATTTGGCTGAACGAAGATGGCAGACACTGCTCTAAGCAACGGCTTCAAATAGGTAAGGTGATAATGGAAACGTAGCGAAAATAGGCTCACTACCCTAGGGTTCGTCGCGGTTGCGGTAATTACCGCAACCGCGTTGTATTTACCGCACCCGCACCGCAAAATTTGCGGTGCGGTGAGACACTTTTTCCCGCAGATGCGGTGCGGGAAAAAGCTTTTACCGCGCGGTTTTAACGCAACCGCACCGCAAAAAAAAATTGATAAAGTTTCACGTTTGCATTAAAAAGTGAATTAAAACTAGAGCTTTTACCATTTGAGAACGACGCAACTAGATTTATTTACTTAGCAAATGCTTAGCAATGGCATTGTTAGGAAAACTCCTCTGTCAGAACGTTCGAGTTCTACTTTTGACCCTACAATAGAGAAACATAAAAAACTTTTCATTGGCATAATTTCTGTTAACTGGCTATTGGAGAAGAAATCAAAACATAATAAATATTCGACTTATCGCTACTCGATTTCTCACATTTAGGTTATTATAAATTGATAAACAGACTACTATTACGAAAGAAAATCAAGCTGTGTCCAAAATAATTTGACGCTATGATTTTTACGACTAGTTATTTTATACTTCTAAATAAACTTCACAAACTAACCATTTCAAACACGTAAAATGCAAGATCCAAATAGAGACAAAATTGTTAGATCATTTAAAAACAATAAATTTGTACTCTTAAATCCAATTTAAACACTTCTCCCGATTCCTATCGGAAATCGTTTTCGTATGAATCGTTTTCGATATCCATTTTTCAACTGTGAATTTTGTTTAATTTAAAGGAATTAGAGATGAACTAATTATGCTGGGACTTAAGCACAACCCAAAGAATATCTTCATCTTCATCAAACCAAACGAATTTGGAGTAATTGGCAGTAAAGGATACAAATGTATGTAATGTAAACATCGTATTTCTATCTTCTTTGATTGCTGTGTAAATTCAATAAGAATTTTTCTTTAGTCGGTGAACTCTTTATCAAAAATTATGCTACATAGCTTTTTTTCGCGTACTTCCATTCAAATTTACGATAATTTTCTACCAAATTAAGTTGTAATATTTATTGTGACAAGTATGAAAGTTAGCTCAGATGCCAAATACCACATGGATGGATTCCGGTCCACTTTAATTGAAGTTTTGGTCATTGGCTCTTTGAGAAAATATTGGAGGAAAATACATTAAATGCTACAACTTTCGAAGTAGCCTTTAGAAATTGCAATTTATATATTTTTAAAGGGAGTAATCTTAGTATTTGAATGAGAATACATCTGTTTCTTGCAAAATACGGAAGTTAGAGTTTTGGGGTATTTTGTCCATAAACCCCCTATTTTTAATAACATTTCTGCTGTATGCTACAAATCATACATTTTTTGCAGTTTTTCTAATGTTTAAAATTTCTGTAGCGGTTGAGACCGGACCGGAGGGCCGAGTGTCATACACCATTCGATTCAGTTCGTCGAGATCGGCAAATGTCTGTGTGTGTATATATGTGTGTGTATATGTGTGTGTCATTTAAACTCACACGATTTTCTCAGAGATGGCTGAACCGATTTTCGCAAACTTAGTTTCATCTGAAAGGTATAACGCTCCCATAAACTGCTATTGAATTTTTAGTTGATCCGACTTCCGGTTCCGGAGTTACGGGTTGAAGAGTGCGGCCACACAGCAAATTCCCATATAAACTGGTGATGTTGACCATGATGTTCAAATGATGTAAAACATATTAAAATTGATGTAACATTACTCTAGTTCGCGGGTCTGGATCACTAATGATCAATCAAAGCAGCTTTGACCACATTGGCCACCTATGACTGTTCATGACGCCCCCGGGGAACCCGCCAAGTTCCTAAGCTAATATCACACCCATTCCCCAACGAATTCTCTACCGATTTTTACAAACTTGATCTCAAATGAAAGATACAGTAATACCATTGACTTCTGCTGAATTTCATTCGGTTCTGACACTTGATTGCGGAGTTACAGGGGTGTTAGTAAGGATACACTGGAATTTCCCATATAAATCGGTACAATCGTAATACCTCAGAAGCTAAAAACTATTGAAATGGTCACCAAATTACTTCTAATCGCAGATCTAGATCACTGATTGCCAATCAAACATTCTTTGAATATATTGTCCACTATCGACGATTCCGGAAGTCCAAAATTCCGGGCATATTCCACAATTAAAGTCACATCGGTTCTTCGGTGATGACTGAACCGATTTTCTCAAACCAAGTCTCAAATGGAAGGCAAAATATGCAGTTGAGTATTGCGTCGCCGCCCCTCGCACCCTCCCCCTCCCCCCGCCTTGCATTACACCTCCCTCCTTCATCACTTTCCTCCCCTTGGACCACCCTCACGCCCGCATTTCCTTCATCTACCCCGTATACCGAAATAAGATGAAGGATTTCTGACGCATCCTCCACTCCCACTCTACTAACCCCCCATTCCCTCCACTTTCAAACCCATTCCACCAACATTTCAAAATATAATCACATGAACATAACATTAAACTCATGCCGATTAAGCTAATTAAATATTATTCTTTTGCCTTTCTCATATAGAAAGGTTATGCAATTGCTCCAAAAACCGACTTTCTAACCGAGGCCCGGAGGTCCGAGTCTCATATAACATTCGACTCAGTTCGCCGAGATCGCAAAATATCTGTGTGTATGTATGTGTGTATGTATGTATGTATGTATGTATGTATGTATGTATGTATGTATGTATGTATGTATGTATGTATGTATGTATGTATGTATGTATGTATGTATGTATGTATGTATGTATGTATGTATGTATGTATGTATGTATGTATGTATGTATGTATGTATGTATGTATGTATGTATGTATGTATGTATGTATGTATGTATGTATGTATGTATGTATGTATGTATGTATGTATGTATGTATGTATGTATGTATGTATGTATGTATGTATGTATGTATGTATGTATGTATGTATGTATGTATGTATGTATGTATGTATGTATGTATGTATGTATGTATGTATGTATGTATGTATGTATGTATGTATGTATGTATGTATGTATGTATGTATGTATGTATGTATGTATGTATGTATGTATGTATGTATGTATGTATGTATGTATGTATGTATGTATGTATGTATGTATGTATGTATGTATGTATGTATGTATGTATGTATGTATGTATGTATGTATGTATGTATGTATGTATGTATGTATGTATGTATGTATGTATGTATGTATGTATGTATGTATGTATGTATGTATGTATGTATGTATGTATGTATGTATGTATGTATGTATGTATGTATGTATGTATGTATGTATGTATGTATGTATGTATGTATGTATGTATGTATGTATGTATGTATGTATGTATGTATGTATGTATGTATGTATGTATGTATGTATGTATGTATGTATGTATGTATGTATGTATGTATGTATGTATGTATGTATGTATGTATGTATGTATGTATGTATGTATGTATGTATGTATGTATGTATGTATGTATGTATGTATGTATGTATGTATGTATGTATGTATGTATGTATGCATGTTTTCTTTATGGTAAGGTTAAAAAAGCTTCAAAAGCCTGGCCTGTAGTGTATTGGCACTGTGTGGGAATTACGACTCACGTTCGTGCCTAACCACTAAAAATATTCCTTACTTTTTACGCCCTTCTTCCCCACGCTCTATCTCGGAGCCTCGCTTGGTTCATGGAGTGACACGACCTATGAGCTTTGATTTAACTCTCGGTTCCTCTCCTGCTTCTTGTCTCCATCCATTACGTCGCCTTTTATTTCTCGTCCCTGTTGTGAGCCGTTTAGGTGCTGATTCCCTGAGCCATTCAGCTCATGTTTCCGTGAGTCATTCAGCTCCCGGCCTCATCACGATCCGCTTGGATAGTGCTCAACGGTGAACTCATCCTACTCCGACCTATGGTTCCCCGACGGAGGAATTTCCCCCGACACCGATACCCGCTTTCTTGAGCCATTTAGCTCTACTAAAATCTTCCAGCTTTACCGCTTATCCTGCTCCGATTGAGAGTTCCCCGACAACGGAATTTCTTTCGTTACCGGTGTTTGTTTCGTGAGCCAATTAGCTTCCCTTTTCGTCACGATTCTGTCGGGTAGTCCACGGCGCCGAATCAGCCCTATCGTGAATATGGCAGACCGCTCCCGATACCGATGTACGTTTCTGTGAGCCATTAAGCTCCCCGCCTCGTCTATTCGGTCTAGTCCCCGACGGTGGATCTAGCCTACTCACGAGCTACCCGGTAGAGTGTCGAGGTCGGTCCGGCGATTCCGGTGGAGCCTGACGTCCGGTTCGCTGGCGCCCCGACGACCCGAGCCCGGTGCTACATCGCGTACTACTCAATTGGTCCCCGGCGGTGGACCCAGTCTACACCGTCGGTGAGTTTCCCGGCGGCGGAATTTCTCCCGAAACCCTATTTGTGGTTCCACTGCGGCGTTCTAACCAATGTCGTTACTTTGTTGGTCCCTTCGCCACTTCCTTTGCAGCTCGGAGAGTATACTCGTAACAACTCTGTTGACAGCGTCCCAGATATGCTCGTTGCGGCACATCTCTTCGACGATATTATCCACTGTTATATCAGGCATACCCCTTCGGACTTCTTCGAATCTGGGGCATTCGAAGGCCACGTGTTCCGGTGTCTCTTGCACGTTCACACACGCCGGGTAAAGGGGTGATGAAGCGTGTCCAAACCGATGAAGGTATTTCCGGAAGCATCCATGCCCGGACAAAAACTGCGTCAGATGGAAGTTCACCTCTCCATGCTTCCTATGTACCCAAGTAGACACATTTGGGATGAGTCGGTGGGTCCACCTTCCTTTCTCCGCGTTATCCTACTCTTGCTGCCGCTTAGCCAACGAGTCCGCTTGGATCAGTCTCCTTGCATTACGTTCATTTCTCCGCTGGTAGCATTCTACGTCCTCAGCCAGAGTGATGCAGATGGGTACCATCCCGGCAATTACGCATACCGCCTCCGACGATATCGTTCTGTACGCACTTGCGACACTAACAGCCATTAAGCGAGAAGTGTTTGTCAACTTCGTCCGGTTCCGCTTTGAATTCAGCGCAGCAGCCCAGGCCGGTACGCCATATCTCAGGATTGAGGATGAGACATTCGCCAGGAGACGTCTCGTGCTGCCTCTTGCCCCTCCGTGATTCGGCATGATCCTTGCCAATGCGCTAGTTGTCCTCGCAGCCTTCTCACATACATAGTCGACATGGCAGTTGTAATTCAACTGATCGTCAACCATCACACCCAGGTGCTTCAGCGCGCGCATCGATGGAATGGATTGTCCCCCGACGCTGATCTCGAGACGCTGGATTTGCTTACGATTGCTAACCAGCACTACCTCAGTCTTGTGGTGAGCCAGCTGCAACCTGACGTTAACCATCCATGTTTCCACGATGCCTATTGTCTCTGCCGTCAGCATCTCCACCTCCTCAAGGGTCTCGCCCGTTATCGTCAGGACAACATCCACCTCCTCAAGGGTCTCGCCCGTTATCGTCAGGACAACATCATCTGCAAAGCCGACGATCTCCACTCCCCTGGTCAGTTCCAGTTCCAGTACATAATATTCCAGAGCGTTGGGCCGAGTATGGAGCCCTGAGGTACTCCCGCCGTTACCCTAATCGACCTCTGCCCCGTGTTCATTTCGTAGACTAGTACTCAGTTCTGAAAGTAACTTTTCAGAACCTTGCACAGATAGTCCGGAAGCCGCATTATATGCAGCGCTACGGCGATAGCCCCCTTGCTAGCAATATTGAATGCATTCTTCATGTCTATCGTTACCACGGCGCAGTAGCGATTACCCCTTATCTTTTGCTTCAATGCTTTCTCCGCGTTCGCGATGACGATGCGGATGGCGTACACCGTCGATATTCCTTTCCGGAACCCAAACTGTCTCTGCGATAGTCCGTTCTCACTTTCAGCATAGGTCGTCAGCCTGTTGAGGATGACTCTTTCCAGGAGTTTACCGAGAGTATCCAGCAGGCATATAGGCCGATACGATGCTGGATCTCCTGGTGGTTTCCCTGGTTTTGGCAGCAACACCAGCTTCTGGATCGTCCATCTATCCGGGAAGTAGCCATCGTCCAGGCATTTCTGTAGGACTATCCTGAACATGTCCGGAAACGCCAGGATCGCAGTCTTCAGTGCCACGTTGGGGATACCATCCGGTCCGGGAGCTTTCTTCGCTTTCAGTCCTTTTGCCACTATAAGGAGCTCGTCGTTGGAAACCCGATTGTCACCTGCATTTCCACCATCTGCATCAGCGTACGGTGTAGGCGGCCATGCGGTTGGGTCGTGCTTCGGGAAAAGGCCCTCCACGATAATTTTCAGCTTGTCGCCGCACATTTCGACTGGCGTCATTGGGCCCTTGATCCTGGCCATAACGACACGGTAAGCATTGGGTTAGCGTCTAGCCGCCCGGAATGTTACCTTACACTCTTCTCTGACTGCCTCAGATCTTGCTCTCTGAACGCGTCTTCTGGCTTTTAAGCAAGTAGCCCGGAAGATGCTTAGCCTTTCGTTCCACCAGTACGCCGGACGCCGGTAGTTCCTCGGCTCCGTTTTCCTCGGCATTGTTATATCGCATGCCCTAGCTATTGTTTCCAACAGCTCATCGGCACTCGGAATTGGAGTGGCGCTGTCAGCACGAAGTGCTTCCACAAAAAGGTCCTTGTCGAATTCCTTTATTTTCCACTTCCGCTCGCCAGTCCTCACTCTCTGCGTCACCGTACGATTTCGCCGACCAATGGTGTAGTGGATGGCTTGGTGGTCACTATGTGTGTACTGCTCACTAACTCGCCAATTCATGTCATCCATCAGCGACGCGCTGCAGAATGTTACGTCGATGATGGATTCCCGACCGTCTTTACGGAATGTGCTAGCGGAACCTTCATTGCACAGCTTTACGTCCAGCTTCGCCAGTGCTTCCAATAGGCTGTAACCTCGTGCGTTGGTCAGCCTACTACCCCACTCCACGGCCCAAGCGTTGAAATCTATTCCTATAACAACCGGCGTTCGCCCGACTAACGAGTCGGTTAATGCGTCCAGCATCCGGTTGTATTGCTCTGGTGTCCACCGTGGAGGAGCATAACAGCTACACACGAATACGCCGTTTATCCTGGCGATCACGAAACCTTCGTGTGTGCTATGCACCACTTCTTGAACAGGGAAACCGCCCATCACTTGGATTGCCGCCATCCCTGCACTATCCACCACCCAGTTACCGTTATCGGGAGGGACACGATACGGCTCTGCAATAATTGCAACGTCGCACTTCATTTCTGTTCTTGACTGCCACAACAGTTGCTGTGCAATGTCACAATGACTGAGATTGAGCTGGGTAACCTCCATCATTATTGGCATGCCTTCGCCTTTTTGTACTCTGGGCATAAGAAGCCTCCCGTCATGTGGTCTTTTCCGACCTCATTTGTGCAGGGCAAGCACTTCGGTTGCTTTGTGCAGTCTCTAGCAATGTGTCTCTTCTCCCCACATTTTCTGCACAGATCAAATCTGTCCGGGCCTCTACAGTTTCTTACCTGATGGCCAAAACCCAGGCATCTGAAACACCTCTCCATTTGCTTAGTGGCTCTAGGGATCAAACGCAACGAGCACACCGATCACTGCACTGGCTGGCAGCGGTTGGCGATAAGCGTATTACTGCTGTCTCTGTGCCACTGTACGCCTTCCTCAATCTTATTGATATCTGCTCCCTCTCCAGGTTTCCTTGCTCTATTAGCGCGCTTCTCACTTCGTCTTCCGTTATGATCTCGTCCAGATTCCTGCACTCGACCACTGCTTCCTGAACTAATGCTCTCACATTCACTTCTCCTCTCACCGCTTCTGCCACAAGTTCCCGGTAGGCCGAGCTCTTGATCAATGGATCTTTCTTCAGCTCGAACAGCATTTCGCCTTTCTGAGTACGCCTGGCTCTTATAACGTTCTCTCCCAGCTCCTTAAACTTGGGATCCTCTCGCATCCTTTTGAGGATCGCAGCGTACGTCACGCCTTCGTTTACTTTGACGACTAGAGCGTCTCCCCTCTGCTTCTGCTGGCGTGGACGAAGGTCTTCTTTCTTCTTTTTCTTCTTTTCCTCCTTTTCTTTCTGTTTTTTCTTCCTCTCTTCTGCGGTTTCTACGGTACGCCATTCACTCTGCGATTTTCGGCTTTTTCGCTGTCCTTCACCGACCTTCCTGGGCTTCTTCGGTTCCTCCTCCTCTCCTGGCGTTTCCTTTATTCTTTTCACAGAACGAGAATCCCGGGCACCCTTCGGTGTCTCATAGGCTTCTTCTTCTTCTATCGCTGTGGACTTCTGCGCATTTTCGGCGTTTTCAGCTCGCTCTAGTAACGCCATATGTTCGCATTCGGCTGCTGCTACGGCGGATTTGATGGTAATCACTAGATCCTTGATATGTCCGTGCACGTTGCCCTTGCTTTTGACGAATTCGTAGAGTTCATCAATTTTTTGCCTCAACTTTGTCACTTTAGGTAACCCAGACTGCTGGTCTTCTTGGGTAACGCTTGGTTTCGGTGTGCGCACCTGAAATCCTAGCTTTCCTTGGCGTCCAGTTGGTTTGTTGCCGCTCGTGCTCTGTGTGGACTCGCTAGGCTGCTCTCGCTGCTGCTGCTGTTGTGGTTGCACTTGCTGTTGCACTTGTTCGTTATGCTGGGTCGGTGACCTCGCTAGCCCACCTTTGGCGAACGGGTTCACCACAGTTGCTCCGTTAGAATTTTTTTGTTGTCACTTATTTTGCTCAGAGATGGCTGGACCGATTTGCCCGAACTTAGTCTCAAATGAAAGGTGCAACCTTCCCATCGGTTGCTATTGACTTTTGGATCGATCGGAATTCTGGTTCCGGAATTACGGGTTTCAGAGTGCGGCCACACAGAAATTTCTCATATAAACTATAGGAAAAATTAAAAATAGAATTTTTATTTTTGATGCTAAATGTGTTCGAGGTGCATGAAACGTCGAGCTTTGATGCAAACTCGAAAAAAAATTTGACGACTGTTCACTTTTTTGGATTTTGGCACATTTTTGCCTTTCTCATATAGAAAGGTTATGCAATCACTCTGCAAAACATCAACCTAACCCCGGCCAATTTTTTTTTTTGATTCTCATAAGGTTTCTGGATTATAACAGGGGCGCAGTTGATTGTTTACGGAGAGGGGTTACACCCCCCCCCCTATACTGCTCACTTCCCTCCTTTAAAAATCTCCTTAAATCACCCCTCAGACCACCACCCCATCCAGCCCTCATACCCCTCCCTTTCAACCCCATCATCTTTCAACCACCACTATATCACAAAGCATACCAATTTAAGCTGGGGAGTCGTTCGTTCATGGGACTTTCGCCCTCCTCACATACCCACCCCCGCATGACAAAATGAGTTAGCAAGCAGATAACATTGATCTAATGCTGATTAGGCTAATGGAGTATGATATTTTTTTGTTTCAAGTGTTTCACCGTCAACACGTAGCTCATCAAGTTCGTGGCTGGCATGCCATTGTGTATAAGTGCAAAGTGTACTAAGAATGTAATGGACATTTCCACAACTATGTTGAACATAAAAAGCCTCCGTGCCATAGTTTAGAGAAATGAGAAAGGCACAATTGCACCGCTAGGTGGACTAAAACAGGTTTTTTTTAGAGAGCAGTAAAAAAATTTCAGGAAAACCCTGAGTGAGGAAAAATGTTCAAAAACCTCAATGTCTCAGGGAACAGGTTTGGGCTGCCATCACCCGACCCGCTAAAAACCACTGCTCTTGCCCAGAACCTGATTCCTCCCCGGCACTACCTTACGGCATTACTTCGGGAGGGGTTTTTATGTGCACAGCACACACTCTAATTCAACTACTTACTAGTTCGTTTCTTCCGCAGGGTTACAGCCCCACTCCTCTGCACACCACCAATTCTCTACCATCCACACAGACTGGCAAGTTCTGCATGGCAGTCGGAAAGCTGGCTGTGAGTCGAGGCTTAGTACTCCTCCCCTACGAGTACAGTCTGGGCGGCAAACTTCAGAATGTCTAATTCACCGAGCCCTTCGGCTCCCTTGTGCCAGTTAGCACCGCAACTCCCTTCTCGCACCATTCAGCGCCGTTTACTCATTGAGCACCAGACTTGTTCGCGAACTACTCGCTTTAATCCCCGACGATGGACCTAGCCTACTCCGACGGAGAATTCCCCGGCGAGAGCAGTTCTCTCGAAACCGAGCCAACCAACCAGATTTCTCGAAAATGGCTAGACCGATTTGATCAACTTAGTCTCAAATGAAAGGTGTTGCGTCCCCGGAAACCGATATTAAATTCCATCTCCATCCGACTTCCGGCTCCGGAGTTACGGCGATCACATAGAAAACTCCGATTCAAACCGATAGCGCGATGAATGCAAAAAGGTGCTCTTATATATACTTACCAAGTGTAATAAGAATGAAAGACATTTCCATAATGTTATATTGTACGAACCAGCTATTAAATCATAGTTTGGAGAAATGAGAAAGGCACAATTGTACCTCTAGGTGGATTAAAACAGGTTTTTACATTTTAACGACATTTAGTTAGTTATTACTGGGTTGGGTAGGAAAAGTTTTGAAAATTTAGAGCCCTCAAATGAGAGCAAGGATGTGAAGTATACAGATCGGAAAACTAGAAGTATCTTTAGAAAAAGCGCTTCTCTTATAATCTAGCCAAATATTAAAAGGCGCCTTTCTTCTACTTATGCGCAAATTAGTAAGTAATGATGCCTCGTTAGCTTAGTGTCGACTATCAGAGATAGTACTTCATCAGTCTTTAACTTCGCAAATTCTGTAGCATAAGCACTCAAGTTAACTAGCAGAATTTTCATAATAACTTGCATCAATTTTAGACAATTCTAATACAGTGAAGATCCGTTTTTAACAGCCCTTTGGTGAGTTTTAGGCTGTTAAAACGGGGATATTGACAAAATTGGGACATATATTTTTCTTTCTTTTTAACAAACCGAAGCTCTTAAAATATTCTTCTCTAGTCCCTAGATATAACTTCACAATTCTTTCCGATCATTTAGTTTAAATTTCGTTTAATAGGGTCAGACAGTGCAAATTTTAAAATTTAAATTATAATTTGGATTTTTTCATATTAAGGATCTCTAGGATAAGAAAAATATGCTCAAGAAAAAATTTACTAGAATTCGACTTGGTTCGTCTGCTAGAACCCATCAAACTACCAACTATCGATTTTCATATGAGGCTGACAAAATCGTGGGCTGATAAAATCGGGTCTTCACTATAATCTATCAATCGTACAATGTAATGGTACAACAACATGACAACAATGTACCATAAATACCTTCTCGTCTCATTGCGACAGTACTCTCCATGAAATAGATCTTTGTCACACACGTCCATAGAGAACTAGTCCATTGTTCACATTGTTCTTTCAAATTGATGTTCTTTGGGTGTTTCAAAGGAGCAAATGAGTTATTTTAAATCTGCAATCTTTTCCTAATACACTAGTTATAACACTATTTGGTCGGTGTTAAGTCAGACCGGACCAAGTCGCAAAACATCAAAAAATGTGTTATTGATAGCACTGGATAAAGAATTTCTTCATCTACATTCCACTTTTACCGGATTTGAAATATGAAACAGTAAACAAAAATTATGGCAAAAATTATTTTCCAATTATAATGTAAAGGATGCTGCGATTCAAACTTTAAACGCGTTTTTCTCGAAATCAATGCACTGTCACTTAGTCCGGTCTGACCTAACACCGACCATTTGTAACTTGTATGGACTTGTCAGCTTCAGATTCATCCAAATCTGAAAAAATCAGATCCATTCAGATTTTGAAAATATATATTTTAGCTAATTGTCAGCTAAGAGGTCATGCACAAATAACGTAGCTTTTTGCCTTTCTCATATAGAAAGGATATGCAGTCACTCTAAAAATCGTCAACCTGATACCGGCATTGACATAAGGTTTCTGGGTTTTAACAGGATAGATTTACACACCCCTCCCCCTCACCAGTCACCAATCACCACCAATTTAAATTCCCCTTAGATCACCCCTCATTGCACCTCCCCCCCCCCCCCTCCGGCCACCACCGCATACATCACTCATACCCCTCCCCCTCTCAACCCCATCATCTTTATACCACCGCTATAGCACAAGGCATTCCGAATTAAGCTGGGGAGTGGTTCGTTCGTAGTTAGCAGGAAGACAACATTGAACTAATGCTGATTAGGCTAATAAAGTACGATATTTTTTTGTTTCTTAGGAATTCCACGAAGATCCGTCCGAAAATCTTTAAAATCGTGACCGACCATTTTAGATTCCAATGAAGCTTTACACGTTTCACCGTCATGCAAGACTAAATATTTTCTACAGGTAATAAGATTATTTTGACTCAAGAGCAACTTTTCAAAAGGGCGTAAACGTTTCTACGTGTATGAATTTCAAATTTTTTTTGTTCGATTACTGTATTTTATACAGCAAAACTATCTGAGAACGAGTTACAGGGAATGAATACTTCTGTCTGAAAAAAAATATACACTGAAAAAAATGTTGTGTCATTTTTCAAAAAAACAAAAATTTTTGATAAAAATTTAAATTGCGAAAAAAACCATTTTTTAAATTTTTTATATTTTTTTACCAAAAACCTAAAGAGAAAAGAAACATTCTGAATGTGATTGCATGATGGAGAAAAAATCGGTAAAAAAGTTTTCCTAACAATAACTTCGTACATGTTTTTAAATTTTATACTAATAGACATACAAAATTTTAATTCTATTACGGAATATAATTCTAAGTACCATTTAAAATCAAAATGCATTTAACAAAAATCTTCCAAAATGCGATAGTTTTCGAGATATTTGAAATTTTGCTCCTTCAAAAACAATTAATTCGTGTAATTATGCTCTTTTTAAAAGTTATTCGCGTTACCCCATCAAAAAATGTCAAAAATTTAATGTTTATCGTTTTAAAGACGTAAAAGCAACTTTTTAATGTATTTGGATCATAGAGAAGCTTTCAATAAAAAAGTTTTCGTAACAACAACTTTTGACATTTTTTATAATTCTTACTATTTGCAGTCAAAAATACAATTTTCTTTTTGAATATGATTCTTAACGCCATTTTAAATCGAAATGCTCTTAACAAAAATTTTCTAAAATGTAGTAGTTCTCGAGATATTTTAACTTTTGTTTTAACAACAGAATTATTTTGTTTTATTACGACCTTTTCATAAGTTAGTCACGTTTCTCCATCAACAATAATAGATTTTTCAAAAGGCCCGTAAACTTTCCTGCAACTTTCTCTTTGACATCAAGGCGATATTGTGAAATATTTTAAAGTTACATGAAAACAACCAACATATGATTCAGCTATATAGTTTAATCAACAGACCCTATGGTTAACATAACGAACATAACCAACCATAGTTTAAAGAAATGAGAAAGGCACAATTGCACCACTAGGTGGATTAAAACAGGTTTTCTCTTTCAATCATCTTTCTTTTAATGTTGATAAGGACGAAAAGGATTCTCAATCCAAAGGTGCAATGCAATTCGTCGTTTATTACAATTACAGTTCGAGAACTGTCTACTTTAGTTCATTCAAATGTAAAGTTTTGAATTTAAGCCAATTGTATTTTACCAGGCAGGATAGAATCAGGAAGAAGGGCCATTTTAGTTTACATTAGCTATCTCCTAGAGCAAGAAAATAAATGAAAAAGGCATGATGAAATCCGTTACTACATTAATCAACATCTTGAAAAAGTAAGATTATCGAATAAATTTGGTCAACACCTTTCCACACCTCCTTGTTCATAAAGTGTCATTTTCGCCCAAGAATCGGAGGAATCTGAAAATATATTTTTTCTGCTAAGAATGGAACTTTGTAAATATTCAAATTTATCTGAATTTACTGTTCATCTAAACCCAACATTTTTTTGTAAGTCCTTGTTAATCGTCTTCTTAATCCATTGGGCCCCGTGCACATCTAAAAACTGATGAAACTTTAATAAATTTCTCGGATGATTTTACATCGGTTTATAGCTTTCTACGAAGTTGTAGACAATGAGGTTGTTCATCAGATTCTCACTTTTAGTATTTTTTTATTGTCTATAGTACCAATTAGTAGCAAAAATGCAAATAAAGTTCATTAAAAAACTAAAGTTTTCAATCAAAAAACTTTAAAATAAAAAGTTGTTCTAGATCCCCCGACCGATTATTTTGCCCTTGGTTTCAAATGAAAGGGAAAAGTCCAATCTTTCATATCCCGAAGTTTTGCAGATGCCGAAATTTTTTGAATAAAGTTGTTCGACAAAGACACCGTATAGATAAGGATCTGCAACCCGATGATGATGTTTATGATGACTGTGTGCTAGACGATTTGAAAAATGATGCTAAGAGTTCCTGATGAAGAAAAAAATTGCAAAATAATCTACTGGATTCTTCCGGGCGAAATCCGAATTAACTGAGCAAAGACACGGAATATGCCTCCCAAAACCAGTGTGGCAACCCTAAATAGAAGGTTGAGAAGTTTTCTTTTTGTTTCTAATTACTTTTAATAACAATCCAGCAGTTGCCAAGACCGGAAATTCAATAAATCAAAAGAATCGATTTCATATTGACGAAATTTGAAGACAACCTCATGACTTCTTATCAAATTATTAATTTTTGACCTCTAGCAAGTCTGATCTTATTTTTTTTCGATAATAGAAATTTTAAAATTAGGGCCATTCGCTTCTTCATCCAGGTTAGAAAATTTTCTTTAAAAAATTCTCCATTCCTTTGTGCGGGGTTAGGAATCGAGCCCAGGTGAGCTGCGTACATGGCAATCGATGTACCAACTACGCTATGCCCACCCTGGTCTGATCTTCTAATTGAGTACAAATACATATATTTGATATCAAATATGCAGTAGTTTATAATTTTCGCTCTTCTAGTTACATCATACACAAGATATTGAATTTTTTGTTGAAAGTATTGGCCAAAATTGGTTGTTCATCAGATTCTCACTTTTAGTATTTTTTTATTGTCTATAGTACCAATTAGTAGCAAAAATGCAAATAAAGTTCATTAAAAAACTAAAGTTTTCAATCAAAAAACTTTAAAATAAAAAGTTGTTCTAGATCCCCCGACCGATTATTTTGCCCTTGGTTTCAAATGAAAGGGAAAAGTCCAATCTTTCATATCCCGAAGTTTTGTAGATGCCGAAATTTTTTGAATAAAGTTGTTCGACAAAGACACCGTATAGATAAGGATCTGCAACCCGATGATGATGTTTATGATGACTGTGTGCTAGACGATTTGAAAAATGATGCTAAGAGTTCCTGATGAAGAAAAAAATTGCAAAATAATCTACTGGATTCTTCCGGGCGAAATCCGAATTAACTGAGCAAAGACACGGAATATGCCTCCCAAAACCAGTGTGGCAACCCTAAATAGAAGGTTGAGAAGTTTTCTTTTTGTTTCTAATTACTTTTAATAACAATCCAGCAGTTGCCAAGACCGGAAATTCAATAAATCAAAAGAATCGATTTCATATTGACGAAATTTGAAGACAACCTCATGACTTCTTATCAAATTATTAATTTTTGACCTCTAGCAAGTCTGATCTTATTTTTTTTCGATAATAGAAATTTTAAAATTAGGGCCATTCGCTTCTTCATCCAGGTTAGAAAATTTTCTTTAAAAAATTCTCCATTCCTTTGTGCGGGGTTAGGAATCGAGCCCAGGTGAGCTGCGTACATGGCAATCGATGTACCAACTACGCTATGCCCACCCTGGTCTGATCTTCTAATTGAGTACAAATACATATATTTGATATCAAATATGCAGTAGTTTATAATTTTCGCTCTTCTAGTTACATCATACACAAGATATTGAATTTTTTGTTGAAAGTATTGGCCAAAATTTTAGTTTCTGTTGAAAATCCGGGCCCCCTTCAAAACTCCGGGCCCGGAGGGCCTGTTCACGCTACAAGTTATCATATTTTCAATTGTTTCATTTCCTTCTCTCTCTATCTCGCTCTCCTTCAACCTGATTCCTGACCTTAATTTTAATTTTCTTAAATTTCTTAAATTAGATCGAATCACCTTGAAAGTTGAACGAATTTTTGAAGTCTCCTTTTATTATCGTACATTTTCCAAATCTGTACTTGACATAATAAAAATCAAAATAACTAAGTTTACTTTTTCTTTTCTTTTGCAGGTGTTGATACGGAAAGCGGAAAATAAAGTGAAGAAAGAGTGTTAGCAATGATGGTAATGAGAAGAAAATTTCAGTGCATTCGCCTCAGTTTCTTTCAGTGTAAGTGAAAGCATGTAAATTGCTTGTTCAAGTGTCGTTAAAAATTTCCAAACCGTGCAAAAGTAGAGGCCCTGTAGTGGCCACAGGCGGGTGAGTTGTGTTCATTTCTAAGCAGTGACCACGGCACCGACGCTGGTTCGGTGAAGCCCAACAGCCGCAGTGGCCCCCCAGAATGTGTCCAGTGGTGCCGCGGGGGCCAGCCGAACGTACAGGCTGATCTTTATGCTGCTGCTGACATTAGTATTGCTCCCGTCGGCGACTCCCCTAGCGGTGCCACCAGCGGCACAATCTCAGCTTCATCATCGCAAGCAGCAAATCGCTCCCACGATCAGCGGCGGTGAACAGGTGGCGGTATCAGATATCCCAATGATAAGCAGTCACCAGCAACAGATTCAAAGTCAAAATGGTTCACGTAAACCGTTTTCATCGATTGACCTCATTCGGTTCTACGCCGATACGTCTCCGGATCTGTACAACATTACCCTCAAGGCTATGAAGCAGTACATCCGGAGTCAGCTCAATTCGACTAGGCTCGGGAAAGGCCCTAGAAAACGATCCCACCATCATTCAGATGCTGAATTCGACTTCTACATGAAGTTTAAAGAATTCAACAATACTCAGTCGGCAGTTGATTCTTCCAATTCTGTCGGTATTAGCAGCAGTAGGTTTCCTAATTACAGCAATCAATCGTCGCTCAATGCATCGACCGGTCCGTCTGTCGGGCAGGGAAATCTTCGGGTAGATGATACTATGGCCGCGTTCAAGTTCCCATTAGATACGGATGTGGTAAAGTGTGGTGATGCAAAGGATGATACAGGCGTTGAGCGTGTATCCAATGTAGATCTTCAGGCGGCACCCAGTGGTACCATCAACCAGAAGGATTACAATGTCCTGATGGATGATCCACGGGGATATTTAGCGGCATCTTCGTTATATCCGGAGCGACCGGCGAAAACAACGAGCTGGGATTCGGCCTTCATCAGACAGAGAGGTGAGTGATTGCGACTACTACATGTCACTACTGTCGTTTTAGTTCTAAGGTACACTGGCTACTATTAAACGGTAGAGAAATGTTCCTGTGATAGTGAACATATAAAATAATACCTATGGTAGTTCAATTTCAACAGCCAGTCTCATATTATCATGATGAAGTTTTCCCGAATAGGATATGCAATTACTAACAATAGAACTTCATACTCACTTGTGGTAAGGCGACACACGTTTTGTCTCTCGGGCTCAATTTGAAGCGATGGAAGGCACCGCACCGCACTAATGGACATCATAAATTTATCCGTCGTTCTGCCATTTAAATGCCCCACGATCAAACGAAGCAAACAAAACTCGCATCAACTCCGTGGCAATTTACAAAATCCTTTCTTGATTGGCAGGGCCAAATTTGGTTGGTCTGACTGGTCTGGTCGTCTTGAATGGCGCCTGCTCCAGGTGATGGCCTCGTCCCAAAGTGAGACCGGCCGACGCACGGACAGTCGGGTCATCATGTGCAATTACGTGACATGCGATGCAAATGAAAGTGCGATAAAACCGTCGCTGTCGCAAAATGAAAACGCCAAATGGACAGAAAATTACTTAAAATGGTCGCTACCTTCTTCGCCGTCAGTCATAAAACTGTTGGACAAGGGATGTAATGTGGAAAAATGGCAGGGACACAAGATCCCAATTCTTCGTGGATTACGGCCGATGGCGGCAGGTGGCCGTGCGGTTGCGTTAATCCATAGAGAGGGCAGCTGAATAGGTTAAGTGGGAATCCTTTTTTTTTTCATTTCAATGCACCGTCGACAAAGTGGAGGAGAGTCGCTCGCACACCGGGCGCTGCTTTTACTGCGGGAGCGTTTAAAAATTCCCACACTGACCGGCTAGGACCGGCAGCAACCGTCAGCCAAGGGGAAAATTATTTATACACTTTTTATTGCTGATTCGAGTGAGTGTAACATCGAAATATAAATAAGCCCTAAATCCACTGTCGCCTTCTCACATTTTTTTTTGCTCAAAAGTGTCACATAAATAACGGAGCCATAAAATGATTTTTTAATGACACCGACTGCCAGGCGACGTTGACCTCTGATGCTACCGATGTTGCCCATAAAAGTGATATACTGACTGAAAGGATTCACAACATTGCTTGTAATGCTGGTAGCCATCAACATTTATTGAAATGTAAATCGGATAGACTCAACAGAGCAGGTTTGAAGCGTTTAAGGGTTATTAAGGTTAACGTTCACTTCCGGGTCGCGGAGAATGTAGCAATCATTAGAGATTCGAAAGCAAATAGACTCGGATTAGCTACTGTTTTATGGACAATCTAACTTTCAACCACTTTTAATTGTTCTGCATTTTCTTAAATACAGCATAATGCAAATAAAATATATTTAGTACTCAGTGAGTCCTGATTGTTCTTAGATATGTTTCGATCGCTACACTTCTCCTGTGAAGAATTTTTAGCGGACTTGAATTACATTATAGTATGAAAAATTACCGAAAACGAAAGTTAAATCGGCCTTTTTAAACAACAGCACCCTTACAGATATGAATTCATGCAAGGAGCAGCCCAGTTAGTCGATGGATAGGACACAACTCACCGGTGTATTTTAACGAGATTCACAAGGCGGACCAGCGGTAGCGCACTTCTTCGTATGCTTCCAAACAGCACGGTCTGGTTCAACTACAAACATTGTTTAATAATTAATTTTGCAGCTTTTACATGCTAATTACAATGTTGTTGCAACCCACATTTTTTTCCGAGAGTGGAGCAGATGCGATCTACCAACAGGTAGTTTTTTTGTTGCGCTCCTTGTGGTGTGTCGAGTTTATATTGCTGCATCACAAAGCATGTTGCTTTAATTCGGAAAGAAAACAAAAACTATCTCGTCCGACTAACTGAGAAAATGAACCTGCCACTAAAACTGTATATTTAATATGCCATTTAATTCAAATTGTTTTATTATAACCCGACACTTTTTGTGCAGTATTGTACATAATTAAGGAACAAAAATATGGAAACGTAATTTACAAAAAATTAAAGTTAAGTCTTTTTCTTGAAATATACTTATTTTGAAATGTATGCAAGATTTTTGACGACATAAAACAATCGACTAATCAAAAGGCAATGAAATCTCAACCAGTAAATAGTGCAACTAGTAGCTCCAAAGCAACAGCCACAACTCAGAGTACTCCTGGAAATTGTTCCATAGGCAAGAAAAATATTTTTATACAGACTAGTAAATTGTTTTATGTTATGCATTTTCATAAATGTCCTGGAGAATCAAAAGCCATTTTGATATACATTACCAAAAAACGCAAACGCATCTAAGATAGATACATATTGCAAAATGGCCGAAAATTATCAGCAAATAAATTATGGCGCTCAGTCCGGTTTGGCTTAACACAACTCATATTGCAGTTTTGTTAATATGTAAAAGGAACGACTCCTCTAAACTCACACATCGAACCTAGTTCAACAAAACCATACAAGTAACAAGAAACAATAAACAAGAACAAAACACAGAAAACAGGAAACAGGAAACAGGAAACAGGAAACAGTAAACAAGAAACAAGAAAATTATCGATATTTCTTATCAGCGATGGAATTTAAATTTCTTTCAGAGTATACGATTGCTCTTGACATTTTACATTCATACAGTATACAGTAAACTACCTCACCAGGAGCTTTCATTTGCATCTATACTCGGTATACTTGTATACGATAGCAGCAATCGTAAAAAAATTAAAGCATCGGACGGTAAGGAATAGAAAACAGTGCGAAACATGCGCACATGCACTACACTCAGTGTTCTAAACTTGCTCGCAGACAGTGTTTGTATTCGAGTAGAAGGCTGCGACTTTCAGCAACCCTGAAATAAAGAAAAAGAAAACAGACAATAAGAAAACAGGTAAAAATATAAATAATAAAATGGGTAAATTGGAAAAAAGAGACTTAAACAATTTCAAAATTAGGAAAAAGTAGAAAAATTTGAAAATTTTAGATGAAGAAAATAAAATAAGATAAGCAAATGTGAGATTAGCAAAGACAATAAATAAAAATCAAAAAAAAAAAATCAGAAAATAATGAATGAGAAAATATGAAAATCAGAAAATAAAAATTTAAACCATTGGAAAAAAACAAAATAATGAAACACTAACCAGGAAAAAACTAATAAAGAAAATATTGAACCATAGGAGAATAATAAAAGAAAAAATAAGGACAGAAGAAAATATTGCAAGAAGAAAATAAAAATATAGAAAAATATAAATGAGGCAGAAATAAGTAAGTGAAAAAATAAGAAAATAAAGAAACAGAAAAATAAAAAGTATGAGAAAATAGAAAGAAAAAATAGAAAGAAAAAAATACTCAAATAAAAAAGGTACAAAATAAGTAAAGAAAACCATACGTTAAGAAAAAATAAGAAAATGGGAAAATAAGAGGAAAATAAACACATTATTAAAAAGAAATTTAAAAAATAAGAAAGTATCAAAGTTTTCCCTTTCGATAACTGTGGCGAAATGTGTTTGTGTTTGTTTGTGGTTTATCCGGAATTTCCCGTCAAAACTTTTACAAGTTGGATTATACGCCATTAACATATGTTTGTCCAGAAATAATAAAATATGAAAATAAGAAAACAAGAAAATGAGGAAATAATAAATTAAGAAAATTAGAAATTAAGAAAATAAGAAAATAAGAAAATAAGAAAATAAGAAAATAAGAAAATAAGAAAATGAGAAAATAAGAAAATAAGAAAATAAGAAAATAAGAAAATAACAAAATAAGAAAATAAGCAAATAAGAAAATAAGAAAATAAGAAAATAAGAAAATAAGAAAATAAAAAAAATAAGAAAATAAGAAAATAAGAAAATAAGAAAATAAGAAAATAAGAAAATAAGAAAATAAGAAAATAAGAAAATAAGAAAATAAGAAAATAAGAAAATAAGAAAATAAGAAAATAAGAAAATAAGAAAATAAGAAAATAAGAAAATAAGAAAATAAGAAAATAAGAAAATAAGAAAATAAGAAAATAAGAAAATAAGAAAATAAGAAAATAAGAAAATAAGAAAATAAGAAAATAAGAAAATAAGAAAATAAGAAAATAAGAAAATAAGAAAATAAGAAAATAAGAAAATAAGAAAATAAGAAAATAAGAAAATAAGAAAATAAGAAAATAAGAAAATAAGAAAATAAGAAAATAAGAAAATAAGAAAATAAGAAAATAGGAATATAAGAAAATAAGAAAATAAGAAAATAAGAAAATAAGAAAATAAGAAAATAAGAAAATAAGAAAATAAGAAAATAAGAAAATAAGAAAATAAGAAAATAAGAAAATAAGAAAATAAGAGAATAAGAAAATAAGAAAATAAGAAAATAAGAAAATAAGAAAATAAGAAAATAAGAAAATAAGAAAATAAGAAAATAAGAAAATAAGAAAATAAGAAAATAAGAAAATAAGAAAATAAGAAAATAAGAAAATAAGAAAATAAGAAAATAAGAAAATAGGAAAATAGGAAAATAAGAAAATAAGAAAATAAAATAAAAAATAAGAAAATAATAAAACAAGAAATTAAGAAAATAGGAAAATAAGAAATTAAGAAAATAAGAAAATAAAATCTGAAAATAAGATAATTATCACGTAAGAAATTAAGAGAAAAAGAGAGGAAATTAGAAAATAATAAAAGAAAATAAAAAACCAAACTGAGAAAAACGAAAAACCGTAAAGTAACAAAACTATAGATAGAAAAATAGAGAATGGGGAAATATTAAATTGAATGAATAAGAAAAAGAAGTTAAATAAGTCTAAAAACAAGAAAAACGGAGAATAACAAAATAAGAAATTGGGAAAATAAGGAAATAAACAATGCAGTCAAAGAGATGAGAAAAAAGGAATGAAAGAAAATGTCAGCTAGTTAAGAATAAAATATGAAAAAAATAAAAAAAATTGAAATTACACCAACAATAAAAAGACATGAAATTAAAACATGAAGAAAATATGAAAAAATGAAGCTACGAAATATGAATATAAGAAAGGAAGAAATAAAAAATTAATAATAATTGGAATAAGAAAACACACAGAAATAGAAAGAAATAGAAAAAGAAAAAAAGAAATCACGAAAACAGCAAGCAGGTGGAACGATATATGTGGCTGAAGAGAACCGTCAATATTCACAAAATGTATTTGCTCTTTCAACCCAATTACTCCACTTGAATTGGCGACGACAGTATATTATTGTGAAACCGGAAGAGTTCTAGACCTCTTTATTATCTTATTATATATTTATTATCTCATTATTCTCCAAACAGTATGCATTCGATCACTGAAAAACTCGCGAATACAGTTTACGGACTTTTGTTGTAGAACGTAGTGTCCATTCAGCACTTTGTTTTTACAAATGTTTGCGTTAGTTGCGTTGCGTTGTTTTGCGTCTTGAGACGTTGAACCATTCAGACACGCGTTCCCGCTTTATTCTTGAAATCACGTAACGATATTGATTTATTCTTCCTATTTAATAGAAGCTGGAGTTGCACCTCACGCTTCTTATTCTTACGCTTCAGTTTTCTCCGTGGAGAACTCTATACCCAGCTGGAGAGCCCAAGCAGACAAATTGTTCTAAGTATCTTGCAATGGTCCTTGCAAATCGGCAGCTTTGGACCCAGTAACAGAGACCACCCCTTCGTCTGCAAGTTGCCTTTGCGTGCATGAATTGACAAGACAATCGTAAATATCATTCACGTAAAAATTGTAGAGTAGGGGACTTAGGCATGCGCCCTGGGGAAGACCCATGTAGCTAAATCGCGATGTTGTTAAATCGCAATGCGAAAAGTGCATGTGCTTTTCAGACAACAGGTTTAGCAAAAAGTAATTTAAAATTGGTGAAAGACCATGCTGGTGCAGCTTCTCTGACAGAATGTTGATAGAAACTGAGTCAAAAGCCCTCTTAATATCCAAGAAGACTGATGCCATCTGCTCTTTGTTAGCATAGGCCATTTGGATTTCTGTAGAAAGCAACGCAAGGCAATCGTTCGTCCCTTTGCCTTTGCGGAAGCCAAATTGTGTATCTGACAGTAAGCCATTTGCTTTAATCCAATTGTCGAAGCGAAACAGGATCATTTT
This sequence comes from Topomyia yanbarensis, assembly GCF_030247195.1. NCBI lineage: Eukaryota > Metazoa > Arthropoda > Insecta > Diptera > Culicidae > Topomyia > Topomyia yanbarensis. Next base: position 324,124,025 of record NC_080672.1, on the reverse strand, counting down.
CTCGAATAACTTCCGGATACAGGACACCATTGCAATCGGTCGATACGAGTTGTGGTCGGAGGCTGGTTTTCCTGGTTTTTGGAAAGCGATGATTTTCACTTGCCTCCAGTCATGAGGGACAATGTTACCCTCAAGAAACTTGTTAAATAAATTCAACAAGCGCCTTTTTGCAGTGTCCTGCAGATTCTTCAGCAAGTTGAATTTGATTCTGTCTAACCCTGGGGCGTTATTGTTGCATGATAAGAGAGCAAGTGAGAACTCCACCGTCGAAAACGGTGTTTCGTTCGCGGTATCGCGAGGAGACGCGGCGCGGTACGTTTTCTCTACCAGAACAGAGTCCGGACAGATCTTTATATCGAAAGCGAATTTCCACCGGTTTGAATATTCCGTGTTCTCGTTGGACTGTTTTGGTTGCGCATACGTCGAGCTGTACTCCAAAAAGTGCTCATGGCTGTTTCTCTCGTCAACCCATTGACGAACCGGCGCGAGTAACAGCGTTTATTGGCTTTCATTTGACTTTTCATTCGCCTTTCTAACGATGAGTACTGCTGATAACTAGCGGTTTTCCCGGACCGCAGTGGACTTCTCCGCGTACAGCTCTGAGCACTCTTTGTCCCACCACAGGGTGGGAGACCGTCCGTGGGCGTTCGTACCGGGTGCTGGTTTAGTCTCAGATTCGCGCTGTCGGGATTCAAACCAGCCAAAAATTTGTACTCTTCGTCCGGAGGAAGTTCTTGGGTGGACTCGGTTTTCTCGGATATCGCGGTCGCGTAACTCTTCCAATCAATGTTCAGTGTGAGGTCGTACGAGACATTGATTGTTTCTGATGGTCTTGAACTGTTAGCAATTGAAATTAGGATAGGCGAATGATCGCTACCGTGGGGATCAGGGATCACCTTCCACATGCAATATAACTGTAGCGATGTCGGCCATAGTGATAAATCCAACGCTCTTGCGCGTGCTGGTGGTGTAGGAATCCACGTTATTTCTCCCGTGTTAAACACGTCATGTTGAAATTGTCACAAATATCTTGGATTAATGGAGGAGTTGTTCGATGTTGAAAAAGGATACATCCAGCCGGCGCACCCTCTACATATAGTTTTAGTTAGTTGGGAATTATTAAGATGAAGGAATTGGCGGATATATGCAAATTTGTTCCTAATGTTATTAACACTAACATTAATAAAATTGTACTGAAATTAATCAATCTATCTTGAGATATGCATCAAGATGTTGATGAAAAGCTATAATAAATTGCCGTTTCAAGCATATTCGATACCTTATGTCTTATAAATATTGTTTAACTTCGAAAAAAACATATTTCGTTGTTTCTACTAGTCGTACAAAATTGAAAATCTAAGGCAAAATTGATGTATCTATGTTCGAGTAAATAGCGCAAAAACTAAGTCATCCCATTTAGTACTACGCATGTGAATAACATTTAAAATCTCACACTACTAATTTGCCGATACTCTGAAACGGATCCCTGTACTACAATGCTACACATACTCTACGTCAAAAACATGCCTCAGAAATAATGACCAGCGAGTGAGCCGACAGTCAATATTTTTTAGCCCGGGACATAACAATAAATAAATTAAATTGATTTAATCATTGACTGACTGCGGCCTGCGGTTTTCGGTTTGCCAGTTCGCCTGTTCGACTTGAATGATGCTGTTGCTGACCTGTCAGCTCGGATAGCTATTCTTAACTGGTTCGGAACCGTGCTGAGCGACTGCTTCGAGTCGCATACGTTGTTGTATGTATGCAAATTCTGGCAAACGGGCAAAGTGTCGCGGTGCTCGGAGTGTGACCACCGTCGTCCATGCGTCTGCCGGCGGACAATGGGTGAGCATCATTGTATGAGACTAAAAATTTGGAATATTACCGTCGTCGTCTGTTCGGACTTGTTTAACCGTGCGCCTTTCAGCTGGCTGGATGATTTGATGGATTTTTTATATTCATTTCGCGACTGATTGTTGCTGTTTTATTATTTGATCGTGCTGATTCGATGCAGTCACATTTGTGCTGTTTGTGCACGGCTGATTGCATCTTGTCGCGTCGTTTTGCATTATCACGGTGCGCTTGGTCGAACTCAGCGGGGTAGTGCCGGTGCATAACCGAATAATGAAATATAGCTTCTGTTATTTTCCGCTGAGGAGCGGGCATGACTCTAGCTTGGCCTTTTTTGTGATGGTAGTTTGAAGGTCGAAGTTTCAATATGAAGAACATTTATCTTCTAGGATTCACCCGTGACAGATACTAATTTAACATTATTTATTCATCAATCCGCATACGACGAGAGTATACATATATTATTTAAGTGGATTAGTTGCAATTTCTGTTCTTTTTTGTACTCATTGTCCGATCAACAGGACAATAATCGGATCGCTTATCACCCCGTCATCTTAGTTTGTCAGAAAACAAGTTCCCACCCTCACAAACATTCCACCAGGTAACTCCACTTACTTTCTTACTCTCTTTCTCTCCACTATACATTCCTCGGAGCCAGCAATGATGAAGGGTTCACAATCTCGACCAGGTTTTTGACCTGAATTTTGTTTGTTCTGCATCCTGCTACAGGGCTCTTGAATGGATTCCCCATTTCGTGGGTGTCTGTGTATGTGTGCTGTGTGCTGTGTGCTTGCATGTGAGAGCAAAATGTACCTTTCGCCTTAACATTACCCCAAACCGCGCCTGTCCAACATCCTATCATTCCACCCACCCCGGGCGCGGCGCACATTCGACAAAGATGTAAAGATATCAGCACAGAGACAGAAAAAAAAGAGAAAAGAAGGCTGGCTCTAATTAGCAGGCAGCAAGAAGGGCAGAATTGGTACGGAAGGCGCAGAGGAGAGCTCAGCCTTTTCGGACTTTTTTTTCTGCCTCTGGGAAGCACACATCGTTAGTGACAAGTGTCAAGCTGAAACTCGAACGTTCTGCCAGTTTTAATTCGCTCGACTGCATATCATAAATACGAAATAAATCTGCAGAAATTTGTATGATCGCTCTTTTTTTTTCTTTTTGAGCTCACATTCAAGTCAACGAAAGATGGGAAAAGTTCGCTTTTCGCCAAGAAAACTTGCTTCAAGATGACGCAGTTCAATGTCCTTTCTGTTCCGGGCAGCAGCAACAGCAGAAACAACAACAATAACGGACGAAAGGGCACCGACCTTTGACTGGATGCTTTCCGTTCAAGTGAATTCCCGCATCGAGTTGATAAGCACAAGCTGATCTGCGTCGAAACAAGTTTTTGATGACTTTTACTCGTGGTCAAACTTTTGGGCCTTTGCTTGTTGAAATTTGGCGCGTTGGAAAGCAAACAACTTTGTATCGCTGAAGTTGAGAAATTGAGCAAGCACGAATAAGCACGGAGAAGTTTTTGGTGCAACGCAAATTATTCGAATGGTTGCGGTGTTTCTACCGCTAGCGTTGCTTTACTATTTCAACCAAACCAAACCGTTCAGCTGCGGATTGAAGCATACCAGGAGTTTGATTTATTTGCTGACGCGGAGTTTTTATTCAAAATGTGGATGGCATGTGTCGTAGTACCTTTCGATTTGGTTCGAGATCGGTAAATGTTCTACTTTAGCGAAAAGTGAATAGTCCTAGACTGCTGGCGACTATACCCGTTTGCTTCGAAGTCGGAATAAGTCTTATAGATTCCGGATTATCGGTTGAATAATGTTGTAATATAAGTGGAAGGATTCAATATTTTCATGCAAATAAAAAGAGAGTTACTACACTGTTAAACGAAAGCTTAGATGACTCTTCATTGGTACGAGACTAGTTTTAGGATAATCTACTGAACGGATCTAAAACATTTTCTTTTATTTTAAAACTATTTTTTGTTTTGAAATTATAATCGCATGGGTACTCCTAGACGGGTGATTGTACGAAAGAAGTTAAAATGCGTTTCAAATAGCGGGCACAGTACTGATATTCCTATGTTGAATGGAAATTATTATGGAAAAATGCGCTGTTTATGCAATTCCGCTCATACAGATCGCTATTTCTCCAAAATAGAAAAATCAATACAATAAAAGAGTTGAATGAGTTTAACTTGCTAGGATTCATTTATAAAAATCTTATTACGATTTTAAGATAGAACAGTTGTGGAAATGCATAATAAACACTTCTGTTCTAGCAATATACCGTAATTTGTTTAGTTTCACGGAATCGTACGCGTTGTTGGAATACACATGTAGATGATCAGTAGGGTGGGACAAAAATTAGATTCCAGCTCCGAGCAACTTTTTAGGTACCATTTGGGTCCTAGAACAACTGTGGAAATTCTTAGCTCGAGTCGGTTCCGACAGCATGAAGTAACAAGTTACTTTACGCTTGTTCGGACATGCCGTAGACTCAGGTGATTCGCATTTCTAATGCCAAAAGACCTTGACCACTACGGTAGCAGACAAAGGGTTAAGTCGCCGGTGAGCTCTAAGCTTGCATATATGATCCTTCCACGCTTTTCTAAACTTTCTCCTTTCAACACCTTGCTCTCCCTTGAGTACTATGGCTCTAAATATTGAAAAATATACTTCACCTTCCAGTCCCTTGCTAATTAAATGCCGAAAAAACTGTTGACAAATTAACTCAATAGGTCGTTAACAAAAACGGTTAACAAAAAAATGGTAAAAACGATCGGTGAAACTATATTTTTGCGCCCACTGTTTAAAGTTTACATGGGATTTTGTATGGGAAAATGAACTTTTACAAAATAATTTCTCCAGGAGTCGCCCATTACTTCTTAAAAATAAATCGTTACGTGGCTTTTATAGGAAATTTAACAAAGAAACAAAGTCTCGAAAACCACGAAACGATCTGACGCTTCAGAAAAAAGTTATTAAGCAGAAACCGATTGATGCTCTGACGATTGATAAAATATTCATTTTTTCTAGCACCACTGCTGTTGGTTGTCCAATTATACGCAATTTTGTTTTAATCCTCTCTTAATGTGTCTAAATCGTTTATAGTATTTGGCCACTTCGAAAGGTTTTGAGGGATAAATTGAGGCTTCTTTTGTACATAATAAGAAAAAGTTAAAATTTTTGTATATAATTAGATCGTCAAAAGCAGTGATGCTATGAAAAGTGAAATTTTCATCAATCTTCAGGGCATCAATCGGTTTTTGCTTAATAACTTTTTCCACAAGTATCAGATCGTTTTGCAGTCTTCTAGACTTTGTTTCCTTGACAAATTTCCTATAAAAATCAGACATCTACTTATTTTTAGGAGATAACGGGCGACTCTTGGAAGAATTAATTTGCAAAAGACAATTTCCCCATACGAAATCCCATGTAAACTTTAAACAGTGGGCGCAAAAATATAGTTTCACCGATCGAGCTAAAAATTTGCAGAGTAGTTCTGGTAGCTAAATGGAACCCAAAAAGTTACTCGGAGCCAAATTTTATTTTTTTCATATAACCATGTCCCACTCTCACTCATTGATCAGTCCCACTGTTGATAAATAACGGATCGTTGTTTAAATATCTGGTCCATCTACGATCGTTCTTGTCGGAAGCGAATGAGCGCAGTTTGCTGAAATTGACATACTCCGTCGACTGTAGGAAACCAACAACCAACGCCACAAATCTGCATTCAAGTACGTGACGTTTCTTGAACCCATTTGACTAGTCCCGATACTTTTTTTAGTTCATTCCGATCACCTTGTGTATTATTGCTTCAATTTAGCTATGCGCTTTCGACTTTCAGAACGGCAACACAACTCTCATCCTCAACATTATTTATTCTCTGGTTATCTTCAACGTGTCATTCTTCGTTTATTGAATTCTTGGATGGTTCACTTTCCTGTGTGTCAAATTTTACTATTACAATTCAGTCCTTCGAAGGTGAAAGTTCAGATTGTATGCGTCTACAAGAAAGTGAATATTTAAGTTTCTGTAAGTGATCTTCAGAATATTTCACCGTGTAAAACATCATTCCCCATTCCTCAAGCTGAGGCCAGTTGGAGTTACCTTTGATCCTTGCCGTTGGTGGTAGAGTGAAATCCTAAGATTCGAGCTTCATCTTCGTCGTACGGATATCAGTAATCGTCCACGACCAACTTAATACACGCATTTTGCAGGTCTATAAGAAATAGAAGGAAAAAATGCTGCAGAAAATAAACCATCGGGTAGTTTCTAGTGTATTGTTTATACTATATTTCCATCGCTGTCAGTTTTTTTGAAAATTGGAAAAAATAGCGTTACCCGAAAAGCAACGTCGCGAATTGATTTTGCACAAGCACCTGGAAAATCCTCAACTGCAGGGCCAGCGTAACACATGGGTAGTATGGGTCGTACTGCCCACTCGAAAATTGGCGAGGGGGGAACTACCCACTCGAAAGTGTGGAACAAACCAGAACCTGAGATTAATCTCGTATGTATCACGCGCACAAAATGCATGCGTTGAAATTCTCGATGAACAACAATTTCATATTTATTTTTTCAGATACAATTTAAATTTCTTGAAAATATGGGATAAGAATTAGGATTTGTTTGAAATTAGATACTTTTTTATATTTCCATTAAGGGGAATACATTTTGGCTTCCTCAAGGTAGTAGCTTGGTCCGCTACTGTTTTCACTGTTCGTGAATGATGTGGTTTTCATCTTCATGCGTGGAGGAAAACTGTTCTTCGCCGACGACTTGAAAATATTTCTAATTATAAGGAAAGAAGCCGATTGCCGTGAGCTACAGTATCTCGTTGATACCTTTTACAGTTGGTGTAAAGGAAATATGATGGTTCTTAGTGTTGATAAATGCTTTGTTATCAGCTTTCATCGAACGAAGAACATGTTCAGGTGCATCAGCTGCAACGCGATGATCATGTAAAAGATTTGGGCGTCATCCTAGATGAAAGGCTAACATACACCCATCACTTCTCAGCGATCATGACAAAGCAAATCGTCTACTAGGTTTCATGTTCAAAGCGTTATATTGTTCACTGGTGTGCTCACAGTTGGAATTCGCGAACGTCGTCTGGTGCCCCTACCATGCAACTTGGAGCCAAAGAATTGAAGCCGTCCAGCGCCGAATTATACGATATGCGTTACGTTAATTGCCTTGGAATGATCTGCTGAACTTACCACCATACGAAGACCATTGTCGATTATTAGGTCTACACACCTTAAAAGACTGTAGGCACGCCTCGCAAGCCACCTTCGTATCTAAGCTTCTTCTGGCTGAATATGATGTTCCCGAACTTCTATCACAAATTAACCTGTACGCACCAACCCGTGTCCTTCGTCTGCTACAGACTGAAATGCGCAACACTCGCAACGCTGCCAACAGCCCGTTATTAGCAATGATCCGTCGCTTCAACGATTTTACCGACGATTTTTTCGGCTTCGTCATTAGTTCTGCACAGTTACGAAACCGTTTGTTGCCACTTAGGGTTAATTATGTATAGTTTAGTTATAGTTCATTAAGACTCAGTGTCCGTTGGACTGAAATCGTTTAAATACAAATACAAATACATCTACCTACATCTTAAAACAAGGAGTTCAGATAGATACACAAAAAATATTAATGCAATGTGATTCAGACTAAAGGATGCAGTTTGAAATATGTTTAAAGACCGAATGTACAAGAACAATTATTTGATTAACAATTGAAGCAAGGATAAACACTAGTAGGCTTTTTATAAGGAAGGCAAACGACATACACAAGAGAGATTGATTCCAACATCAATAGCAGAAACCGTATCAGGGAAAGTGACGAGAGGACGGATAACAATGATAGGGAAAAAAGAAATTAAACTTGCAACTTTTCAGCAAACGGACGACCACTGTCAAAACATCATGAACCATATCGCCAACTTGCCTCCGTAGATTCGCTGGGAACTCTTGGAATCAGATTTCCAGGTAGCTGTTAGCATGTCAACCAAAAGAAAAGCAATAACTAAATTTGAATCTATCGTGTTAAAAATTTGTATATGAGAGACATATACGAGATATCGTGGATAGCTAGAATACTAGGCGCACGACCAAACAACATGTTCAATGTCGCGATAACAGTTCACCACAAGTGCAGAGACCGCTCTCCACGACCCCAATACGTCGGAGATGCGCATTCAATGTATAATGGTTGGACATTAGAAGGAAGTCACGACCACCATCCATTCTTTTTTAACCAAGGTTTGTTGATGCTTCTGGGATTCCAAAACATCCATTGTCCCACGAAATTTGCCAATTTTTGAGCGTCCTCTGACAAGAAATACTGAAAAAATCGTTTAAGCTATGCGATATTTCATAAATATCACCTTTGAATGCCTAAGTGTCCGTTTTCTCATTACCATTCTAATCTAAATGTCCCCTTTCTCATTACCCGGAATGGAGCAATGCGAAAGAACTTAAACTAATATTTGTATCTGGTACAATTTTTCAGATAAAGCACTCAGGAACTCCCATATTTTCCCCCAGGAAAAACAAGGAGTGCTTTCTATGCTTCATCAAATGAAGAGCTTCCTTGGAACTGAGACGATGTTGGCATGGTCGTTGATACATTAATATAAAACCATAAGTTTTGTGGGAAGAATGCTTGCAACATAGCCTCTTTTATGGTAGCCCTCATCGCTTGTTTTAATAATTAGCATAGTAGCTATTCACAGCTCTCATCATCTGACGAACGTTACGGTGATATGCGCACTACAATGCTTAGTGCGAGCATCTTTGTTGTCAGATAAATTTGTGTGTTTATAATCATTTCATCGCGAAACGTTTAACGTTTGAATGCGGATCTATTGTCGCTGAAAAAGAATTCTTGGCTTCATGTATTCCGATCAAAGATTGAATCGAGTACACAACATAGAACCTAGCCATCAGACGAAATATTGTTTCTCTCGTAAATGCGTCGACAAACTGGTTCCAATAACCGTGTTTTTCAGCTTTCATGAAGTTTTTCATTTGCGTTTTTAACGTCGTGTATATTCCGAAAAATTCAAGTAATTCGACGTTGGAAAAGTCCATATAGGATCTTTTCGCATACAATTCTGATCACTCTTTGCCTACTATGTAGTAGGAGATTGTCCACGGTTGTTTGCGCCAGGTGCTCAATTCGTCATCGCAGCGTAGAGAATTAGGCCAGTTAAAACGTTGTCCGCTGTCATTTCCACCGTATCCCAGATGATCATATTGAAATTGTCGCGAATATCATGCAGTAAGACAGATAGATTATCATCGTGGAGACAATCCCATACTATACCGCGGGAGTTGAAGTCTTCTAAAATCCTCTGAAGTGTGAAGTATACGGAAACAATGTCAATAAGCCTTTGCCTTTGATTCGGATTTGACAAGTGAGAAAAGACTAATCCGACTGAAATAATAGCACGTTTTGATCCCGAAAACGCTCATCCATAGTGTCTTCTCGGCCCTGGAGAATAATCTTAAAAATGTGGAAGATCTACTTTGAAAGTTAACCAGGTGTCACACAATGCAAATTCAATAATAGGACTGACATATCAACACTTGGAGTTTTGGATGTCCCATGTGAACTTTTCGAGACCAGGAGCCACTTATTTCGGATTTGTAAAAGCATCCATCAAGGGACACTGTCAGGACTTTACGCCGAAGCATGATTCTCCTCTTTCGAAAATTTATAAGCACATTAGAAGATGTTCCCTCAACAGGATTGTCAGAATCTCACTCTTTAGTGAACAAGGGAGCGTAGAAATTAGTCGTGACCGGTGGCGTAGCTCTCTTTAGCATTTCTTCTTGGAGGTTTTCTCAAAAGAATGCTTCAGTTTTTTCCCATATAATTTATATGCGGGATATGTCGATAGTTCATTAGAAGTCTCTCCACAGAAGCAAAACGTTTTATGATTTTCTCCGCATTTTCCAAACCGTGCTTTGTTTTTACAATGGATAACTCTATGGCACGGTGTTTGCGGCACAATAATACTAACAGGTAGACGAGCCCCGTTCAAAAGAACAAAGTTTGGAAGAACAGATCCGGCGAAAGGCTCGAAATGAGGCCAATGGAAAATAGGATGTTTTCTTATACTCCTCGATTGTTGCTTTACGCAATTGCTTGCATACCAGAATTTTTATTGACTGAAGAGAAGGGTTCTAGAAGAAGCCAATCCCATATTTCGCAATTAAGGTCCCTCCCGGAGACTAACCCATCAATCTCTACTTCCCGGGCGGGTATGTATACAAATACTTATTCGTACACGCCCGAGTGTTGTTTAGTTAGATCACGCGATATACGGATGATGTTAAGTGGCTTAACATCCGGATCCGGTTGTATTAGATGGATATGGTTTGTATTGCAAAGGAAACTTATCGGCATTATTTTTGCCATCGGAGAAATATATAAATCGTTTTCTGTCGGTCGTCGGAGATACCTCCCATTACTCAATATTATCATGCGGGCTTCACCAAAGAACGTTCTATCGCAGTGAATGCAACGAAAATGGAAAGAATAGAGTGATTAGTACTTCGCTGTGCAAATGTTGTATGTAGTATCATTAATTAATAAACACATTTTCGCTAAGCCGTCGGTCATACAGCCCGTTAACAAAGAGTTTTCAAATGAATACAAACTATTAACAGGGAGTTTTCATTTTCACTTACACATACCATGTCTAAACTTTCATCAATGCGAGTAGAAATTACTCCAAATCTTACTACCCACTCGGGAAAAAAAATATTCCGCCGGTCCTGAGCAGCACAGAGACGGACTCTGTTAGATATGGACAGGAAACAGTAAACTACGATCAACCGACCACCGCAGGCGGTGGCTAACTTAGCCTGAACTAATTTTTTCAATGCTCTTTATCACAGATTCAATTTCAGTGTCAAAAAAGTACAATAAGTGGCGAGGGGACGACTAGAAATTGCGCTGTACCGCAACAGGCTTAGCTTAGCTTAGTTGACCGCCCGTAAGTTTCCAGTGAGTTTCCAGAGCCTGTTGAAATTGCATATAGAACCATTTGTATGATACTTGGGAGTAGTACACCATACTCAACGTGCAACATAAAGAGACTAAGATTATAGCAAGATCAATAACGTAGATGGCCACACTAGACTGCCCAGAAAAATAATGAATTTTTGAAAACTCAATCGGCCCACCCTTGATTCGATTACTAGTGCCACCAGGAGTACATGCACCAAATTTGAAGCAAATCGGACAAGTCTAGCTAGCGGACCAACGCTCCTGAAGTTTGTACGCGATTTTTCGACAATTTACATGGAGAAAACCCACTAATTAGCATTTTTGCCGATAGATGGCACTGTATGCATCGTATTATCACTGTAAGTGAAAACAAGAAAGATAATTTAATTGTCTACAACTTTGTCGAAGACTGCTTGTCAATCCGGCTTTGTTAAAATAAGTTATAACTTTTAACGAAGTGATGTCTGAGTCAGTTTTCTATGGGGCCTAGTTGTGCTTGATTGTGTATCAGTACTCGATTCCCACGAAATATATATTTTTGTGAAATAACCGTTAGATTTAGCTTGTTGATATGTTCACAAGAATTGTAGTAAATAATACGAGTCATGTTTTGGTTGGAAATTTTTAGTTCCAACTGTGCCCGCATAGAGGGCGCCAACACTAACTTTTCATAGAAGAGAGATAGAACGAAATGTACGGAAGAATTATTGAAAAATGCCTGCTCTACAACTTTGTAGAAGACACCTAATATCTATCTCTTTCCGTTGAAAAGTTTATGTTGGCGCCCTCTATGCGGTACAATGTGGAACTAAAATTTTCTAACCAAAGCATAACTCATATTATGTACTACAATTCCTGTGAACATACTATTCAGATAAATCTAAACATTATCTCACAAAAATGTATAATTAGTGGGAATCGAGTACTGATACACAACCATGCACTGCTAGGCCCCATAGAAAACTGACTCAGACATCACTTCGTTAAAAGTTTAATAACTTCTTTTAGCAAAGCCGGATTGACCAGCAGTCTTCGACAAAGCTGTAGACAATTATATTATTATTAAATTATCAGTGATACGATGCATATAGTGCCATCTAGCGGCAAAAATGCGAGTTAGTGGGTTTTCTCCATGTAAATTGTCGAAAAATCTCATGCAAATTTCAGGCACGTTGGTCCGGTAGTTAGATTCGCTTCAAATTTGGAACAAGTACTCCTGGTGGGACTAGGAATCGACTCAGGTGTGGGCCAATAGGGGTTATTTTTTTCTGTCACTCTAGGCCACACCCATGCAGGTCAATTTTGGGATGGAAAGGAATATTAGTTCAACACTTGTGAATATTATGACCGAGGAATTCTTTGCATCATCGACATTGTGTAATTCGACAGCTTCATCTTAGGCCAACTCAAAAAATTTTCTACTTAAAATTTAGCTATTTTTGAGACGGTTTTTAAACCAAAGCTTTGGAAGTTATACCTTGGCGTGGAAGAGCCGGTATATTAATACGCGCTGTTACTTAGTGTAGAATTAGAATTCATCCTTTACGGTTATTGTACAACCGCCAGAAGAAACCTAAAACGTTGGTATGCAATCTGGAGTAACGAATCAGAAAATGTAACAATATGTCAGTGATTTACTCAATATAGAATGGATAAAGGCTATGATGCAAAAACTTAAGGTTCGTCCAGGTTAAGTATTCGGTAAGGATCAATACCTTGAGCTAGGAACTCCTAGCATGTTGGTAGTCGCCTCTTACGACATGGGAGAAAGTTCCCAATGGTTCTATTCTTGGCTGAAATAGTGCAAAAAAGATCCTAAAATCATGAATATATATCACATAACTCGTGATTAAAATATCGAAAATCGTTACTATGGTCCTGAAATCGTAAACATAAATCTTTCTATTTTTTTCGAGAGTTGTCCTACTGGAGCTGTAGAGCTAGGTTCTCGGAATGGCTCCCCGTCAGAATCACTTACTACAATTTGCAAACGAGACAGGCAATGTCGCCCACTAAAATATTGCATTAGGCCAATTGTAGCGGGCCGTGATTCTGAATGTGATATTCATTCTACGGTTCAGGTATGTGCGGGCGTAGGGACTCGCGATCGCATGTATCATCGCGAAGAGCTCGACAATTTATAGTTAACGTGTTCGATCGCGTGCGCGTTTGTATGATGCGTATGCTAACGGGTATGTAACTTCGCGTGTATAAATTCTATTTTATAACCGTGTGCCTTTCGCATACTTTATTTTTTGGTGTACTGCTAAGATGCTAAAAGAGTGTGAGATCTTCCATATCACTAGAGTGCCCGGTGATGTCGCCATGGAACGTGTTGTCTAGTGGATATGCGCTTTATTTTTTTTTTGGTCCTACTGAATGTATGGACCTAAGTTATTAGGACGGAGAGTAATGGTTTCCGGACGTGACCGATTCATGAGCGCGCGAATACGGACGTTTGTAGGTTCGTGTTTGAGACAGCGTTTGAAACTTCGCGAGTGCTAAAACGTTCTCCTTATTACCGGGGTGTTATTAAGTTTGCGCGATCGCGAACGTAGGTGTGCGTTGTTAATCGCGAAGGGCTTAAGCGTTCGTACATTAACGTGTTTGTCACGTGTGCTCGCGTTCATGGGACTTCACGTGTACAAGACTGGATTTTGACATTTTCTATATACGCGTACGTTCTTGGATGGTCACGCGGACCTTCATTCTGATAGTTAGTTTTTGGTGTACAATTCACATTCTGACAGAGAGTAAGTTACCCCATATCACTAGAGTCCTCGGTCATGTCGCCATGTAACGTGGTGTCCAGTGGATATGAGAGCTTTCTTTTTTTAATTGATCCAATTGGACCTAGTCTACTGATATCAAGGATAGAAACATCCGGAAGTGACCGATTCATGATGGTGCGAGCGCGGAAGTTTTTAGGTTCACACTTGAGACCGCGTTTGAAAATTTATAGGAACTGAGACATTCACTTTATCATTGGGATGCCATCATGTTTACTAGATCGCGGGTGTAGATTCCGGGGATGATCGCGAAGGGCTCAAGCATTTGTATATTAACGTGTTTGTCACATGTATGTAACTTCTCGTGTATAACTTCGATTTTATAATGACGTAGTGTGTATTTTTGTTTGATCGCGCGCGAACTGTGAATCTGAAGATTAATTTTTAGTAGTACAGATGGTAGTCCGTTTGCAGAGGTAATGTCACCATGGAACATGTTGTTTAGTGAATATGAGCGTCACTTTTTTGATTCGTTCAACTGAAGGCATTAGTCCAGACTGGTAAAACTTTCGGACGTGGCCGTTTCATGATCGCGCGAGTGGTGGGTTAATATTTGAGACCGCGTTTGGCAGTTTAAAGATGCCACGTTTACTTAACTACCGAGGTGTTTTCATGTAGGCGAAATCGCGGGCGTAAGTATATGTGGATTATTGCAATTGCATGGTCGCGTTTGTGGCCAAGTTTGTGTTATCGCGAAGGCCACGAGCGTTTGTACCTATATGAGTATAGATAGCGTATAGTAGAGATATACTAATAAAAGGAATCATAATAGCCGAATAAAGAAAAAAGATGCAAAGAGCTTGACTAGAAGTGTATAAATTGAACAATACTATTTTGGTATACATAAATAATGGAAAATCAAACTAATATATGTACAAAAGAAACAGACTAATGAAGTAGAATAGAAAAACATATGTATCATGCAATCAAACTCGTCTAAGTGCAGCAAATGTTGTATATTTATCATTAACGACAATTGCATGCTGTTAGACTTTCATCATGCTATGCTGGCCGGGAATGGATGACTCGCGTGCGTCGGTAAATTTATTTTACCCTAATTTATTCAACCCGATTTTTCCGAATGAATAGAACCAAATGCTCAGATTGATCACCAGAAGTATTAGCCACTATTCTATCATATACGTCAGCTCTGCATACATTCTCTGACCCAACTGTCACAAATACTCAGACGAATATATACATAGATAGACATACTACTAGCACATAACAGTTGTACACTAGTACGAAAAACTACGATTATCACAAAGTTACAACTAATAGTTTTCTACTTATTCTACTTTATTAAATTAATTTAATTATTAAATTAATTTAATTGGTATATGCACGATGACGAAGTCGACCGATAAATGGACACACAATGACTCCCTCCGTGAGCCTCGTCCACGAATACCACCAATAGAACAATATTTGCAAACACGACACACGGCAAAAGTCAATCTACGTTGATCCGCCAGTCGGCCACAACACCGCGCATAGACCACTGGTTTAGCGTTGGTATACGCAGGTGCAGAGTATGAAGCAACATATAACATAAAAAATGCGCATAAGCCCGCTCGGTCTCCTCGATTCACCACTATCGAGGTGTAATACAATACCCATCTTAAAGCAATTGATGCTTGATGATGTTTGCAATACCGTCAAACCCCTAAACATTGGGGTGGGGTAAACATAAATCTTTCTATTCATGACTAAAATATCACGATGATGTCAACTGAAATGAAATGAACATAAATCATGCCATTCTGACAAAAAAAATCCAACAGTAAACTCGTCATGACGTAATGAGAAATTACGAATAACACGAAGAAGAATCCTAGAATCATGAACATCGAGTAATTGCGTGCTGTGTGTTCCGAAAATATGAACCAGAATCATAACAAAAAGTAAACGTGCCTAGGGAGCAACCACAGTAACTCAACCAAACATTCGAATGTAACGCTAGTATATATTCGGGACGAACTAGTTCTTTGGATACATAAATAGTTTGATAAAGACGAAGTATATTGTTCGTAATTTCAGGAACTTGATCACCGTTTTCGTAAATCGTTCAGTAGTCTTTTGTTCATGAATTTTTTCCGTGCACAAAAAACATTGTTCCCAAAATTGTGAACAAAGTGCCATCAATTCTGGAACAATCACGGTTTTACGTTACGAAGACAGACTCGTTAACAAAAAGTTTTTGTTTTATATGTATGTTCAATTTTCGGCATGATGCTTTTATTAGTGGAAATAATTGTTTTTGTTTTGAGAACATCAGTCGCGGTTTACGTCATGTTTTTACCAAATCGATTTCCTGTACGTGAACTAGTTCATAACTCTATGAACATTATTCATGAAACCAAAGCTCGACTCATGTTTTAATCAGAAATTTAGAAACATTAGGTCACAAAATCGAAACAGTCGGGATATCTTCTCGGGAACTTTTTGACGAGACTAGGAATTATAATCATGAATCTCTTCAATCCTCGTGAACTAAATCATGATTCCCAATATATTTCTTACGATTCAATATTCATGCTCGTGAAATAGTTCAGAAAATCATCATATATGTATTCGTAAGCTGGTTCATGATTCCTAGTATAACAGTCAAGACTTAAATTAGTTACGGAATTTGCGTTTCGTCTCATCAGAACCGGTCACCATCTTAGTGACAGGACTATTGACGATAGCTCCAAAAAATAAACCGAGACACAATTTGTGTTCCTGAGTAAACCCCTAGTCATGCGTGATATCCTACAAGAAAAGAAGTCAAGAATTACCATTCGTACACGTGAAATAGTTCACCAAATCATCAAATACTAGATATTCATGAATACGTGAACTGGTTCATGATTCCTAGTACACTGTAACCTCCATTTACGAACCAAACGGGAGGTTCGTAAATTGAATTAGTTTGTAAAAAAAGTGTTCGTTATTTATTTATTTATTCGATCTTCGGCAGATACCGTACAGATTAAGTGCAAATGACTTATTGTTATAGTGTTAAAAGTTTATAATCGCTTATAACTAGCTTTGGTAATATGATAGTCAAAAATTTCGGAAGTTTCATTAAATTTGCGGCAACGTCTATCTACCGGATTATTCTGGCCGTATGCTGTACCGTTCCTAGGAATCCATAAACGCGGTCGGTTTCTTATAACACGAGGAGGAACAAACAAATTAATCCTCGAAAGAATATCGGGATAGTCAATATTGCTCGACAACATATCAAAAATGAACATTCTTTGCAAGAAGGTACGACGTGACTCCAGCGTTAGCAAATCTAGCAGCATACATCTATTATTAGGGGAATTGTGGGAAAAACCGACACTGTGGGTAAAACCGACACCCCACAACTTTTCCTAGAAATCAAATTTTTATTCATTTCATAATGATACAATATTATTAGTACGTTAATTTGGAGCAATGGAAGAAAAATTGGATTTACGTTAGTGCGCCGAATGTCATAAAAATTAACAAAACATTCGACAGCAGCGTTCATACTCGTCTGGATGTAAAATTTCGTTGGTAGATTTTAAGGTTTTAACCGAGCGAAAGCTTTTCAAATCACTCCATTTTTCAGTACCTATTATTATCGGCCTGTCCTATGATCAACTAGGTGCATTGAAGACGAGTTTGAAAAATTCAATATTTTCAATTGCTTTTATAAAAAAATGTGCGCTGTTGGGGTAAAACCGACACCCTATGGTTAGGGTAAAACCGACACCCTGTTATGATGGTTGTGTATAGTTGCGATTCATTTCAAAATACTGGGGATCTTTGTGACACTTCAATTAGCCTATTAGAACACTATAGTATTAGCAAAAATACACAGAAATACTTTTATTGTGTTTATTTCTTGTAAGTCTCTTTAAAAATACAAAATTGGAATTTTTGCTTATCTGATTCTAACGAAGCTTTTGCTATTTCTGCAAAAAGGTCATCAAACCGAATTTCTAGTGTTCTCTTGGTTTGTCATAGACGAATTTTATCACAATGAGACAATGATATTATGTATACCCCAATAGATCGTTGATGATCAGAGTCCGAAAAATCAAATCTGAAAAAGATAGTTTTACTAAGAAGTGTGTGTGTCACTTATAAGTGAATGAATCCAATTAGCAGAACGTAGAACGCTTGCAAATCTTCTCTTACGAAATAAAATGACACTGGAGGTTGCAATTATGTGCGCAAGGATTATTTGGAAATACTCATATCAATAAATAATCCTATAGCATAAAATACTCTTATTTATAGTACTACGCTTTCGAACTTTCTTCCCCTCACTACATGATGAAGCAATAAAAAGCACATATTTGCATCATACATACTCACACTTTATTAATCACGCATATATCTCATTTTTAATAAAGATAAAGATTTTAATAAAGTGGAGAGAAAATAAATTAAAGGGGGTGTCGATCTTACCCCTATGGGGTGTCGGTTTTACCCGCAGTGCCTACAAAAAGTCACTTTGTTTTCCAAGTTTTACAACCAATAATTTTTAATGAAATTAATTTTTTGAAGCGCTGAAAAAATTAAGTCTTGTTAAGAATTTTCTGAAGAAGAATTCTGCATAAAAATTATAATTTTATTGGTTTTGTGGCAACTTGGAAAAAGTGTTAAGCTTAAGGTGTCGGTTTTAACCATAATTCCCCTATACGGTGGTAGACGGATAGGGTCGTTCTATGGCAGTTTTCTTAAAGCAAACCGTACAAAGCTTCTTTGAACACGCTCCAATCGATTGCTTTGCACGGCGTTGTACAGCACCCACACTTGTACAGTGTACTCCAAAAGGCTACGGACCAGTACGCAGTATATAGATTTCAGAGTGTGTAAATCCTCGAAGTCAGCAGTGTTTCTTTTGAAAAAACCCAACGTTGCAAAAGCTTTAGCCGCTGTCGCTGTGATGTGGTCGGCGAAGCGAAGTTTTCTGTCAAATAACACTCCCAGGTCACGGATAGATTCCACGCACTCGATGACACAGGCTCGAAGGGTTTTTTTCGCAGCGCCTTAGAGTTGTCGAGCGCCCGAAGCTTATCACCTTTCATTTATCGACGTTAATCTGCATTCCATTCAGCGAGCACCACTCTTCAAATTTGACTATATCCTCATGGTGCATAGCTGAATCGAGTCCTGAAGTAATGGAGCGAAAGATTTTCAGGTCAGCGTAGAGCAGTTTTCCAGACTTGATGCGGGTGCAGAGATCGTTGATGAATAATATAAAGATAAGTGGCCCTAAGTGACTTCCTTGAGGGACACCGGTTGGTGTTTCAAATACGCTTGAGCATGGGGTGCCGATTCTAACAAATGCAGAAAGGTAAGATTGTAACCACCTGGTTACCCACGGAGGAAATCCTAATCGCTGCAGTTTCATAACCGCAATGTTGTGCGGCACTAGAAAACTTGTGTACGTCATCGAGTTCGAAGTTGTCGAGCGTTTCTTTACAAAGCCGTGCTGACGTTAATCAATTATGTGTTAAGATGCAGCGTACATTGCATTGTAAACAAACTTTTCCAAAACTTTGGCCAAACAATTCCGAAGCGAGATCCCTCTATAGTTTTCAATATTATGAGTGTTTCCAGCCTTATGGATAGGAACTATAGCAGCTTCTTTCCACACACGTGATCGAGCGCTTGAAAATAATGCTTACTGGTACAGAAAGCGCTCGGGCACAATGTTTTATGAACAAAGGGGGCAAACAATCCGGACCTGGCCCTTTCAACGGGTCAACGCTGGATAAAGCTATCAAAACATCGGCATCGTTTACGTTAGGGCAGGGGAGGCTGATACTATAGGTTGGCAATGTTTCAAGGTAGTCTTGCGATGGGTAGACAGGAGGGCTGGTAAATACATCTCGAAAGAGAGCTGCAAAAAGATCCACTGATTCGGCTGGGGACTGTGAACATTTGTCTCGAAGATAAACATTTTCTGGATTACCCCCGGAGCGTCCTCTGCTCTTTATAAACTTCCAGAATGTCGAGGGATTATTCCGCAGGTTGCATTGGACTTGGTTGATATACTCTCAGAATGCACTGTTTCGGGCTGATTCATATTGCAGCTCAAATTGTCGAAGAATAACTTTGTTGTCGTCGGTCCTGTGATGTAAGAATCGCTTACGTTGCTTCCGTAGTACGTTGTGCAGCCGGCCAAGCTCAGCGTTCCTCCACGGGTACTTATAATCTACTTTTTAATGGTACGTTTTATAGGAACGAAGAATTCCATATATGGCCTCCTGAAACTGCCTGATCCAAATCATTTCCATCCAGCATATCGTGCCAATTGACTGCGCCAATGGCCGATGAGACTTCATCGAGGTTGCATCGAGTAAAATCAAAGTTGAGGTCGTCATTAGTTGTATCAGAATCGTCGCCGTCGTTAGAACACGCGTCAAATCTGTAAACGAAGTGCTTATGGTTAGGGTCTACCTTAAGTATAGATGCCGGAGGCTCGATCAGTTCGAACACGTTCGTGTCGTTGACGAAGGCTAGATCGAGTGTCCGTCGGTTCACATTGCTAAGAGAGCAGATTTGATATAAACCATCAGAGACCAAAGTTTCTGTGATGGCCGTCTCTTGCTCCGATGTTGCATTTTCTGGAATGTAGCACTTAAGATCGTCATCGAAAGAAGACCACCGGAGATTAGGAAGGTTGTAATCACCAACAACTAGTACATTGTCTCGTCTGCTGGCTTTGTCAAGAATGCTCTGAACCGCAGAGGAGTGTACGTTATACAAGTCAGGATCACTGTTCGGCCTCAGTTAAATGCAGCAAATAAATGACGACCGACCTGGCAGGGAAACGCGTACGACAACCTGATCCAAACATTCACATCCAGGCATTTTTAGTTCAGTCGCAGCAAGATTTTTCTTTATCGCAATAAGAACACCACCACCACCTTACGATCGCAACGATAAATAGCGTAGTTCGTCGTAAGCTCGAAATTTAATATATCATCGCGTAGCCAGGTTTCGGTGAGAACAATAATGGCGTAATCGCAGGAAGTAAGGGCAAGCAAGAAGGTCTCAGTTTTCGTTCTCATTCCACGGACGTTCTGGTAGTAGACGGACAGGAAATCTTCAGAGGTCAAGTGTGTGATATGAATGGATCGATGAGAATCGAAGCTTACTTGGATATTAGCGGCGTCTCCACAGTGATCAGTGGGATTTCGTTCGTAAAAAAAGTTTGCTCCACATTCTTATTAAAATTCGTTTGTGGAGCCATATTCTCGATAACCATAACAACATGGGTATTTTTGGAACGGGCTTGATAAGTGAATGATGAAAATGGACAAATGGAACCTTTTTGAAATCCAACATGGCGAGTTCCAGTTGAGAAAAATCCTCGATAACCCTAATAATGAAAATATTTTTGGTACGGGATTGACAAGCGGATGATAACAATGGACAATTTTTTTAATTTTTGCATTTTTTCTTCAAATAAGTAGAGGTGCGCCCCGTTTTATCCGCCTGAAATTCACCAAGGGGCTGATAAAAAAGGGTTTTAACTGTAGTTATGTTTGGAACGGGTTTGACAAGGAAATGACGGAAATCGAGGAATGACGTCATTTTGAAGGCCAAGACCAGCTACCGGATTAGCAAGAGTTTAAATAAACATATCACCACTAATTACTATATCTATATCTACTCGATAATTATCGAATTCTGAAAATGCCCGTTTAGGTTATAGAGAATTTATCTAAACCGGAAGTCGCCATCTTGGATTATGAAATGGCTCAAGACATCGATTTCCGTCATGTATTCGTCAACCCCATTCCGAAAATAAACAACTTTTATTAGTAACAGTTAGCTAAGAATACGTGAAACTTCATACTATACTGTAAAACCTCAAACTTTTTTACGCACTTGGTTCGTAAAAATGAGTTCGTTATTACGTTATAAGTTCATAAAAAAGTTACGTAAATCGAATATTACGTCCAAAAAAGATTCGTAAATGGAGGTTTCAGTTTATAATAGTCACTACTGACCATACGTGCTCGTGAAGTATTTCACAACATTATCAAATATTATTCATGTGTTCGAGAACAAGTTTATGATACCTAGTACAATAGCCACAGCTATTCATAATCGTAAAATAATTCGCGAAATCATAAAATATTATTCATGTATACGTAAACTAGTGGAATAGTCACGACTTACCATTCGTGTTAGTGGAAAAACTCGCGAAATCATAAAATATTCATTTTTTCGTAAACTGATTCTTGATGCATAGTTCAATAGTCACACCATTGTACTTCTGAAAAAGTTGGCAAAATCCTGAAATATAATTTATGGATCTCCAAAAATAGCATTAAAATCATATTGACACATAAAAACCAGCACATTGTTATAAGATAGATCTTATGACACTGATACGTTACCTTTCATTTAAAAGTGAGTTACGATAGGTATTTCCTTTCGTAAGTCTCGAGAGACTTTGAACGGAACGGAAGGTAAGATTATAATACCAAAATATGACATTGACCAGTGTGGAGAGTATGACCAATGGAGCATCATCGCAGAAACCAATGACAATCCTTCCTCTACACGTGTAAAAGTGAAATGTATCTTGCCAAGCAATAAAAATGGTCAAATTATAGAATTTAATTTGCCTTAATCTTGTTTCACGGAAAGCACACGAGCAGATTCCAAAGATGCAATTTCTACCCGACCAAGACTGTCAGCATTTTTCCAATCGAGTTCGAATCTAATAAGTCGAGTTTCGTGTCTGCATCAATGATAAATGACCACGGGCACCGGGAAGTGTGTCTCCGTCGCCGATGCAACGAGTTTCCGAATGCTATGGAGTAGGACCACTTCTTCGGGTGTTGAAAAAAGAAGCTTAATTTGACGTGCAATGGGCGTGTTGCGATCCCGGACCGGGTAAAATCCGCGGACGGAGATCGAATTAAAAATGATTTATGACCGAGCTGGTTGTGTTTTTTTTTGTCTCCGTGCTGGCGTTTTAGTGGGAGGTACAAATCATTGTTGTGGAATCGTTGGGAATTAAGAGATTTTGTGAGAAATGTTCTGCTTTGAAATATGGCAAAAAGAGACAGGATTAAAATTTTAAGTGTCCAATTAATATTGGTAAACTCCAGACGGTGTCTCGATTTGCCGATGTGTACAACCAAATTAGTGCCAAGAAAAATACTACCTTTCACCGAATTGCAAGTTAGCCTGGCCTTAATTGGACTCATATCCATCGCGAAACATTGTTAAACGTAACGATAATATTCAATTACGAGCACCTTAAGCAAATGAGACTCCCGAGTATGTACATGCCGGCAAAGCCTTTCTGAAACAATACCGACCAGTTAAAAATTACTACCTCCAAAAGAGCAATTCTTCCCACGAACAGACCGCCAAGACTGGCGGTAGGAACATTGTTTCCCTACGAGACAGCTTAAATTACAGCTCTCATTTTTGCGCCCGAAAAAAATCGAGTTTTGCATCATGGTATTCCCTCTAAAAGTAAAAAAAAACTCTGTCAGACTGTTTCACCTCCAGAAGCGGTAGGTTACGAAGCAATGAACCATAGGCGAAAATATATATAAAAAAATGCAAGAAAATTTCTACAATGTAGAATTGAATTTCGTCATTAATCGTCGTAGCCTGAGACCAGCAGGACCATGCCGCGCCTCTGCCGCGTCGAATCGTTCCGCGGACAGAGAGGCATGTTCGAGCGGGACAGCACCATGTATCAAACCAAACAGAAAATTAAAGATCATGTACTGCGAGATACAGTGTCCGGTTTACAACCAAGAACCACGTGAAGGAACGAAGAGGCAAAGAAAAAAAATTGCACACGCATAAATATTTACGGCCTTTTTTTGTCTTTCCGCGGACGACGGACCTTTGGTGTCTTATAAGGGAATAAGTTCTTGTCGATGGATGCTAGGATGTTTGCAGGAGAGAACAAAAAAAAATTAAAGTTGCAAGAAAAAGTGGTACCGGACCCGGGGTCAGTCACGTCAGTCAAGCTGATTGGCGGTGCTGCAGGGTCGAAGTTGGGCGAACCATCAACTAATATCTTACAACTAACAACTAATATCGTTACAATTTTTTGAGATGTCAAGTCTAGGAAAGAAAATAGATACAGGATTTAATGTAGATGACCATATATTCCAACTCTGAAAAATAAAGATTTTTATTGTCAGTAAGATCGCCGAACTAGACTTGCAATAGTTCAGTATCCGTGTTGAGAATTGCTTGCGAAGTCCGTCGAAACAGCCACGCTAAGTGATTTCAATTTTCCGTCCCTGCTCAGTAGATGACACCGAAAACTACCACTGCTCGAATTGAACCCTGTTCGGCAAAGTTTCAACGAGCGCACATGATACATTGCAGAGAAATATCCTTGCAATTAATTTTAATGCATATTTGTGCATTCTCCGTGTACGCGCGCGTTCAGCACAACTTTTCCCGCACACGGCCAAGCTGGCGGAGAAACCGGCCGACAGACTGGCCGACCCGACGCAGGTTCGAGCCACGATTTTTTTCCGCCAAAAACTTGTACCTGCCTACCTCTAGCACACAGAGGTCTCGTGCAGCGTTGGATGATTTGTGACTGGTATATTTTTCATACCCGTGCCTCCCGTATCCTGCCTGTTCTTCGTTCGCCACGAGAACCCGGGCAGACTGCATGCGGGAGGACCTGTTTCATCTGTGCCATGATGGTGGGAGGCCTTTTCCTACTGATTAAGACTTCAAAGTTAGATAATTTTCCCTAGATATTATCTTCTGGAAACCACTATTGAGTATTCACCCACTATACGATACCAAACAAATTGAAATAGTTGGAACAGTTTCAGTATCAGTAAACCAAATATAATAGAATAATTCTTCTGACACCGATCCCTGCTTCCTTGAGCTACCTAGCTCCCAGCTTTATCGAGATTTACTCGGAAATTATCCGGCGGTGAATTACCCTACTCAGATTTAGAGTTCCCAGGCGGTAGATTTCTCCCGATACCGATGTTCGTTTCGGTGAGCAATTTTGCTCCCCACTTCGTTCCGATCTAGTCCCCGGCGGTGGACCTAGCCTACACAACGGGCCTGCCAGTAGGTGCTGAGGTCTGTCCAGCGATTTCCGATAAAGCATAGCTTCCGGTTCACTGGCTCTCCCACGATCCACTGCTAGTTATTCGACACGATCTACTTGCTCTAATCTCCGGTGGTGAATTTACCCTACTCACGAGCTACCCGGTAGGGTGTCGAAATCGGTCCGGCGATTCCGGTGAAGCCTGACGTCCGGTTCACTGACGCCTCGACGACCCCAGCCCGATGCTACGTCGCGTACTATTCAACTGGTCACCAGCGATAGACCTAGTCTACATCGTCGGAGAGTTCCCCGGCGACGGAATTTCTCCCGAAACCCAATTTGTGGTTTCCCGGTGGCGTTGTAGCCAATGGTGCTACTTTGTTGGACCCTTCGCCACTTCCTCTGCAGCTCGGAAGATATACTCGTAACCACAATGTTGACAGCCTCCCGGATATGGTCGTTGTGGCACATATCTTCGACGATATTGTCCGCTGTCACACCAAGTAACCTAGAGTATTCAAATACCACGTGTTCTGGTGTCTCTTGCATGTTCACATACTCCGGGCAAAAGGGGACTAAGAGTGTCCAAACCGATGCAGGTACTTCCGGAAGCATCCATGCCCGGACAAAGACAGCGTCAAATGGAAGTTCACCTATCCATACTTCCTATGTACCTAAGCAGACACAATTGGGAAGAGTTGGTCAGTCTACCTTCCTTTCTCCGTGTTGTCCCACTCTTGCTGTCGCTTAGCCAACGAGTCCGCTCGGACCAGTCTCCACCAGACATGGCTATTGTAATTTAACCGATCGTCGACCATCACACCCAGGTGCTTCATCGCACGCATCAATGGGATGGATTGTCCCCCGACACTGATCTCGACACGCTGGATTTGGTTACAGTTGCTGACCAGCACTACCTCGGTCTTATGGTGAACCAGCTGCAACTTGACGTCAGTCATCCAAATTTCCACGATGCCTATTGTCTGTTCCGTCAACATCTCCTCCTCCTGAAGGGTCTCGCCGGTTATCGTCAGGACAACATCATCTGCAAAGCCGACGATCTCAACTCTCCTGTGCAGGAGTGTTAATACTCCGTTGTACATTATATTCCAGAGCGTTGGGCCGAGTATGGAGCCCTGAGGTACTCCCGCCGTGACCCTAATCCACCTCTGCCCCATGTTCGTTTCGTAGACCAGTACTCGGTTCTGGAAGTAACTTTTCAGAACCTTACACAGGTAGTGCGGAACCCGCATTCTGTGCAGCGCTACGGCGATCGCCCCCCATCTAGCACTGTTGAACTCGTTATTTACGTCTATCGTTACCACAGCTCAGTAGCCTTACCCTTTCTCTTTTCCTTCAATGCTTTCTCCGCGCACGCGATGACTGTGCGGATGGCGTCCACGGTCGATATTCCTTTTCGGAACTCGGACTGTCTCTATGATAGTTCGTTCTCACTTTCAGCATAGGTCGTCAACCTGTTGAGGAAAACCCTTTCCAGGAGTTTACCAAGTGTATCCAGCAGGCATATTGGCCGATCTCTGGTGGTTTCCCTGGTTTTGGTAGTAACGCCAGCTTCTTGATCTTCCATCTATCCGGGAAGTAGCCATCGTCCAGGCATTCCTGTAGGACTATCCTGAACATCCGGAAACGCCAGGATCGCAGTCTTCATTACGTTGGAGATACCATCCCGTCCTGGAGCTTTCTTCGCTTTCAGCCCTTTTGCCACAATGAGGAGCTCATCGTAGGAAACTCGATTGTCACCAGCATTTCCACTTTCTGCATCAACGTACGGTGTAGGCGGCCTTGGTTTGGTCGTGCTTCGGGAAAAGAGCCTCCACGATAGTTTTCAGATTGTTGGCGCACATCTCGACTGGCGTCATTGGACCCTTGATCCTGTCCATAACGACACGGTAAGCATTGCCCCAGGGGTTAGCGTCTACTTCTCTGTACAGCTTCTTGTAGCAGGTGGACTTGCTTAGCACTATTTCGCGTTTAACAGTTATGTGTCCAACAAAAAAAAACATCTTTAACAGGCCAACGAGGGTATCCGGGTACCCACAAATTGGAATGCTCATAACTATGGCCTCCCTCAACCGATTTGGACACTTTTAGATATTTTGGATTCAGGAACTCGTCCACTTTTTAATTCTGTACAATAGAACCGGAATAATGGATCTGGTTTTTGGTAATCCGGATTTTCCGGAGTAATGTTCCAGTACTAGGATATGATTTGTAAATTTTAACAATGTACTAGCAATATGAGTATCAAAACTCTTCAAATTGTCTCGGAAGTCTATTTTTTATTGTTACGGGACCCTATGGCAATTTGAAAAATGGAATTGGAATGGAATGGCCACTCACGGCCCCACGGGAACCTGCTCCGGAATGTCCGTTCCGGGGTCAAATCACCAAATGGTTCCCAAACCACGAGATACAGCCTGCTGATGCAATTCCAAGAATTTTGATACCCATATTGCTAGTATTCCAATGAAGTTCACAAATAGTACCCCAGCACTGGAACCTGCTTCCGGAAAAACCAAATGAAGTAACCCGATTCATTTTTACCAAGTCCAAAAGTGGATGAGTTCCTGAATCCAAAACGGCCAAAAGTATCGAAATCGGTTAGATATTACCTTAGTTACGGGCATTTTAGTTTTGTGGGTACCCGGGTACCCTAGTCGGCCTGTTACGTAGTAAAAAAATTCAGGAGCCCCTCCTCACTCCCACCCTTACTATATCAACAATATTATTAACCCAAAAGCTTGACTTAGTGAAGTTCTAAGATGTCACAAAGTTTCAATTTCCAGCTATGGATAAAACATAGGACTTTAATTAATTGAAACTTAAAAAGGTACCCGGGTACCGCGTCGGACACACAACGGTTAAAATAGGCCCTAGTCGCCCGGAATGTTACCTTACACTCTTCTCTTACAGCCTCAGAGCTTCATGTCTGAAGGCGTCTTCTGGATTTTAGACATACAACCCGGAGGAAACACTTGTCGAAGTCCTTTATTGTTCGCTTATACGCTCCAGCCCTCACTCTTCGTGTCACTCACTCACTGCAATTCCGCCGACCAATGGTGTAGTGGATCGCCTGGTGGTTGCTATGTTGCTATGTACTAACTCGCAGACGTGCTAGCGGAAATTTCGTTTTACAGCCTTACATCCAGCTTCACCAGGGCTTCCAACAGGCGGTAACCTCTTGCATTGGTTAGCACACTACCCAGCTCCACGGCCCAAGCGTTAAAATCTCCTGCTATAACAACCAGCGTTCATCCGACTAACGAGTCGGTTAGGGCAGCCCTAAGTTTGCGCCGCTAAAACAACAAAAATGATCCATAAAACCTATTTTAATCCACCTAGCGGTGCAATTGTGCCTTTCTCAATCATGAATCACGAGAATGTGTGCGTTGTTTATATTCATTAAAAGAGTTCGAGTTCTAAAATTTTGAAAAAAAAAAACAGCCACGGTAATATTGAACTGAAAAAAGGTGCAAAATCGGCAAAGTCCCAAAAAGTCGATTTTTACAAAAAAAAATTTTTCGAGATAACATAAAATCTCGACGTTTCATGCATTTTAAAGATGTTTGGCATCAAAAATACGAATTCGATTTCTGAAATTTCATGGGGTCCCCCCTTTGAAAAAAAATTTGAGTTCTGGCTTATATGGGAATTTCATATGTGACCGGACGATTTAGTCTATATTTCCGGACCCATATAAGCGATCCGTACGAAATTTTATAGACATCTGTGGGGATATTATAGCTATCATTTGGAACTAAGTTTGTGAAAATCGGCCCAACCATTTCCGGGAAACTGATGTGAGTTCGTAAATTTTGAAAGATGGCCGCTTTTCCCGGGCACTTCCGGAACCGTCTATGGTGGTCAATGTAGTCAACGAAAGTTTGGTTGGCCGTCGGTGACCTAGAACAACAAATTTAAGTTGTTTGAGAGACATTTTAGCGAAATTTTTACCTTTTTTGCTTTCATCGGAGTATCGGTTTGAATCACAATTTGCTATGTGATCGCACGCCACAACCTGTAACTCCGGAACCGGAAGTCGGATCGGGATGAAATTAAATAGCCATTTACGGGGACGCAATACCTTTCATTTGAGGCCAAGTTTAGTCGAATCGGTCTAGCCATCTCCGAGAAACCGATGTGACTGTTATTCTGAATTTAGATACTTCCGCCGGGGCTTCCGGAACCGAGGATGGTGGCCAATGTGGCCAAATAGACTTTGAATGGATGTTAGTGACCTAATACTACAAATCGAAGCAGTTGTGGTCATATTTTGGAAAATTTTTCACCTTTATACATTCATTGCAGAATTTATTAAAATCGACATTTTCTGCGTGTTCGTACTTATCACCCTGTAATTCCGGAACCGGAAGTCGGATCCATTAGAAATTCAATAGCAGCCTATGGGAATGTTGCACCTTTCATTTGAGACTAAGTTTGTCAAAATCGGTTCAGCCATCTCTGAGAAAAATGAGTGACATTTTTGGTCACATACACACACACACATACATACATACACACATACATACACACACAGACATTTGCCGAACTCGACGAACTGAATCGAATGGTATATGTCACTCGGCCCTCCGGGCCTCCGTTAAAAAGTCGGTTTTCAGAGCAATTGCAATACCTTTCTATTGAGAAAGGCAAAAAGGTGCGAAATCGGCAGTCCCAAAAAGTCGATTTTTACAAAAAAAATTTTTTTTCGAGATAACATAAAATCTCGACGTTTCATGCATTTTAAAGATGTATGGCATCAAAAATACGAATTCGATTTCTGAAAGTTCATGTGGTCCCCCCTTTGAAAAAAAATTTGAGTTCCGGTTTATATGGGAATTTCATATGTGACCGGACGGTTTAGTCTATATTTCCGGAACCATATAAGCGATCCGTACGAAATTTTATAGACATCTATGGGGATATTATAGCTATCATTTGGGACTAAGTTTGTGAAAATTGGCCCAACCATTTCCGGGAAACTGATGTGAGTTCGTAAATTTTGAAAGATGGCCGCTTTTCCCGGGCACTTCCGGAACCGTCTATGGTGGTTAATGTAGTCAAAGAAAGTTTGGTTGGCCGTCGGTGACCTAGAACAGCAAATTTAAGTTGTTTGAGAGACATTTTAGCGAAATTTTTACCTTTTTTGCTTTCATCGGAGTATCGGTTTGAATCACAATTTGCTATGTGATCGCACGCCACAACCTGTAACTCCGGAACCGGAAGTCGGATCGGGATGAAATTAAATAGCCATTTACGGGGACGCAATACTTTTCATTTGAGGCCAAGTTTAGTCGAATCGGTCTAGCCATCTCCGAGAAACCGATGTGACTGTTATTCTGAATTTAGATACTTCCGCCGGGGCTTCCGGAACCGAGGATGGTGGCCAATGTGGCCAAATAGACTTTGAATAGATGTTAGTGACCTAATACTACAAATCGAAGCAGTTGTGGTCATATTTTGGAAAATTTTTCACCTTTATACATTCATTGCAGAATTTATTAAAATCGACATTTTCTGCGTGTTCGTACTTATCACCCTGTAATTCCGGAACCGGAAGTCGGATCCATTAGAAATTCAATAGCAGCCTATGGGAACGTTGCACCTTTCATTTGAGACTAAGTTTGTCAAAATCGGTTCAGCCATCTCTGAGAAAAATGAGTGACATTTTTGGTCACATACACACACACATACACACACACATACATACATACACACATACATACACACACACACACAGACATTTGCCGAACTCGACGAACTGAATCGAATGGTATATGTCACTCGGCCCTCCGGGCCTCCGTTAAAAAGTCGGTTTTCAGAGCAATTGCAATACCTTTCTATTGAGAAAGGCAAAAATTGAAAAACAATCCATAAAAAAGTTGTCCATGTTCCATAAAACAAAACTGAAAATCCATAAAACAGTGTGAATGATCCATAAAAAAGGGTGATTTGATCCATAGATTATGTAAAATTGAACCATAAAATGGTCGCAAAAGAGCACTAAAATAGTAATGAAAGAGCAATTAAAATCAACCAATGCCCCATAAAAATATTGGAAATGTTCCATAAAATGATATATTTTGCGCCATAAATTAACTGACATTGATTCATAGAATATTAACAATGTACATTAAAACACGTCGATATTTTCCATAATATCGACAAAAATGTTCCACGGTATTACAAAATGGAGCAATAAAATGTTAGAAAAAGTTCCATAAATTTGATGAAAATGTTTGCTAAATAATTTTTCTTGGTCCATAGAAGATGTAGCTTTGACCATATTGGCCACCTACAAATTTGATTTAAATTGAAAGATTTGACATCTTCTTTTTTATCCAACTCGTTTATTTGATAAGGCAGTTTTGCGTTAGCTTAAGGGGTTATATATGTTGAGGTCGGTCAAAAAATCGAATCTTTTTTATTCTTCTATCGTAAAGCTCAGGTTCTTAAGAATGTTACCTCAAATTTTTATAGAGATCGGAGCAGCGGACGCAAAGTTATAGCGTTTTTCATCTTGCTCTCTTATGGAGGTGTTGCTTATACTTGAAACTTTCAACGCGATTATCTCGAAATCATGTTTCCCAAAAGCGTCTTTGCGGTGACTACGATTGCCGGAAAAGTATCAACCGATCTCAAAACTTTTTTGTGATATGTTCGTAATTTAACTGCCGTGTCCTTGAACGATTCCATTTGTTCGTCAAAATTTTCATATTATTGTTATGAATTTTTTCATATTTTTTTTCAGGTGAAAATAGTGATTTTTTTGGAAAAATCGTCCCCGTTTCCAAAAAGAAGAATTTTTTTTAATCGATCGTTCAAGAACACCACAGGTACATATACTAATGATTTTTTTTAGTTTGATGGCTTCTGTTGAGCTGTTGGACTGGAATCGTAGTCACAGCAAGCCTCTTGAAACACACGGCAAGGCCCAAATCCCCGACTATATACGGGGAACGTGCCATTCAAGCCAATATATTCTGATTCCCGAACCCGATTGGCGATTCTACGTTGAAACCGCTCGCAGATAGCGCTGGAAGGAAAGTGTTGCTGATTTTATTCTGTTCTGTCATAGTGCATATATTTTCTGTAAACATTGGTAAAAAATGACTTTTAAACACCAAATTACCGATCAATTTGTTGATAATTGTTTATGAAAATGGAAGAAAATCATCATTTTATCAGATGATGAGTAAACATCTTGCGAAAAGAGTGTAAAACATAGTGGTTTCTAATATTATTCGCAGAGCTATATGCGTGCTGTTTCGAAATGTAATTTGTTGAGCACCGTAGCCGCCGCAACAGCATTTCCCATTCGTCCTAAGTTAAGCCAAACCTTCATGACATGGTGTAAATTCATGAAACTCTCCAGATCACGCGAGGAAAGAATATATCCGGCTAATAGGAAAGTGTCAGCTTTGTATCATGCACAGCCGATCCTTCTCTCCGATAGTCTTCACTGAATCTCCTACGTAGTTCAAAATATAAAGG
This sequence comes from Topomyia yanbarensis, assembly GCF_030247195.1. Classification (NCBI taxonomy): domain Eukaryota; kingdom Metazoa; phylum Arthropoda; class Insecta; order Diptera; family Culicidae; genus Topomyia; species Topomyia yanbarensis. Next base: position 324,091,776 of record NC_080672.1, on the reverse strand, counting down.
AGTTTGACATTGGTGCTGATTGGGTCTAGGTTTCGAGTTGGAACTTTATTTATGGAACGATTTTTTATAACCACAATAATACCCCGATTACATTTCGAAGAAATGTATGAGTCAAATAGTTGCAAATGGCTGTACTTTCAGAATAATTGCAAATAAAACTAAATTTCTTACTCGTTTCATTCATATTTTGGCAGTGGTTAGCTTTTTCCGAGAAGATAATGAAGATTTTGTTGTAAGCTACGACACACTTACGGGTGAAAAAAAGCAAATTGTATCACTTTGCCAGTTCATGAGCTGAATCATAGGTGTCGCATGACTAATTTTGGTTTTGCCGCAAATCGCCAATGGTTTTTGCAAAACCTTTAAGAAAATAAGTGAAGGTGGCAACCCTGCCACTAAACGAAAGCCACACCAAAAAGAATGATGAAACTTTTTATATTTATCGTACAAAAGGATGCTCTTCCATCTGCACCAAAAGGTTGATAAAAGAGATCGCAAAAGGTTGATGCTCATTAGCTGGCTTGAGTGAGTCGTATTGAAAATACCAACGTATTTTAACTGTAATTAAAGTAATTAATGAAAGTATTTAAAAATACTTCCGTTGTACTTAATAACATACTTAATGTAATTATTGTCAATATTCAAGTACCAAAAATATTTAAGTACATATTGGCAATAATTAAAATATTTTTCGTATTTAAGGTATGAATGCGCTGTACCCAAAATCATTTCTCTACTTAAATTATAATGAACTTAACTCGTACTTTTTGAATATTGGCAGTAATTAAAGTACTTTGTGGTACTTAATGGTACTTAAAGTAACTAATTAAGTCCGACTTCTGGCACTGCGTCGTATTGAAGATTTAGTGCTTGCCCCTCGGAGGAATGTTCGTCGGTGTGTACGCAGCAGAAGTTAATCGTCGGCAAGGTTCGAATCGTTTCAAAGGATTCTCGTCTTGTATCACCAAACATAGTTATCTACAAACCGTCCTTCCGTCCTTACAAAGACGAATACATAATTGAAAAAGAATTGAATTAGGAAATTTCCTTTATTAATCATAATATAAGCATATATTTGTAAAATCAATAATCTACAAAGCCGAAGGGTTTTGCAACACCTTCAAGAAAATCAGTGAATGTGGCAACCCTGTCACTAAGCGAAAGCCATATCAAAAAGGATGATGAAAATATTTTTGTTTATTATACATCTACATCGCAAAGTTGATAAAAGAGCTTGCCATATTTCACATGTAGTAATTTTACATGAGCTACCAAAGAGAGACGTTCATCTGCGTGTAGTAGAACGATTTTGTAAATCGTACCTTCCAGCGATAATGGTACAACAGAAGCAAGATGGCGAATTGCTGTTTTATAGCATGTGCATGAGCCTTGGCGGTAAGGTTCGAATCGTGTCATAGGGTTCTTGTCCTCAAGCACAAGACAGTTATCTGCAAACCGTCCTTATTAAATCGAATATATGATGAAAAAAGAATGGAATTGGAAATTTTTTTTATTAGCTTGTTAATGATCAATTCTGTATCTTATACCAGTGAACAATAACATTAAAAGTAACAACGTAATGCGTGTGTGCCCTGAAAAATCATGCAATATTGATACCATGAAATAAATTCGCACATGGTGTTCGCTAGTCATGTTTCATTTTCAGTGTAGCAATGGTTGTGTTTTGTACACAATCCTCTAATTTTTGTTGTTGTAATTGGAGACGAACCACTGCGACCAGTATTTAGATCTGTTGTGGTATGTAATCGAAGGTTTATAAAGTAGGCAATACAGGGCCGTCTTAGGATCACTCGGACCCCTATTGAACGTAGGGCCCTAAAGTTGAGCAGACGTAAAAAGATTAAGAGTAACATTCGATGAATACTTTAAGGATTCCAAATTAGGACATTTTGTAATGGCAATTGAAAAGATAAGAAAATAATTGAAGTTTGGAAACATTCGTTCCGTTTCTTTTTGTAGCATCCGTATAATTAAATACGCAGTTAGTAGCATGCTTACAGATTTAACAATAGTAATTCTAAATCTTTAGTTATATTGTTTTAAGGATGAAGAGTTTGTTGATGAAGAAAGAAGAATAATGGAATAGGGCAGATTTACCGAAAATCCACCATTCGGATTCCCTTGTCCACGCCAGCAAAGAATCCTTCATACTTTATGATGCGTTTAAGGTTGTTTTCGTAAACAATGTGCTAGGCTATGTATAACTACGTAAATGGTACAACATCTATTATATATACTATTATATGTCAATAGATGGACGTGCAGTACTAGTTTAGAAATCCATCGCTGAAGTATCACACTTTTTGATACATGAAATGCGAATAATATGCGGTATCCATAATTGTCTGTTTTGAGGTTTAGTGGTGCATGCTATCAGTAGATATTTGGGGGAGAAACCCCCTCTCAATGCAATCCTTTAAAAAATTACCCCCCCCCCTCCTTCACGGACGACTCAGAATAACAATATTCTGTTGAAATACAGTTTAACGTGTAAGGTTCATATTTTGTACATTTAGTGAAATGTCTTTGTAAAGTGTGATAAATTTGGTCAGAAATCCTTCTATTAATTAGCATAACCAGACAATTTAGCCAAGCCACCGTAAGGAAATTCAGCTACCACATCGCAAGAATTATGAATCATCCTATCGCAAATTTGAAAACAACTCGAGTGCCACAGTTTTGAGCGTGCCTATAATTTCCCACTAGAGACAGATTTATTATAGCTGAAAATACAAACTGGCAAGCAATCTGCAGTTGTGGCACACGAGGTCAGATTTATGTCACATCCGGGATTATGCACCATGGCAGGGAACTTACCACAAAGAGTGCCTTCAAAACGTCGAATACCTTTTAGACTAGACTGTGGTTTTCCAGCGTTTTGGTCTGTTGTGACATTGTGTCTTTATTGAAAATTCGTACTAGAGTTGTGTAGAGATAGAGATATAGAGATTTTGTGCTCAAAGACTGCAATACGCCGAACTGCCCGGAAAATCCCTAAATCAAAAGATGTTGGGCAATTACGAAGCAGCAGAAAAAAATTAGATGCTGCTAAAAATGAAATTAAAATGTAACGCAAGTAGATGATAGCTGAGAAAGATTTTACAGAAACTACTAGTAAAAATTGATGAGCGCCACTCAAAGCAGTCTTCCAATATTACTTATCACAAACTGAATCTTTTTATAAATTTGGATATCAAATTTATTTTTGGTCACCTTTTTTTTGCGTAGGGTAATAATTTCGTGACAACCTTTAGTTGTAAAACTGAAAATTAGCAAATATACTAGAAGTACACATAATATAAAGTACATCAATATCACTCAGTTTGATGCGTTTTACGTCGGACTGAACTAATTGAAATCAGAAGCGCATATGCAGAAGTTTCGCTTATCCCTTTCGTAAGTCTGTGCGTTATAAAAGGACTGACATAGCAGTATGACAATCTGTGAAAAACAATACGCTACTAAAATTCAACTTTTAAAAATAAGTCTTGGTTACGATTTCAGCACGAAGATGTTTTTAAACTAATGTATTTCACAAAAATTGATCTTTGTTTTAAAACTACGAAGCATACAGAAGTGTTATTCTAAGCATACTGAACGTGGGCAGTACCACGTTTCTGATGTGATGAAACTGGATATGGTGAAGGTACAGAAAAATATTCCACTTCATTAACAGAAGGCATTGAAATCAATCGATAATGTGTTGGCGAAACCCCTTCAGATAATTTAGAATCAGGATTATTCATATTCGAGCCTCGCGTTTTTTGCTGTAGAATAAGAAAAAAATAATAGTAATCTATCTTTGCGTTTGTCATTAATCCAATTCAACCAAAACTGAAATCAGCAGCTCAAGCGTGTTCTACTTGGGAGCGGTATATAAACCGTTATGTGTCCAACAAAAAACACCTTTAACAGGCCCGGATGCCGATAAATTGAAATTCTTATAACTTTGGCTTTCTTTAACCGATTTGGACACTTTTAGATGTTTTGACTTTAGAAACTTTTTGATTCTGTGGAATTTAACAGGATGAATGGATCTGGTTCTTGGTAATCCAGATTTGCCGGAGTATAGCTCCAGTACTAGGGTATGATCCGTAAATTTTAATTATGTTTTAGCAATATGATTAATACTCATTGAGTATCATAACCAGAGCTCAAAAAAATTGACATCCCTGCGTGAACTTGAAAGGAAACGAAATTAAATTCATGCCAACTGCGACGCATTAAATTTTTGGTTCGTTTTCCTCGTCATTCATTCTCCCGACGCCGCGCATTCAGGTTCGGGCATGTTCAGTTTCAGCAGCAAACCGGGATTATTGAGCAAAAGTGCACCAGATATAGATTACGCAGTGCACTGCTCGAAAATGAAGAAGATGCCAACTTCCGCCTTCAAATAACAAATGAATGCTTCGGTGGGCGAAGAAATTTATATTTCCTCTGCATTCAAGCATTTGATTCTGCATGAAATTTCAGTCAGTTGGAAAGTTAATGAATGAGGGAGGCGCTGACTCTGAATGTTGGTTTCGGAAAATGCAAACAGAAATAGGTAAGTTATTTTTTTCGCAGCACTGAACAAAACTCTTAAAATTGTCTCTGAAGTCTGTAATTTATTGTTACGGGACCATATGGCAATTTGACCTCGGAATAGCCACTCACGACCCCACGGGAACATGTTCCGGTATGTCCGTTTCGGGGTCAAATCACCAAATGATTCCAAAACCACGAGATACAGCCTACTGATGCAATTCCAAGAATTTTGATACCCATGTTGCCAGTATTCCATTGAAATTCACAAATAGTATCCAAGCACTGGAACATGCTTCTGGATTCCAGGGAACCGAATCTAGTAATCCTATTTATTTTTACCAAGTCTAAAAAAGTGGATGAAATCCTGAATCCAAAACACCCAAAAGTGTCGAAATCGGTTGGAATTCGCCTTAGTTACTGGCATTTCAGTTTTGTGGGTACCCAGGTACTTTAGTCTGCTTGTTCGAAAAAGCCCCTGCTCACTCCCTCCCCTTACTATATCAACAATATTATTAACCCAAAAGCTTGACTCAGTGAAGTACTAAGATATCACAAAGTTTCAGTTTCCAGCTATGGATAAAACATTGGAATTTCATTGATTGAAACCTGAAAAGATACCGAATACCGTGTCGGACACATAGCGGTCCAAGTTTGCTCATCAAAATATTTTTCGAAACGAATAAAGATTTGGTCGTTTTCTTCTTTTGAAGCGTTCATGGCGCCAGTAGTGCTGAGAGTTAGTATGATTTTATGCGCCTGTCCCATTGTGGGGCCTTTAAAATCCCAGGGCCCCTGACTCGGGCCCAGTGTGTCCGTGCGTACAGACGGTACTGAATCAATAGATTGGTTTGCTGGAGAAGATCATTTGATATAAACGAAATCCATTCACTCGAAATGAGAAATTGTTTGCTATTACAACCAGCCAATATCGAAAATCATTCGAATGAAATGAATCATCGCGATTTCTTGAAAAATTCATCAATTGCGTACAGTTTATCTTTTTCCCGCGTTTTGTTGCCCAATTACTGTGTAAGAACAAATCATTCCGCCAGACAAACAGCATTCAAAAAGTAGTGAAAATAAAGTGCAAGAAAGCGATCTCTGTCAAAGCCCTGTCGTCTGTTGCCCTCTGACTGTTGTATTCATAAATCATGCTGAAACAAAAAATCTTCCACTGCACTTCTTGTCGTTTGGTTTGGGTACACACTACAAAGTATGGTTGACGATTTGAAGAATAATTAATATTCACATGACAACAGCAACAACAACAACAACCACATAAACGACATGGGCTAAAAACAGACTGCGCTCTTCCAAACGCATCTGGCAGATCGATGATGATCTTTGTAAGAAGAGGACAATGCTGTGCGTCCGATGAACTTATGTACTTTCGGTGCATAGTCGGATAATAATTTTCGACAAAGATTGATGAGTACCTTGTGTGCAGCGCAATCGAGATATTTGGACTCAGAAGAGATGCAAATTTTAATTAGTTTGTTGAAGAAAAACTGAATACTAATGTTTTGGAACAAGTTTCCTGACAAGGCAGCAGGAACAAACTTGAACAGAATTAATGAATCCAAAACTGTTTACGATAATCCAAGTAAACTTTGCCATGACCTTCCAATATCTTACCGAACGCCATTATTTATTCGATTCCACAGAACGACTTTCATCAACCTTATCTCCTGTCATTACTCGACCACTGACTGCGAAATGTAAGTCGTAACCCTTCGCTCAAAAATTACTTTCTTTTTCGCCACACTCTCTAAGTACCAGCAGCGCAGTGACACTCGACCCGGTTGCTCCCGATCACCATTGAAGCTACACTCGCTTCGACATTCGAAACGACTGCTGCAATGGCAGAAGAAAAGTAAAAACTAGATGATGGACCCTGCTCCCCCCAACCCAATCTACTATGGGACGATCCATAAATGACGTAGCATTTTTTGAGTGATTTTTAACACCCCCCTCCCCCATCGTAGCATTTCGCCACAAAATTCTAAATACCCCCCCACCCCCTTGTAATTACGTAGCTTTACGGTAATTCTCCCCCCCCCCCCCCGTTGTCCCGGTAAAATAAAAAAAAAAATAAAAAACGATGTTAGTTATTCCCCTTTAAAAAAGCTACGTAGCATGACATGACCCCCTACCCCCCCTGTCGTCACACATCATCACAAAATACAAAACTCCCCCCTCCCCCATATAATGCTACGTCATTTATGGATGATCCCTATGACTATTCGGCGAAAATTGTGGGTGGAATAAATCTCACTTCGACCGAAAACCTTGAACTGCAGTGGCAACGGGAATGAGCGAATGAACGATAGAGTGAACATTCACATTGAATAACCAACCACAATTCTGTCCGTCTCTCGCCCATCCGGATTACCCCTTTTTCCGAAATCGTTCCGAACGGACACTGTACTCTATATTGCATCTTCCGATGCACTCGCGTACTCTTTTCCGATCATCAGCTCTACTAAACTGTCACAGTCTTTTTGTCTGGCTGGCTTCTGACTGATGCTATTAAATCGTGTCATCTGCTTCTGCTACTACTAGGGTAATGGGAGTAATAGTGACGCAATTGTTGTATTTTATCAGCTTTGAAAATATTTGGGGGAATACCCGAATAGAAATCTACAGTAACAAAACTATAATTTTAAATATGACAATACAGTAATTTTACAATAATTTTCAATAAAGTCTAATGTTTCGCTACAAATACAAAAACAATAAACTTCAACGTTTCTACAGTAAATTTCAATGTGAAATCGACTTTTAGAGTAAAAATGCATCTTAACATTGAAAAAAATCTAATTTTTCATAAATTTTTGCTCAGAAGCAATAACATTTAATGTGAAATCACTGTACATTTTTTCGCGGTACAGTGAAATTAGTTGTTACGTGAAGTTTTATTGTAAATCTACTGTGAGAAATCTTCGTCGAGCGATGTTGAAACAGTAATAACTATAATATCTATTGTTTTATGATTGTTTGTAGAGTAAACGCTATTTTATCTTCCCTAAGTAGTTACAGCTAAGGTTATGAAATTTACACTATTTTATTTTAATTTTTTTGCAGTGGAATTCTTTTAACATTTTTTTATTTATTATTATTTGTATTATTACTGCTTGAACATGCCAATTTTTGAATTTTGCATTTTAAATTTCTTAATACTAGGGGAGCAAGCAAGCAGATTGGTGAGTGACGACGATCACGTGGTACCGCTCTGGTGCGAGCTGGAGCCACGAAAGTAGTATAGGGGACCTCAGAGAATAAGAAAGCGGGAAAGATTGGGCTTAAATTCTTATATTGATTGATTTAGGGAAGAGATAGATGCGGGACATATGATGGAGAACGCGGCTTGCCATAACACCATCAACTGGGACGGGGTATTCCTCGGGCCCGCGGAGAACGCAGCCATAAAATTTCAAACTGGAACGTTGAGTGGTATTACTCGGGCTCGAAGGGTATTCATTAGCTGAGATCTGGTGGAAATAAACTAGGTGCACGCCCAGACATTGTGTGACACCACTATCCACGAGCCTAATACGCCGAAGATGTGTTTGTCATGAGTAGGAACATCACACAAATGAAGTCACGACCCACATCCATCCCCTTCAACCAAGGTTTCATCGATACCTGCGAGACTGTCGATTGTAGCCATCTTTCTAGTTCAGCATTGGTACGCGAAGTTTGCCAACTTTCGAGGGTTCTTTGATGAGTAATACTGAAAAAATGTGTCTTTCAAAACGAGCACCCACCTTAGCTAAGGATGGAGCAATGAGAAGGAACCCAAACCAAGATTATCTGGAAAGATTTGTCAGATAAAGCACTCAGTAGCTCCTGTATTTCCCTCAAAAAATACGAGAATTGCTTTCCATGTTTCATCGATCGAATAGCGTCAATGGAACGATGAAGTAATGGTCTACGGGTAATGTGTCAATGACTCCAGGGGTATACTGAATAGCAGCTAGTTCTGTACTGTAAACTGAAGTAGGGTCACTGAGTTTGTAGAATGTCATGAACTTTTGATTGAAAATACCGAAGCCAGTGGACCCTTTGAGGTTCGATCCGCCAGCATAAAACATCTTACAGCAGTCGACCTTTCGGAATTTATTGAAAAATACTAGTGACAACTTGCGGGCGTATGTGGTCCGGTATTCAACGAATCTTAATATTCATGGATGTGTCGAAGAAAACAGCAGAATCAGGATTATCTGTGAAATGAGCACGGTTGGGATTATAAGAAGAAGGGTTAATGTGACGCGCCATGACATCAAAGTACAGGGACATGAAACGGGTTTGAGAATTTACCTCGACAGACCTCTAGAAATTTTCAATCATCAATGGGTTCAAGATATCGTATCGAATGAGCAATCCTTATAAGAGTCCCCAGAATCGATTTTTCAGCGGAAGAACGCCCGACAAGACTTCGATATTCATTGTATGGGTGCATGCACTCTAAGGCAATACGCAAACAATGAGACTGAATTCTTTCGAGTTTTATGAATTGTGTATTCGAAGCGGAGCGAAAACGCTTGCACTCAAGTATTTTCACCGGCTGAAGTAAGCGGGCTCCAAAATAGCCAACTCTGTACTGCAGCAGATCCTCACAAATCAAACTATCATCGTTGGCGACGCCTTCCGTCTCTACCCTTGCTGGAATATATACATTATAATTACGCGTCAAGTGCTAATAGCAAGCAATATAGTTTACCTGCTTTGAATATGCTTGCAAAACCCTTATCTTATCCGAGCGGACCTTTGATATTTCGGTCACAGACAAGAACCATTCTGTCAGGTTATTAGAAATCTGAACAAGATTTAGCGATCTAGTCTTCGGCCGAAAGAAGACCATAAATGGACCAGTGGAACGATCTGGAAAGTTCGTTTGGACCGGGGGAGCCTTCGAAATTGATCCCGATTTGACCATCCGGAAAAGGAACCATCCAAAGCGTCAATGTGTTACTTAAAATAAAAACCACTTATCTTAAAACTGGTTTTCAATGACGAACCGTTTCAGCTTATACAGTTGGTTATTGTTTAATTCTCACTGCAAAAACGAAAGAGTGGGGAATGTGGCCTTTAGAAGACCACACAAAGCAACACCAAGCCAAAGTGTCGAATTGCATAACGCACAGCAATTAAAACACATCCGAACTGCAAGTGACTTCATAGCTTTCTGGAGCTGTGTGTCATTATGATATTTAAAAATCAATCAGTGTCACAGGATTATTTAATTACAGGCACGTAGCCGGAGGGGGGGGGGTAGTTTACTTTATTTAGGAGGCCAAAACCTTTCCCATATTTTTAATGAATTCTCAAAGGCCTTCCCTCTCATGTTGTGATAAATATCAAAGTAAGCACAGATGCCAATTTTCACATCATTTGGACAACTAGAACCCCCGCCCACTTTGCTTAAAATTTTTGAAATTTGTGCTATGGGAAAATATGGAGGAAAATATATAAAATGCTATAACTTTTGATGTAGTACTCAAAACATTACAATTCATACCTCCTTCTAAAGGAAATAATCTTAGTATTTGAATGGAGATATTTCTTTTGCTCGAAAAATGCGGGAAAGTAAGATACTGGGTCATTTTGTCCCCAAAATCCCCTATTTATAATAATTATTTTGCTCCGTGATGCAATATTTTGCAGTTTTTCTTATGTGAAAAAAATCTCAGAAATCGAACGGAACCGCTTTGACCTTTGTCCGAATTCGATAAGTTGGGGTAATAGGGTAGGGTGTCCCAAAATGACATCATGTTAAAAAAGTCATCGGGCTCACTTCTTAAATGATAGGTTAGGGTGTTAACATCACTTTCTTCTTCGGATTGAATTTGTTAAAACGCTACCTACTGGTGGCGAAATTAGATTTTTTGAAAAATGGGCCGATTTTGTATAAAATTTTAAATTTATGCCAGTGTAAGTGGTCCTGAACTTTCTTAGATTTTTTTAGCACTTGTTATTTTTCTGGAGATCCAAATGGAGAAGTTTGGTTAGTTGGTTTGCACAAATTTTGAATTATAAGAGCGGCAGAGCCATTAAAACTTAGTAAAAAGTGAAATTTTTGGTGTTTTTCAGTATTTTTTCTTCAAAACTGGGTATCTACAGAAAAGTATAGAGTATAGAAAACACTTTATCTAGTTGAGCCGAATACAGGGGCGTAATTTTGCAGAATAAAGTGTATAGCTACGACTAATAGGGCACGAGTTATTTAAGTTTTTGGTAGATAACCTTTGACATTTTTAGCAATTCACTTCACCTCACCTCACTCTTTTGCATTTTTCTCCACTTTAGAGTTCCTAACATGGAAATAAGACCTTATTTACAAAATGTGAATACGCCAATCAATTCAGAATTCAAATATACAATCAATTCAGACTTCAAATAACTTGCCATTAACTCGACATATTTGTTTAATTTTAGTGATTTTCAAACCCGCTAGGTGGCTATTATTTTGCATAAATTTTAAAAAAAATCGTCAAATGCTCATACAAACCGATTCTGATGTAATAGAGTCAAGCGAAAAACGCCATTTGTCATCATTTTCCTTCTATTTTCCGAAAAATATTATGCGGACTAAGCACACTTAAGTTGTTTTATTTTGTAGAACAGTGTTATTTTTGATGAATATCATAAAATGTCAAAAGGTTATTTAACAAAAACTTAAATAACTCATACCCCATTGGCCGTAGTTATAAACTTTCTTCTGCAAAATTGGGCCCCTGTATTCAGTTAAACTGTATAAAGTGTTTTCTATACTTTTAAAATTTTTGTAGATACCCAGTTTTGAAGAAAAACTACTGAAAAACATAAAAAATTTCACTTTTTACTAAATTTTAATGGCTCTACCGCTCTTACAATTCAAAATTCGTACAAACTAACTATCCAAACTTCTCCATTAGGACCATCATAAAATAAAAAAAAAATGCTGAAAAAAATCTAAGGTCGTTCAGGAGCACTTCAAGTGGCATGCATTTGAAATTTTACCCAAAATCGGCCCATTTTTAATCGGCCCATTTAAAATCAAGTTTCGCCACCAGTAAGGAGCATTTTAGCAAATTCACTCCGAAGAAGAAAGTGCACCAAATACCCTAACCTTTCATTTAAGAAGTGAGCCCGATGACTTTTTTTAACATGATGTCATTTTGGGACACCCTAATATAGGGCCTTTTGTCACTCAGATTAAATTTTATAATTTTCTCGTGCATATATCTCTGTTATTCTTCAATCAATTTTTATAAAGTGTTCCTTGTTGAACGTGGAAATGTTTTGGGAATAATACGAAAACATATTTGTTACCGGTAAAATTCAGAAACATCAAGTTTTTTGTCATCAACTCTACAAATCACTTTTTTTCATTAAATGTCAAAATACCTCTCCTTCCAGGAATGACACTTTTCTCATGTGTACACTAAGGGTATTTTGAACTAAAAGTAGTAAATTTAATAAGAATGTATTGTTAAATGGAGTTAATATGTGCGATTTAATGAGAAAAATGTGGAATCGTATGTCAGAAAATTTGGTGTTTCTGAATTTTACCGGTAAAGAATCTATTTTTATTTTGTTCCTACGAATTTTCCAAGTTCAACAAGGTACATTTTATTAAAACTGTGTGACGAATAATAGAGAAAAATGGCCGAGAAAATGATGATATTTAATATGAATGACAAAAGGCCCTATAACCCAAATTTCTCGTATTCGGACAAAGGTCGCATAGGTTCTATTTGATTTTTTAGATTTCGTCACATTAGAAAAACTGCACCTATGTATGATTTGAATAACGCAGCAAAAAAAATATTAAAAATAGGGGATTTCGGGGACAAATTGACACGGTACCCCACTTATCAGTATTTTTCGATGAGCAGGAATATCTTCATTCCAATACTAAGTTTATTTCCTTTAAAAATAGGTATGACTTGTAGTTTTCTGAGTGATTCTTCAATAGTAATAGCATTTTATATATTTTTAATCCATATTTACCCATAGTACCAGCTTCAAAAATTTCATGCGAAGTGGGCGAGGATCTAGAATTGTCCAAATGATGTGAAAATTGGCATCTGAGCTTACTTTGACATTTATCACAATATGAGAGGGGGTGCCTCTGAGAATTCAAAAAAAGTTTTTTTGGAAATCTTATGATTCACGAAATTTAAACAAATTGATGAAGAAATTTTGCAGTAAACTTCTCAAAAAATTAGCACTTCCTTGTAATTGTCACATTTAATAAAATCGGGATATACTGTTTACTTAAGTGCTCAGTAATGTTTAAATATTAACCTATCCTAGTGCTAAGAGCAGTTTGGTTAAAATAACAATTGACATGTTCATATTTCATATTTCTACTGTTAGTTAGTGTCCTGTTCTCTCCATATCAGTTTCGAGCAGGCTCGGCCAAAATGATATTTCTAATTAGCGAGTTTTGGTTTTCGCGACATTTCAACGCAGTATCGTTTATATTTACACCTATTTTTATTTTTATCCATGGGATATAAATATTTGTTAAAGCAATCAGGGTAAAACTGATAAAAAGTCGGATTTAATGATGAGCGGCTTCATTTAACCACACAACACAGTTTTTTCTAATCAATGTAAATTTATTTTCTTATTTTTGTTTAAAATCAATTTTGACACATTTTAAGTGATACCGCATTCAGCTTTTCATACTACAGTTTTTCCTATTTTTTGTTATTTCAAACTTGTTTGTATCGGTATTTTTTGCGATTTTGCAATCGGTTTAAACATTATTTTGTTTTATTTCACACAACACAGCATTCATCTCTCGCGTGTTGTGAAGTTTAATGATAGGAAGTGACGTATGCTGCATCAATAAGACAAATTGTGGCGATTTTTTCGCTTCAGTCAACCGCATGCCGATTGTTGTTAAAACACAGATTGTAAATAATTCCCATAGATATTCATCAATGTTGGCTCTTAGTTTCAATATTGTAACTAGTAGCAACATGATTGTCAATTAATATCTATGAAGGTGTACACAAAACACGATGAAACAGCAGGAATATATCAATAGGCGATTAGGGAATGCGACTAAAATGTTGCGGCTAGTTGCGTCTTTATGTTAGCAAGGTAGGATTAATGCTTCATCGCTTCAATATGTAGCGGCCGAGTTGTCCACACACGTCTTAATGTTACTCGTGTGAACGTGGCCTTATAAAGCAATAATTCATTTCGTTTATTGAACACGTAGTAAAGCATCGTCTCTCGTTATTTTCTGTTCGTTATGGATTTAAAAGAGAGAGAGAGAGAGAGAGAGAGAGAGAGAGAGAGAGACTATCAGAAATCTGGAAGAAATGGAAAAGAATCAATCTATGGAAATCGACTCAGACGCACCTACGTCACCTCTTCCATACACCCAATACATGCCCTTTCAGGATTGCATTCCGACTCTCTTATTCTGACTTAAAAAACGACATTTTTCAAATCAAAGATTAATTATTTTCAATCAAATATCAATTTTTTGAGTATTTGTTTAGCAAATTTTATTTCGAGACATTTCATATGAGAAAATGCATGCCCTTAAATTAATAGGGTTATTAAGATCAGTTTTTTTTATTTGCGTCACATATCCTCTCCGTGCCATAGCCACATGCGGCAACTAGCAATGATTTTCATAGCTTTTTCCTCTGCGATTGTACTCAAATCGAAACGTTGCACTTGCATTTTGTTGCCTGCCAGCCACTGTCTAACGATCTGTCATCACCGGCTTCATTTCTTTTAGCGATGGCAGTGTGGCTATATAATTTAAATTTATAGATAACATAAAATGGAACATTTCGCTTGATTTTCGAGCAGAAGATTTTATATTATTTTTTCGATGAATTTAAAGTAAAATTAGATGTTATTCGGATTATCAAAAGCATCTGACATAAACAATATTTTTCACGGCTCCTTATTTTTAATCAAGTCCGTCAAACGACAGCTCATATTAAGTATTGAATCACTGACATACCGACAGTATCTTTCTAACATTCTATCCAGAGACCTATCATCATTTTGATCGTTTTCATATCATGAGAATATGATGCTTGGGTTATTCGTGCAAGAATCTATCCCAGTGAGAAACCTGCTTTGCCTAATGTATGTTAAATCGAAGAATGTTGAACAATTTTTACCGGTATTTCGAAATTCTAGAGAAAATTGTTGAACACTTCAGGATAGCTCCGAACAAACGAAAAGCAAAGAGAAAAACTTTTATGGGGAATGCTGTCTGAAACTGGCTTCAACATAGTTCAGCAGTAGCTAGGGTGATGAGCCTATTCGCGCCATGTTTCTATTATCACCCTACCCATTTGAAGCCAATGGTTAGAGCAGTGTCTGCCATCTTTGTTTAACACATTGAGTCAAATGGTAGCGCAACAATAGGGGCACTCGATTCGAGTTTTCATTGTGCTCAAACACGAGAAATTTAATATTTTCAAAGCATTTGTGTTATTATATTGGTTCTTAACAACGAAGCAAAGCGGTTGATGTCAATTTTTACGCATTCCATTGATTGTAAGGCAAGAGATTACCGAATTAATGAGGCACCTTGCTTAGTATGGTGAAAATAGGCTCATCACCCAATATTGGTTCCGACCGTTTTCTTTTCACAATTTTCCTAACAAAATTAACATTCAGTCCTCTTCGTAGTAGCAACCAAATACAACAGTTTCCTCTACCGACCACATGAATAAGAAACATTTCTCCGTAACCGGCAAATGCAATAATGGAAGCACCAGCCAGCGGCGGATCCCCGCCTATAAACCCTAAAACCCTACAACACTGAGCTGCCAGCCGCGTGCTGGTTGCGGATTGCATGTGCACCGCACATAACAAAAAATGCAATCTGTAGTCCCGTCTAGACTGGAGACAAACAGAGAAAAGTGCATTGGCCAATAAACGAGATATGCAGCCCGCTTTCTTCGGGTTTGGATTGATACGGTGGCGTCGGTGTATGGACGATATCAGGCAGAGAGAGAAAGAGATGAACGGACCCGAGAAGAATTGAGCGTGCCCAATTGGGTTGTTTGGTCTAAATTCGAGATCGAGGAACGGATAAAGCGGGAGAGAGAGAGAGAGAGAGACTGGGTTAGAGTTTGGCCAGTTAGGTAACAGGTTAGGGATTCCATGAGAAAGTGGCCGAGTATGAGATATGACCACCACCTACTCGAACATGACTTTGTTTATGTTTTCCTCTGGCAATTAGAACATATTGAAACAAGAGCAATTTTTCACCATTGTATTGGAAGGTTTTTAATACATTACTTCAATTTTTTTTGTTCGAATGACGAATTTTATGCAGCAAAACTATTCAAGAATAAGTTAAAGGGAATACATAGTACTGCGGGAAATAATACACACTGAAAAAAGATGCGACTTGTTGTACACAAGCGAAAAATTAAGTAAAAATATTAAATTACAAAATAAATCATTTTTTTAATATTTTATTTTTTGTCAACATAGAAAAGGAAAGATTTAAAATGTCGTTGCATTACGAAGAATCTATCGACAAAAAAAATTAACATTAACTTTAAACGTCTTTTTTAAATTTCACACTAATTGACAGACAAAACTATAATTTTAGTATAAAATATGACTTCCGATAACAGTTTTCGTTATCTGCTAGTCAATCTCATTCTGAAAAATCATCTTGGATTTGTCCTTAAAAAATGCATTTTAAAAATCAAAATTTATCAAATGCAACCCTTTTATATTTTTGACTACTACCTAAGGCTCTCCACAATATGGAAAAAAAATAATTACAGTATGTCATTATTTTTTGCTATGATTTCTCAAAATTCTCTTGGTCAAATCTCCCCAGGTCTTGGTCAAGCTTCAAAAATTAAATTAAAAATTCTGCAAAAAATCATGAAGACGCACAGTAACTTTGCACACTATATCTCAATGACTTTTGAGGGGTTGAAGGCTTTTTTAGAGATTTATGCAGTTTTACCTGAAAACCTGGTCAAGTCTCCCCAGTGTTCCCCTATAGTAACATAAGCATATCAATGGAAAGTAAGATGCCTTTGCTGATAACTGGTGAAGAAATTTAATTTTTGCCGTCAATATGAAAACTTTTATTAACAATTTAGTAACATGATAAATTTTTGCCATTTAAAAAATGTGGTCGGTGGTTGGCATCCTAAAAAAAAAATACTAAAAATTTAAAAACATGAATGAAAATCACTAAGATTTAAAGAGTAAGAAAAATTTATTTATTTCAACAACCATCAAGGACACCCTTAACGTCATTCTTCATCAGAAGCACCATGTGATTTTGTTAAAAAGGGGGTGTAGGTGGAAAGGATAACCCTCCTACACATGCATTGCGAATCACTGTGCTATTCGTAGATTGCATACTAACAATTATCATGTTTCTTATATGTAGTCTAACTCATCTTACTTATAAGATCAATGTTCGGGAAAGAGCATTATATCTTTCGAGTCCTACAAACCAATAGCACGAGAATCGTCATTGTTGGCCACGAGCATCTTCACCGGTGCTTAAGATAGGATAGGAAATGTAGATGTGAGACCTACATATTAAGTAGGCCACCGACTCAGCGACGCTTCTATAAGTATCACGGAGTTGGATTGAATGACAGGTGTAGGATTCGCTACAAGCAGGTAATGCAACCACGAAATGAATATGTTTTTAGGTGGTAGGTTAGTTAGTCTCCGAGTACGCGAATATTCAGAGTAACAAGATATTTAGTTAAGTTTTTCTTGGGTTTAACCTCTGAATAGCCGGTAACCTAGAGTGATTTACTTGTTCCCTAAACTACGACAATTTGAACTAATTGAATAATTAATTTGAACTATTGCTAAAACAGTGATCAAACTTTATATAAATAGTCGATTAAGGAATCGATCCGATGATCACGAGATAAGAATACTTTTCTCATCAGACTGTTGGGTGGCTTAATTTTTTTAACCGAGTTTAAACAGCCAATTCGTGAAAAGTCAAGTTAGAATGATATTTTGCGGCGATTTGGGAGCCGTAATATGTAGGAGATGAGGTGTATGAAGAAACCGGAATTAATCAGAGACTCAGGAAGTGAAGTATGACTAGATTTATCGGCAGTGCAAGGAATATGTTAATGCGGAAAACATTCGAATACGTTCGAATAAGAAAGCACAGACCCTCGCGCATCTGATTATGCAAATGAAAATTCATTTGGGCAAGATTAAAAAAGGTAGGCCGGAAATTAGATGCGGCCTTGATGATGCAGGAGAACTATTAAACACATCAGTAGTAGAGGAAACTACTATTCCATTGAAATGTAGGCATACTCATTTCGTGTCCCCGTTTTACGTAAGCGTAGATGCTACAAAGTTTTCGTTGAGTTTCTTTCGAGATGAAGAACTGAAGCTTTCAAAATGTTGTTCAGCTAGCTAGAAATTTCAAAGGATAAATTTGTTACAAAAAAGTTGCTGTCAATTCTCAACCCCCATGCAGTCAACATTCTACTCGGACAAGACCATGCGTATTCTCCACGTACATTGATGCCCTGTCGATTAGTTCTCTAGATGGTCGAATCAACTCTAAACGAATAAGAAATAAGATTGCTCAGTCCAAAGAAATGTCAGCTCGATTGGCATCATCCGACGGATACTTGTTCTCTCACAATACCATCAAATCAACGAACTTTTAAAATTACATGCAACAAAATATGTGCTATTTTAAAAATAGTAAAATGAAAACTACTACTAATTGTGCAATAAAAAAAAATCGAAAAAAATTTGTTGAATGACAAAGGTGTGAACTATCTTATAAAAAGTGGTGATAAGAGATGCGGACGAGAATAGCTGACCGCCGCCATAAATGACTCAAATTTGCAAACATAAATTGCCCATAAATAATTCAAACATTGCCATAAATAAACTCAAATTTGCAAACGTGTGCGAAAAAAATTCGAATAATGCTAAACAAGCGTGTATTTCGGTGACAATGTTATGTATATGTGGATAGCCTAGAAAATGTTCCAACAATGTGAAAATGGTGTAGAATAAATTTGATAGAAAATTAAGCTTGTACGACCTACTCCGTTATCGATCTGAACTGGTTGAAGTTTCACAGGGAATCAGTAGATAATTATGCTTGGGAGTAGCGAAACATCTTTCAATGTGCAACTCCTGGTAATCCTAAAGTGTATATTGATCAATACCGACGCCGGCCAGGTCCGAACGTAGATCGCGGATTTGATAGAAGATTGATCATTAAAACTCTCCAAAAAGCAGTACTTTCTGGCTATCGATTGACATGATTAACGAACTACAAATAGATGCATCTGGAAACCTCCAAATCTGGTATTTTTGGAATAGAGAAGATGTCGCTATCTTGGACTTCAAAATGGCGTCACACATCGATTTTTGGCATCGACTCATAAAAACGGTGTGGAAAATACCCTTATTTATTGGTATATAGAGAATTCTGCTAAACCGTAAGTTATTATCTTGGTTTTCAAAATGGTGCCAAAAATCGTTCTTTGTCAAGTCTGTTCCGAAAATACCCATATTGATTGGATTATAGAGAATGCAGCATTTGCCACAACAAATGGGATGCCGACAGCCGGCCATGTTTGGGTGCCGACAACCAATTTTAGCAGCCTTTTTAAAATTTCAAAACAAAATAAATTGTTGCATCCAATGCTAAATCACAAAATAGAATAAAAAAATGTTTGTAGAACAGAACATACCAGTCTTTTTGCCTCGGCAATCAGCACACAAAGAAAATAACAAACAAATGATATTTGTCAGAATGACCATATCTGTCTTCTGTCAAAAGTTACGTCGAGGTGCCGGCAACCGACCCCATTTCCCTACGATTGTTTAATACTGACGGTATGTGCCGAACGCATTCCTAGTATAAAAAATATTAGATGTCAATAAAAATGGTACAGCGCTAAAATTTTGCGAAAAAAATTGACTTCTTGCAAAAAAGTATATCATTTTGGTAGAGCACGCTTGAGTGTGTTGTTTAGTGTGTTAATTAAGAGCACGGTTTACTCACTCATTTACAACAGAAACACGATTCGTTCATTTGACACGGTTCAATGCGTTAGCTTAGAGGAGCCATGGGTCTTTTATATATTTACAATATGTAAAAAATTAAAATTACAATTCATTTTATTTTGAGCCTGTAAGATTCCGTGCGCGCAACTTGCTATTGCGAGCGGAGATCTTCTTTCGCGTCGAGAAGATGTTCCTTCGTTCGTCAACTTTAGGGTTATCCATGTCTCTATCATTGTCGTTTATGTCCGTATCATCATCTTGATTACTGCCATGATACTCTCGATCACATGTTCTTCCTGGCTTCTTGCCCTTGCGGGTCACCAATGTGAACACTCTATCCTTGGTGGTAGCTGAGAAAGGCAAAAAGGCTATGCAATGACTATAAAAATCGACTTTTTAACCGAGGCCCGGAGGGCCGAGTGTCATACACCATTCAATTCAGTTCGTCGAGATTGGCTAATGTCTGTGTGTGTATGTGTGTGTGTCATTTAAACTCACACAATTTTCTCAGAGATGCCTAAACCGATTTTCGGAAACTTAGTTTCATCTGAAAGGTATAACGCTCCCATAAGCTGCTATTGAATTTTGAGTTGATCCGACTTCCGGTTCCGGAGTTACGGGTTGAAGAGTGCGGTCACACAGCAAATTCCCATATAAACTGGTACCACCATGATGTTCAAATGATGTAAAACATATTAAAATTGATGTAACATTACTCTAGTTTGCGGATCTGGATCACTAATGATCAATCAAAGTAGCTTTGACCACATTGGCCACCTATGACGGTTCATGACGCCCCCGGGGAACCCGCCAAGTTCCTAAGCTAATATCACACCCATTCTCCAACGAATTCTCTACCGATTTTCACAAACTTGATTTCAAATGAAAGATACAGTAATACCATTGACTGCTGCTGAACTATTGAAATGGTTACCAAATTACTTCTAATCGCAGATCTAGATCACTGATTGCCAATCAAACATTCTTTGAATATATTGTCCACTATCGACGATTCCGGAAGTCCGGAATTCCGGGCATATTCCACAATTAAAGTCACATCGGTTCTTCGGTGATGACTGAACCGATTTTCAAAAAACCAAGTCTCAAATGGAAGGCAAAATATGCAGTTGAGTATTGCGTCGCCGCCCCTCCCCCCACCGCCTTGCCCTTACACCTCCCTCCTTCATCACTCCCCTCCCCTTGGACCACCCTCACGTCCGCATTTCCTTCATCCACCCCGAATACCGAAATAAGATGAAGGATTTCTGACGCATCCTCCACTCCCACTCTACTAACCCCCCATTCCCCCCCTCCTCCATTCCACCAACATTGCAAAATATAATCACATGAAGATAATATTGAACTCATGCTGATTAAGCTAATTAAATATTATTCTTTTGCCTTTCTCATATAGAAAGCTTATGCAATTGCTCCAAAAACCGACTTTCTAACCGAGGCCCGGAGGGACGAGTCTCATTTAACATTCGACTCAGTTCGCCGAGATCGCAAAATATCTGTGTGTATGTATGTGTGTATGTATGTATGCATGTATGTTTTTTTTAGAGAGCAGTAAAAAAAATTTCAGGAAAACCCTGAGTGAGGAAAAATGTACAAAAACCCCAATGTCTCAGGGAACGGGTTTGGGCTGCCATCACCCGATCCGCTAAAAACCACTACTCTTGCCCAGAGCCTGATTCCTCCCTGGCACTACCTTACGGCTTTTTTTCGGGGAGGTGTTTTTATGTGCATAGCACACACTCTAATTCAACTACTTACTAGTTCGTTTCTTCCGCAGGGTTATGGGTGTATGTATGTATGTATGTATGTATGTATGTATGTATGTATGTATGTATGTATGTATGTATGTATGTGTGTATGTATGTATGTATGTATGTATGTATGTATGTATGTATATATGTATGTATACATGTGTGTTTATGTGTAGATTGGTTAACAAAATGTCCACATCGGTTTCTTGGAGATGGCTGAACCGATTTTTACAAACTAAGATTCAAATGAAAGGTATAATATTCCCATAGGTTGCTATTGAATTTCATTTTCAACCGACATCTTGTTCCGGATTACGAGTTGAAGAGTATGGTTACAAAACAAAATTTGTTGATTTGTCCACATCGGTTTCTCGGAATTTTCTGAACCGATTTTGACAAACTTGATTTTAAATGAAAGGTCCATCAGCTGCTGTTGAATTTTGTGTGGATCCGAGTTCTGGTTCCTGAATTACAGGGTGATACGTACGATCACGCAGCAAATCTCGATTCTAACGAATTCTGCGATGAATTGGTGAGGTGATTTTTTTCCAAAATATAAACACAACTGTTGAATTTGTAGATCTAGGTCACCAACAGTAATTCAAAGTCTCTTTGGCCACACTGGCCACCATCGACGGATCCGGAAGCATCCAAATTCAGAATAACGGTTATATTGGTTTTTCGAAAATGGCTAGGACGATTTGATCAACTTAGTCTCAAATGAAAGGTGTTGCGTCCCCGGAAACTGATATTAAATTCCATCTCCATCCGACTTCCAGCTCCGGAGTTACGGGTTGTGGAGTGCGATCACATAGAAAACTCCGATTCAAACCGATACCGCGATGAATGCAAAAAGGTGCTCTTATATATACTTACCAAGTGTAATAAGAATGAAAGACATTTCCATAATGTTATATTGTACGAACCAGCTATTAAATCATACTTTGTTGCTTTGTTTTCATCACCGCTAGCAATTTTGGTATGGACGGTCATCGATTTTTTCGGTGAAAATTAAAACAAAAAATGCAGTTTATTTTAATTTTCACCGAAAAAAATCGATGACCGTCCATACCTAAATCATAGTTTGTAGAAATGAGAAAGGCACAATTGCACCTCTAGATGGATTAAAACAGGTTTTTTAACAAATTATATTACATTTTTATTGCATGCTACGTATAATTTATCTAGAATTTAATATAAATTGATGCTATAAAATCTATTGTGTCAGAATAGTGTATCATTTCAAATCTCCAACAAGTTGCAATTACGACTTGGAAACTTTGAAACTAACGCCTTATAAAATAAATACATTTCATCGTTGGCCCATTCGTGTACTTAACTATGTGTCGAAAAGTATTCCTAATTTATTCAGAAAAATTACTGAGATTAAAACGTAGGTAGCTGCACCAAGTTTCCACAATCAGCTTTCACCGTGTCCGGTATCCACACTTCACCGTACGCTGCGTTTGTTGTGGCCGTCAATGCCTCCAAGCTACCGAAAGCTAGTGCATTGTCGATTGACTGTTGCCGCTGTCTGTCGCCGCCGTCACCGACACCGCTGCCGCCGTCATCGAAGTTCCGATACCATGTCGTGACCATTTGATGTTTGACTGCAGTTTTCACTTTTGAGTACTTGTACCACCAACTTTCCATCATGAAGGCAAACGGCAAAGACGAGCGGAGAAAGAAGCCGCCGTTTGTGAGGAAGAGATTACACACTTTATGTTACCATAATGAGAAAATGCATTAAAAACGAATGATGCTTTCAGACTCCGACGTTCGACGGTTCGGTTGGGCATGTGCAGCTTTTGGCTGGCCGAAAAGTACTTTGCCAATAATGTCTGTTTGGCCGCCGGACAGGGAGGAAAAACGTGGTCGGATGGCATGGGAACAGGGAAAGTTTCGGGAGCAATGCATCGCAAACTGGATAAAATTTTATGCTATCGTAAAAATAATGTTTGTTTGCGTTACGGTAAAGGATGCGTGCATTGGCTCCGTCGGATGCTTTTGTGGTAGCTTATTCCAAAAGTCGTAGTAATCTCATCCGCAGAATGCAGTGGCAGCCACTTACCAATCGGATGGGCATGAATCAAATGACTTTCAGCTTCGAGAAGAACTGCATGTCATTATTAAGTCTGGTGTTAATAAAAAGGTCATGAACGGAATGATTTATGTTAAATTTTATAATTATTTGACTGGATTTCATATCGCTTCTGTCATTCGATTGAGGCTGTTAAATTCATCAACGACCCGAAGTGTTAGTCCCTACGTTCAAACTGGAATGAGAAAAGAATGAAACAATCAGGATCGAAGGTTCATGAAACTGAATACTGACTACAAACACGACACACTCGCGGTCACCATTGCACCATATTGCATGAAAGAGTTGCCAAAGGAACGCTAAACTCAATCCGCCCACCGACTGTCTACGGTGTCACATCAAGTAACGGCTGCACCAAACAAGAACCGCGCTCGACGAAAATCACTAATAATGTTGGGATAGACACATTGCGGTACAATCCTGTAGTTTCGTGTTTGAAGAAAATTCAATTTTCCGAGTTCATTTGTTTCTCGCTGGTTACGGCACCCGGTGTACACATTCCTCCGTCCTATGAAGCTGGCGGGAGGGTGTCTTCGCGGTCAGTTGACTGTGTACTTTGTCTGGAATTCTATTTGAGCTATTGTGCTGAAATCGGTTACACTTAATACGTCAACGCGAGACGCGGTCCTGACTTGTAGAAGATGTAATGAACGATAATTCGCTACCATCAAACTCATTACGGGAAAGCTGAACGCCAACCAGTGCCAGCAGTGGGTGCTTTTAGGTGGTTAAATACAACTCGAAAAGGGGAAAGGGGGGAACCTACTTCTGAGCAAACCATACAGTAACCGTGATTGGAACTACGGCTGGTTACTAGAGCGCAGGTAGGTACACACTAAACGGTGTAATTGCACTTGCTATGCAGAACGACACGAGGCAAGGAGGCAGAACCGATTTACTGCACAGAAGTCAGCGCCATTGGTTCATTGACATGTGCCAGACCAGACAAGGTTGAATAAGCTTCATTACTGAG
This sequence comes from Topomyia yanbarensis, assembly GCF_030247195.1. Lineage (NCBI taxonomy): Eukaryota > Metazoa > Arthropoda > Insecta > Diptera > Culicidae > Topomyia > Topomyia yanbarensis. The sequence goes on along the minus strand of NC_080672.1, from coordinate 324,067,358 downwards.
GTTGCATGTCAAAGGGAATAGATTGCAGGTACATATTTGAATTGCTGAAGTTACCGGTCAGGTCACTGTAGCATACTGTTAAATTACTTGATTGCAGTTGGTCGATTTGTGAACTTTATGCAAGAAATTCGCTCAACAGATTTAGATATTTTTGTAGTTCGAAAGGACAATGTTTCATTTTAGTTTTTTCCTTCATCTTAATTTTTTTTTCTTCCTACATGTAACTGGTTCTAAAAATAGAAATTATGGAATCGAAAATTATTAATATAATAATCACAAATAGTACATACGAATGCTAATGAATGCTGTATTACTCCCCAAGGAGAAAATTGTTTTAAAACCGGCTTTATGCATGAAGCACACAAAACCTAACTATAATTAGTCCAGGTGGTTGAGAATATATTGCTAAATTTACTTACACGAACTAGCGCTTCCCTAACAGAGTCGTCAATGTAATTCTAGCATCAGTTAGTTCGGAATATCAATGCTGGACAGACCAGTGATATGCTGGATAGGTGATCACTCTCCAGAGGTTCTTCGGCTCTGACCGGGACAGTTATGTACGCATTCGGAGTTTGTTACCAGAAACTGTCTTCTTTGGCGCATTGTAGTCGAACCAGCTGCAGGGTAATTGTTCACAGAATTTTGCAAATCGACTGCTTTGGGGCCTATAATAGATAACACAACCCCCATAATATCCAAGAAAATTGATGCTACTAGCTCATTGCTAACAAAAGCCATTTGAATTTCTGTTGAGACCATAGCAAGGCAATCGTTCATCCCTTTGTATTTGCGGAAGCCAGAATTGTAATAGTAAGCCATTTGCGTCTGGATACAGGACAGCATTGAAATCGGGCGATACGAGTTGTGATCGGAGGTTGTTTTTTTTGGTTTTTGGAAAGCGATGACCTTCACTTGCCTCCAATCTTGAGGGATAATGCTATTAACAAGAAATTTATTAAAATAATTCAGAATGCAGAGTCTGGCAGATTCTTCGACAAATTGAATTTGATACTGTCTGGCCCTGGAGCTTTACTGTTACATGATAAGAGAGCAAGTGAGAACTCCACCATCGAAAAAGGTGTTTCGTTCGCGCTGTCGTAGATCCTCTGTTTCGGAGCGGAATCCGGATAAACCTTCTTGGCAAAATTGAATATCCAACGGTTCGCATATTCATCGCTCTCGTTAATACTGTTTCAGGTTTGCATGCACCGGGCCGTGCCCCAAAGAGTGCACATCGATATTTCTCTAGTTGGTCCGTCAACGAACCGGCGCCAGTAACTCCGTTTCATCAAACTCTTCATTGGTGTTTCTAACGTTGCGTACTGTCGATAGATAGCAGGTAACCTTCGGCTTCGGAAGGTCTTATAGGCGCCGGTCTTCTCCGCGTACACATCTGAGCACTCTTGATCCCACCATGGGTTGGGAGACCGTCCGTGAGAGTTTGCGTCTGGTACGCATTTAGTCTGAGCTTGAATTACGGTGTTGAGAATCAAGCCAGCCAGGAAACTGTACTCTTCCTCAGAAGGGCTCTCTTGTGTGTATTCGATTTTACCCGATATCGCATCTTCCAATCAATATGACCTCACACGAAATATTGATTGGAAGAGCTAGGCGACCGCGATATCGGGTAAAATCGAATCCACACAAGAGAGCCCTTCTGAGGAAGAGTACAGCATACGAAACATTGATTGTCCTGAACCATTGGCAATAGTAATTACGCACGACAGATGGTTGCTACCATGGAGATCAGAGACCGCAGCAATGTTGAGCAGAAGGACAAGTCTAAGACACTTGAGCGCAGGGGGGGAGTCGGAATCCGTGTCATTCCACCCGTGTTCAAACTGGTCATGTTGAAGTTGTCGTCAAGCTTGTGGACTGAGGTAGATCGATTATCATCGTGAAGGAAACCTCATACCATAGGAAGGGAGTTAAAATCACCCAAAACTAGCCTCGGTTCACGAAGCAGTTCAGCAATATCGCAAAACCGTCAGTGGCCAACTGATGCTCTAGAGGCAATGTGGGTGGAAGCAATGCAAAGATTAAGGGGGCCTTCAATTCTAGGTTGGCAAGCGACAGCTTCAATGCCTGGTGTTGAGAGGAGGTCAATTCGATTGAAAGAATTGCACATTTTGATCCCCATCCGTAAGAGTCTTCTCGATTCAAGCGAATAATATTGAAATCTTGAAAGTTGAGATCTATTTCTGAAGTAAGCCATGTTTCGCATAATGCAAGAGCATCGCATTTCAAGTTATTCAGTAAAATTTTAAAAGAATCGATTTTAGGTATAATGCTTCTGCAATTCCACTGTAGAACAGTGATCAAATCCAAGACCTCGTTCGATGAATTAACCATCGAAGGATTCAGTCGCTGATAGGAGGGGCTATTTTGCAGTCAACTGCATCAAGAATATTTTACGGCGGCGAGAAAGTTTATTAGGATGCTTTCAAAACGTGGTCAGAAAAATTTAAAGCTGTAAAAATACGGTCCACAATTTCAGATAATTTTATTAGGACACCGCTGGTTTCTTTCTCTGGCTGAGATATAGAAACATTTAAGGTTTTTGATATCCTAGAAAGTGCTGGGAACTCCTTTTCTGAGCTCAGGTTTTTTAGGCTGGGACACTTGCTTCAGTTTTTCACCAGTACTTCATCGAGTAGTTATTTTTGGAGGACCTTCAATAGACACCTTTTGGTCTTTACAAAGAAGCTTGTGAGTGGAATTGCTCCTCCTTTTTCTATTGCTTCTAGGCACAGAAGACGATGTTCCCTCCTGGGGTTCATCATAGTCGCCCTCTTCAGTAGACAAGTTAGAATAGATGTTCGTAGGGTCCGAAGATGTAGCTATCTTTGGCATTTCTGCAAAAGATCGCTTAGAACGCCCCTGAAGGGAACGCTTAAGTTCCTTCTCGCGCTGTTTGCACGTGGGGCATGTTGGGAGATCATGTAAGTTTCCGCCACAGTAGAGACACTTACCAACATCCCTTCCACAGGAATCATCCGCATGATTCCTGTAGAATCTGAATTTCCCACAGCGAACCAAATTGCTACAATGGGAGGCTGTTTGTCCCAGTTTTTTTTTTTGCCGCGGCACACAAATGCGATCAGGTAGACAAACTTTGTGAAGGAGGAGGTAGTTAGGTACAGCAGAACCGCTCAAGGTTACCTGAAAAGTGTCTGCGGTGACGTATGTTCTGTTTCCGTCGGTTACGACTGATGCTGAATGCAAACGTTTGCACTCCACTATCTTCACTGGTTGGAGTATGGGGCCTTTAAAACAGCCAGCGCCATGTGTCAGCAGATCCGCGCAACTCAGCCTCGGAGACGACCCCGTCACATTCAACCCGATTTGATGGTACATACACTCTATACTCCTTCGTGAAAAGTCCGTAGCCAGCAATGCCGTTTGCCTGCTTCAAAGTATTTACCAGCGCCCAAATCTTATCAGGGTGAATTTTCGATATTTTTGTCACAACTGAATATCGCACCATCAGAGCTCGAAAAAAATTACAATAGATTCAAACATTTCTTGTCTTTGGTCCGGAAGAAGATCACAAATGGCCCGCCCAAGCAACACAGTATGTTGATAAACTGTTGTTACAACACCAATGTCAAACATTAATTTGTGAAAATATTACTGCAGCAAGCGTTATTCAACTGTTATGCAATTAAAAAAGCGCAAGGGGTGGAGCTTATAGGCAACATGTTCACTTGTTCCGAATGAAGTACTTTTTTTTATTCATTTCGTTTATTTGATAGGCACAAATGCGTTAGCTTGGCGGTGCCAAATTCTTTTGTTTCTGCATTTTGGATATCTTAAAACTAGGAGGTTACAATGTTGAAATATTTTTTTTACAAAGGAAAAGAAAATTTACAGCTATCTTAAGACTACAAATAAGATTCAATATACAAGAGAGGGCCAAAATATTTTTTTTATGAAAATTTTTAAAACAAGGGATTCAGTTTGATATACAAGAGGGGGAGTAATAGTATTTTACGAAATATTTTACAGTTATCTTAAAACTAACAATATAGTTCAGTACACAAAAGGTGGAACAAATATTTATGAGAAATTTCACAGATATCTTAAAACTTGGGATGCAATTCTATTTACAAAATGGAGGACAAGAGTTTCAATAAAGAGTAAAAATTACAGCTATCTTAAAACTAGGAATACAGAATACAAATTTGATTTTTTAACGAGGACTTATGCTTGGTCAAGATATTCAGAGGGGGGCTTATTTCCACATCAGTGTAGCAGCAGGTGTATCGAGGACAGGGGAGAGAAGGCATATATGGTGACAGGGAAAGAAGAGCAAATCTTGCAATTTTCGCGCAAACGGGAGATCAGCGAAACAAATTTGCGCCTCAGTCTAGTAAGTGGTCGAGTACCGGGATGGCGGATGGTATTCTTCGGACCCGTGGGGAATCCTTCAAAAGTCATCGGACATCAAGTCGCTCTTGCTTCAGTTTCCTTCTATGCAGGTGTAGTGGTAAAGGCGACGGCGGTTACATAATGCCACTCTGGAGCTGATCGGGTCCACAAAGCAAGAGGAAATTTCTAAAAACAAGAAATAAAAGAGAGGGGCTAAATTGGAATATTTATCGTTTTTATGAAATTGTAAATAAGGGACATATAGGGGAGATCGCGATTTGCAAGCATATCCTGGACTGGGACATTGGGTGGTCTACCTCGGGCCCGAAGGGAATCCTTTAACAGAGACCTGGCGTCACAATACTCGGCACAAACCCAGACAACGTGGTCGATGTCGTGATAACCCTCGTCACAAGCGCACAGACTACTCTCCGCAAGCCCAATACGCCCCAAATGTGCATGCAAGGTGTAGTGGTTAGATATGAGCCGGGACATTACACGAATGAAGTCCCGACCCACATCTATCCCCCTGAACCATGGTTTCGTTGATACCTTCGGGATAATGGAATGTAGCCATCGTCCAAGTTCCCCATTGCTCCACGAGGTTTGCCAACTGTTGAGCGTCCTCTGACGACAAACACTAAAAAATTCGTTGAAGCAGATTGGTCTTTCGTATATGTCACCATTTAATGCGCCCACCTTTGCTAATGAGTCGGCCTTTTCATTGCCCGGGATAGAGCAATGAGAGGGGACCCAAACAAAGGTAATCTGGTAAGATTTTTCAGATAACGTATACAAGGACTTCGGTATCTTCCCCAGAAAATACGGGAATTGTTTTTTGGGCTTCATCGCACGAAGAGCCTCGATAGAGCTGAGGCTGTCCGAGATGATGAAGTAGTGATCTGTGGGCAGAGTTTCGATGATCCCAAGGGTGTACTGAATAGCAGCTAATTCTGCGACGTAAACTGAAGCGGGATCATTGAGCTTGAATGAAGCGGTGATAGTATTATTGAAGATACCGAAGCCAGTGGACCCATCGAGATTTGATCCGTCAGTGTAGAACATTTTGTCACAGTCGACTTCTCGAAATTTATTATAAAATATATTGGGGATCACTTGTGGGAGTATGTGATCCGGTATTCCACGAATCTCTTCCTTCATGGATGTGTCGAAGAATACAGTAGAATCAGAAGTATCTAGGAAACGGACATGGTTGGGATTATACGAAGAAGGATTGATGCTCTGTGCCATGTAGTCGAAGTACAAGGACATAAAACGGGTTTGAGAATTAAGCTCGACGAGTCTTACGAAGTTTTCAATCACCAACGGGTTCAAGATATCGCATCGAATGAGCAATCGATATGAGAGTTCCCAAAATCTATTTTTCAACGGGAGAACGCCCGACAGCACTTCGAGACTCATCGTATGGGTCGACTGCATGCACCCTAAGGCGATACGCAAACAACGATACTGAATTCTTTCGAGTTTGATGAAATGTATGTTCGCGGCGGAGCGAAAGCAGAAGCATCCGTATTCCATTACCGACAGTATCGTTGTTTTATACAACCTAATTAGGTCTCCTGGGTGGGCGCCCCACCATGTTCCTGTTATTGTCCGGAGAAAATTGATCCTTTGTTGGCATTTTTGTTTCAGATACCTAATGTGACATCCCCAGGTACCTTTAGAGTCGAACCAGACCCCGAGATATTTAAATGTGAAGACCTGATTGATCGTTACACCCATGAGTAGAAGCTGGAGTTGCGCCGGCTCACGCTTTCTAGAAAAGACGACCAGCTCAGTTTTCTCCGTGGAGAACTCGATACCCAGCTGAAGAGCCCAAGCAGACAAATTGTCCAAAGTATCTTGTAATGGTCCTTGCAAATCGGCAGCTTTGGGTCCTGTAACAGAGACCACCCCGTCGTCTGCAAGTTGCCTTAGCGTGCATGAATTGGCAAGACAATCGTCAATGTCATTCACGTAAAAATTGTAGAGTAGGGGACTTAGACATGAGCCCTGGGGAAGACCCATGTAGCTAAATCGCGATGTTGTTAAGTCGCCATGCGAAAAATGCATGTGCTTCTCAGACAACAGGTTTAGCAAAAAGTTATTTAAAATCGGCGAAAGAACATGCTGATGCAGCTTCTCTGAAAGAACATTGATAGACACTGAGTCAAAAGCCCCCTTAATATCCAGGAAAACTGATGCCATCTGCTCTTTACTAGCATAGGCCATTTGAATTTCTGTTGAGAGCAACGCAAGGCAATCGTTCGTCCCTTTGCCTTTGCGGAAGCCAAATTGTGTATCTGACAGTAAGCCGTTTGCTTCGACCCAATTGTCGAGGCGAAACAAGATCATTTTCTCGAACAACTTCCGGATACAGGAAAGCATTGCAATCGGTCGGTACGAGTTGTGGTCGGAGGCTGGTTTTCCCGGTTTTGCGATGGCGATGACCTTCACTTGCCTCCAGTCATGAGGAACAATGTTACCCTCAAGGAACTTGTTAAATAAATTCAGCAAACGCCTTTTAGCAGAATCAGGCAGATTCTTCAACAAGTTGAATTTGATTCTGTCTAACCCCGGGGCGTTATTGTTGCACGATAAGAGGGCAAGTGAGAACTCCACCATCGAAAACGGTGTTTCGTTCGCGGTATCGTGAGGAGACGCGGCGTGGTATGTTTTCTGTACCGGGACAGAGTCCGGACAGATCTTCTTGGCGAAGGCGAATATCCAACGGTTTGAATATTCCACGTTCTCGTTGGTACTGTTTCGGTTTCGCATACGTCGAGCCGTACCCCAAAGAGTGCTCATCGCTGTTTCTCTCGTTAACCCGTGGACGAACCGGCGCCAATAACTGCGTTTCTTGGCTTCCATCAAACACTTCATTCGCTTTTCTAGCGACGCGTATTGTCGATAGCTATCGGGTAACCCGTCGTCCCGGAAGGCTTTATACGCAGTGGACTTTTCCGCGTACAGTTCTGAGCACTTTTTGTCCCACCAAGGGGTGGGAGTTCGTCCGTGGGTGTTCGCGCCCGGTACTGGTTTAGTCTGAGCTTGATTCGCACTGTCGAGAATCAAGCCAGCCAACAGCCTGTACTCTTCCTCCGGAGGAAGTTCTTGAATGGATTCGATTTTAGCGGATATCGCGATCGCGTAACTCTTCCAATCAATGTTCCGTGTGAGGTCATATGAGACATTGATAGTTTCTGATGGTCTTGAACCGTTGGCAATTGAAATTACGATAGGCAAATGGTCGCTACCGTGGGGATCAGGGATCACCTTCCACGTGCAATCTAACTGTAGCGAAGTCGAGTAAAGCGATAAATCCAACGCGCTTGCGCGTGCTGGTGGTGTAGGAATCCGTGTCATTTCTCCCGTGTTTAAGATGGTCATGTTGAAATTGTCGCAAAGATCTTGGATTAATGTTGATCTGTTATCATCGTGAAAACCACCCCATACCGTACCGTGCGAGTTAAAGTCTCCTAGAACTAGCCGCGGTGCCGGTAGGAATTCCGTGATATTACAAAGCGTTCGGTTCCCTACCGACGCTCTAGGGGGAATATAGATGGAAGCAATGCTAAGGTATTTGCTTTTGATCCTTATTTCACAAGCGACAACTTCAATGCCTGGTGTCGAAGAGAGGTTAATTCGGTTGAAAGAATAGCACTTTTTAATCCCCAAAAGTACTCCTCCATAAGGGTTTTCTCGATCCAGACGGATTATATTAAAGTCATGGAAGTTGAGATTTATATCAGAAGTTAACCAGGTTTCACATAATGCGAAAGCATCACATTTTAAACTGTTTAGTAAGAATTTGAAGGAATCGATTTTCGGGAGGATACTTCTGCAATTCCACTGTAGAACAGTGATCGAATCGGTGACCTCGTTCGATGACTTAGCCATCGAAGGATACGATCGCTGCAAGGAGGGGCCATTTAGTAGTCAACTGCTTCAAAAATGTTTGCACTATAGGGAGAAAACGTATCAGAAGGCTTTTAAGAGGATCAGTAACATTGAAAGCTGTGAAAATTAAGTCCACAATGTCAGAAAATTTCATTAGTCCATTACTGGACTGAGTGTCTGTTTGAAAAAGAGGGACACTTGGGGTTTCTGGTGTCCCTGGAAGTGGTGGGTACTCCTTGTTTGAATTAAAATTTCCAAATCCGGGAGCAGATTGCTTCGACTTTAGTGCAGCACTTCCGTTGGATTTATTAGATGTGGTTTGCGCACTCTCAGAGGAGGACACCTTGGAACCCTTACGAGGTAGTTTAGGCAAGATTTCTCCGCTTCCTGGACTCCCCCGGGTTAACAAAAGATGTTCCCTCTTGTGGATTATCAGATTCTTGCTCAACAGGAGCCAAAAGAGCAAAGGAGTTTTCGGAAAGGACAGATGGCGAAGCATTCTTTAGCATTTCTGCATAAGAGCGCCTCGAGCGTTCGGAGGGCCCCCGCAGTAAACACACTTTTCAGTGTCTTTGTCACAAGAGTCATCCTCATGCTCCCCACCGCACTTGCCACATCGTTTTTTATTGCCACAATAGGTGGCTGTGTGGCCCAACTGTTTGCAGTTGCTGCAGTTCATTACCCGCGGTACGAACAGGCGTACAGGCAGGCGAACCCTATCCAGAAGGACGTAATTTGGAAGAGACGATCCGGCGAAAGTCACCCGAAGCGAGTCTGATGGTATATAGGATTCTTTATCTCCAGCGAGCGTGTGCAATTTCTTGCAGTCTAATATTTTCACCGGCTTTAGTAGGGAGTTTTAAAACAGCCAGCCCCATACTTCAGCACGTCCTCGCATGTCAAACTCGCCTCGGTTATGACCCCGTCGACCTCTACATCCACACACGGTACATACACCCTATAGTGCTGCGTAAAGCGGGTACAGGAAGCAATCCCGTTTGCCTGTGCGAGGTCGCTAACAACAATTTTTAACTTATTCGCACGAACCCTTGTAATCTGGGTCACGGCCGAGTAATGCTCTGTCAGATCACGAGATATTTTCAAAATATCAAATGATTTATTGGTGGTCCGGAAGTAGACCACAAATGGCCCAGTCGAGTTCTCTGGGTATGCTTTTAGGCGAGGGGGTTTGGTAGGAGGCTTATCTGGGGATGTTTCATCATCCATATTATCATCGGTGGGCTGACCGTCGAGGGACATTTTAGCGCGAGATCAGCACTTCGCGCAAAGAACGATAAAAAGAGCAGTAACGGAATGTGTCAAGGGCAAAACAGAAAATAATAGTAGAAGGGAAACTGGTACTTATCTTTTCGATGCCGATGACCTTCGCTGGGACTGGCTGACAATACCAGCACGACACACTTTGTTTTCGAAACAAAGGCCTAGCAATCATAACTGGTTTTGACACTGCACTGAGCACTGGACACAATAAAAACTGAGCCGGGGAAGGCAACCGCAAAAGCACTAGCACACGTCTTATCCGAGCGCAAGTCGAACAACGAATGCGAATGAAGTACTTGATAGCAACAAAGATTGTTGCAATAATGCTAGCGATTGCTTTGAAAACAACTTTTCGAAAGGAAATGAAACTTAATGTGTTTCATGAAATTGTTAAGCAAACAAAGCATAAATATTATTCTCACATTCAAATATGACAATATCATTAATGTGGGTGAAAATGTATATCCAATAAAATGAATCGAGTAATTTTTGAAAATACTTTGATATTTTTAAAGGGCCTTAAAACAACGTTGATATAAACTCAATAAAATTTATACTTATTTTGTTAATTATTTATCGTACACAAAGCACTGTGTTCAAATATGCTTTTTTCGAGAGTAATCAAAAATTTGAAGCATATTAGTGATGAAAATTTTGGGTTCCGGTTAAAAAATCTATACATATTAACTGTTCGTCAGCAACTTTTATCGAGAAAGAGTTCATTCTATCAATAAATATGGCGGTTGTCTTTATTTCTACTATGTTACAAACTGAAGTTGAGTAAAAGTATTATAAGTGTATCCAGAATCAAATTTGCTGACAAGTTGAATAATAATGTCATCTCCAGTTTTCGCGTTTGGGACCTTTTTCAAGGAAGGTCCCAAACAGACCGAAACGTCGCATAAAGACAAAATAGTGTTTTTGTAAACCGCAGACTGCATAGCCGTCGGGGGGGATTTTACTTCTACATCAATCTTGCCTTAAAGGCAAGAATGGAAAATGTAATATAGTAGCGCTACTTAACTTGTATCACTTGTACAACAGTACCCAAACGGCTTACTAGAAAAACTGCTTCACTGCTCACTGGCCGGATAACGGTAAACGCGCAGAAACCTAAAAGAAGGGGGCAAATACTGAAACCTCGACGAGGTTGAGAATGCGCAAGATAACCTTGGCTACAGCCCCCCTCTGAATATCTTGACCAAGCATAAGTCTCCGCTAAAAAAGTTTAAATTTGTATTCTGTATTCCTAGGTTTAAGATAGTTGTAATTTTACCTTTTTGTTAAAACTATTGTCCCCCATCTTGTAAATAGAATTGTATCCCTAGTTTTAAAACACCTATGAAATTTCTCATAAATATTTGTTCCCCCTTTTTGTGTACCAAACTAAATTGTTAGTTTTAAGATAACTGTAAATATTTCCTAAAAGAACTATTACTATTGAATTCCTTGTTTTAAAATTTTTTCATAAAAAAATCTTTTGCCCTCTCTCTTGTATATAGAATGTTATTTCTAGTCTTAAGATAGCTGTAAAATTTTTCTCTTTCAAAAAAAAAATATTTCAACATTGTAACCTCCTAGTTTTAAAATATACAAAATGTAAAAACAAAAGAATTTGGCACCGCCAAGCTAACGCATTTGTGCCTATCAAATAAACGAAATGAATAAAAAAAGATAACCTAGGCAGCGGGTTAGCACTATTCATTTTAACATTATACTACACGAACTGGAAAGATCGACCAATCGGTCCGAGAGCCACCAAATGAATGTAATGAAAATATAATGAGAGCAGAAGTAGTTGAAGTGTCTGTCGCTGTGACTCATAATTCATCTTTGCGGTTTAACCAAAACTGAAATCAGTAGCTCAAGAATGTTCTACTTGTGATCGATATATTAATACTGCTCTTTCCATAGCACCAGCAGTACAGATAGCTAGTATGATTTATTGCACCTATCCCCATCGCGGGGACACGGGCCCAGTGTGCCCATACATAACCGTTATGTGTCCGACGCGGTACCCGGGTACCTTTTTAAGGTTCACTTAATGAAATTCCCATGTTTTATCCATAGCTGGAAATTGAAACTTTGTGACATCTTAGAATTTCACTAAGTCAAGCTTTTGGGTTAATAATATTGTTGATATAGTAAGGAGGGGAGTGAGGAGGAGCTCCTGATTTTTTTTACTACTACCCGGGTACCCACAAAACTAAAATGCCCATAACTAAGGTAATATCCAACCGATTTCGATACTTTTGAGTGTTTTGGATTCAGGAACTCATCCACTTTTGGACTTGGTAAAAATGAATCGGATTACCTCATGCGGTTCCCGGGAATCTGGGTTTCTGGAAGCAGGTTCCAGTGCTGGGGTACTATTTGCTAATTTCAATGGAATACTAGCAATATGGGTATCAAAATTCTTGGAATTGCATCAGTAGGCTGTAACTCGTGGTTTGGTGAACCATTTGGTGATTTGACCCCGGGACGGACATTCCGGAGCAGGTTCCCGTGGGGCCGTGAGTGGCCATTCCATTCCAATTCCCGCACTGACAAAAGTGTCGGCCGGGCAAATAAGAACCCGAGTAGTGGGCAAAACACTACTTACAAACTGTAAGTGAAAACTTGAAATTCATGACGGACATACTTTCAATTTCACGCGAGCATCGTTTATTTTTATTCGAACTACTAGAAAGCAAGCCGGTTTGTTACGAATAGATAAGAAATAATTTACTGGTTTAATACACCAAATTAGAAAGTCGAAATGATGCAGGAAATTAGGAAGATGGTCTTGTTTTTGTCGCTTCTTACGACATGGATGCAGGAACGCAGCGGATTCTTGGCTTCTGCCTCCGGATGTCGCATGGCCTCTATGCTAGGATTGTCCGGAGCAAGATGACAGTGATATCAACCTCCTAGTGGACCCCACTAGGAGGTTGATATCTCGATTATCGGATATCAAATAAACGATAACTATGAATAATCCAAGTATTTATTGTATAGTGGGAAAATGATATCAAAATAGAATTGTTTGATAAAAACTCGATGCAAACCACGTTCCATTCGAGAAGATCATGGTGGGAACGTGTAGAACAAAAAGCAATAAATTTGCATCTTTATTTGTTTTGCAGCTTCGTCTCGGGTGCGTTCACTGCACCAGGTTGCTTTGCTTCATTTTGTATGCCATCAGAATGCTTCATAGGTAAAGAAAGCTTTCTTGTGAATGGCGAACAAAAGGTTCGAGATCAAGGCTGATCTCAACATCTCTGCAAAGCAATGATTTGGCGATAAAATCTAATATTAACCACTGAACTGTTGGCGAATCCACCTCCGAATTGTGCTGCAAGTGTTACCGGGAAAATAAACAACCCCATCGATTTCCCAATCAACAAATGGCGGTCAAAATCCGAACACGTGTTCTGTACGACCTGATGCTGATGAAGATCAGTACCGTCTTTACGCATGGCACATTGGGCCAGGGCCTGGGCCCCGGGATTTGCACTGAACATGGGTATAAATCCATACTAAAACCTGCATTCGAAAAAGATGCATTCGATTATTTGTAACTTTTAAGTGCGATGCTAAAAATGACAGCAATTTGAATCGAAAATCGTTTATAGTTCAAAGTTTGTATTGACATGGTTTCATCAATATCCCAATGCCTATAATCGATGAATCGGTAGCAGAGTAATTCGGAATCGAATACTAATTTGTATCATATGTGATCAAAATGTTCATAGAGCATCAGACAACCCAGCGGAATGATACTTGGACGAAACGGGGCACAGGAGGGCCTAAATGATATTGAATTAATTAAAGAATTTCTCCAAAATTTCGATTCAATTTTTTATTTAATTTAAGGGAGTCTCCTTATCAGTCAGTTTCAAAAAATCGATTGTTTTTCATACTATGTTGCGTTTCGGCTTCGCCTCATCAGAAACCGACACTAACTTATTGTCGGAATAGATTAGCGCCGGCTTGACGCAAATCCCTTAAAACTAAAACACACTATGTGTTTCAATCGAACGACTGATAAAAGTATGAAATAAGGATTTGTGCCCTCCTGTACAAAGACTGGTTTTTACCAACAAAATTTTCACCCTAGTGAGAAATTTTGGTTTTTACCAAATTTTCCTCCTTAGGGTGAAATATAACATAGTGCATTCGCATAGGTCTGCTAAGCCAAGACAAGTTTCGGCTTCACTGTGTCTCATCGGCATAAACAGAACTTCTGCTCGAACGGGACATCACGTTTGATTAGTCGTTCGATTGAAACACATAGTGTGTTTTAGTTTTAAGGGATTTGCGTCAAGCCGGCGCTAATCTATTCCGACAATAAGTTAGTGTCGGTTTCTGATGAGGCGAAGCCGAAACGCAACATGTGAGAAATTTTGGTTTTTACCAAATTTTCCTCCTTAGGGTGAAATATAACATAGCGATTGTTTTTCTTTTTGCTTCAACTGTTAGAATTACTATTAGAGGACATTCTAACAAAGATTCAGAGAATAGCAGATTAGCATCTCATGCCTGTAAGAATTTTTTAATTAGATTTTATTCCTTCTAACAACTCTAAAAACAGTGTTTTACTTATACATATTTTTTTTTGAAATCGTGCTCTGATTTTTTAAAAACATAGTTTTCATAAAATGGGCTTTAGAATGTTATGAAAACCAAAATTTCGTGCACGATTACAAAAAATATGTACACAAGTAGACACTGTTTTTAGAGAATTGATTTGTGTTTAGCGTTAGTTTATTAAAAAAAATATTTTACCAAAAAAAACAAATTTTTAAGAGTCCTAGAGTGCCATGGGTAACCATCCTACTATACATCTGTTTACACCTGTTAAATTATAGGGACTTTTTAGTTCAAATGTGTCCAAGGCCCTGAGGGATCTTATGACGGCTTTGATGAAGATCAATGGCTCCTGATCCAGGCAAATTCCTGGTAGATTCAAGATTTCACGAAAAAAGAATGCTACTTTGGCAAGGAATATGTTCCTGTGGCAAGAAAATCAGCGTTTCTGTGACGGATAAGACTACGAATTTGGCAGGGTTAGCAATGGGACGCCATATGAAACAGATTCCACCCTTAATTAAGTCCCATGACACCATAATCGATTTAAATATTGGTCGCAGTGCACAGTGGTCCAGAATGTGAATTTCTAACATTTTGCTAAAATTAAATGATTAAGGCTTACAATATGTTTAGCAAAGTTGTTGTACTTTGCACGGCCCTTCTTTTTGTTTAAACAGAAGCTAGGGTGGTTCTAATATTAGTAATATTTAAAATTGAACTTTTTAACGGTTCGAGATAGAACTTCACTGTCTTCGATGAAGTTGTAGAGCAACACATTTTAGACAAATTTGCTGAAGATACACAAGCTCTAGCTTTTATACTTTCCATTGCACGAGAAATCCCAATGAAACCTTTAGCGTGTTCCTTAAAAACGGATTTATATCTATAACTTTTGTAGTTTTTATTTTACACTAAAGCACCCTTTGGACAACTGTAAGATCATTTAAGGGCGCATAATTTGCTACTACAAAATTTTTTCGCTTCATGTTTTTTTTATAAAAAATATAACTTTTTGAAATAGCATTACCTTCGATTAGGGCACTTAACATCTTAACATTGTCATATGAAATAACACGCTTTGTATCATAGATCACCAAAAAATGGCAAATGCGATATTTTTTTATATCTAGGAATATTTAATCAAAAAATAGTTCTCTTTTAGTAAAAAGTATGTATAACTTTCCAACGAGAGAAGCTGGAGATTCGGTATTTTGAGACATCAACTGATTTAGACCAGTTTGTTTACATCGTGTTTGCAATTTTTGGTCTGGAGAAAGTTCCATTTTATCTGTGTTTTACCGACCGTTTTTCGGCGAAAAAGTTTCCAGTCGCTTGACGGTCATTCCGTTTTGTTTCGTGTACTGCTCACCAGTGAAATCCTTGTGCTAAAGTGCTTTATTTCGTCGTGTGAAAATTTTGTGAGTCTACGGTGAAATTGTGAAACTGCAACCTGTGTGTAATTCCCCACAAACAAAACTTACGCGCTCACTTCGCCATCTGCACGCGAGTAGTGGAAAGTGTTCCCCACACTTCAACTTTGCGCACAGCGAGACGAAATCTCGGGTGGGTTTTCAAAAGGTCGTAAGCGACTAAAGGCGGGTTGAAATCAGCCATGAGTTATAGTTGCAAGTCATGCGACTCTCCCGTTAATGGGATTGAGAAAATTGCATGTCGCGGCCATTGCGGATCGATTTCCCACCGCACCTGTATTCCCGGTATGCAGCGACCCGCACTAGACCTGTTGTCTAGTTACAACAACAACCTGTACTGGCTCTGTGACGATTGTGCTCGCTGTTTCAACGAGTGGGTGCAGCAATCCGTTTCCGCTGCTCCCATTGTGGACACAAAAAAATTATGTGAGGCTGTAGATAATTTGAACACGGTCGTCTCAAATCTCTCGAGCCGTATTGAAAATCATTTTCCAGCCAATTACGGCTCTGTAACTCAAAGGGGGCTGTTTGTCAAGCGACATCCGGAGGATCCGCCCACTCCGAAACGATGTCGCGAGAATAATGCTAAAATTCGTGCCACTGCAGCCGCTGTCTGTGGTACTAGAGCCATTCAGCGGGAAATCAGAACAGTTGCGGATGGGCGGGAGCAGTTTTGGGTCTATTTGAGCCGTCTTGACCCGAGCCATACAGTGGAAGAAATCGTTGCCATGACCCAAGAATGCCTTCGAATAAGCGATGCACCCAAATCAATTTTGTTTCGTCAAGAAGGACACCGATCTCACGAAACTCAACTTTGTTTCTTTCCGAGTTGAGCTTCCGAGCGAACTAAAGGACACTGCACTCAAAGCGTCTACTTAGCCGACTGGAGTATTCGTTCGGGAATTTAATTTCGACCAGCCAAAGCAGGATAGATTTCGCTAATGGAATACCGAGATGCACCGCAGCTTGTATTATGGAAGCCCTCGATCCTCCCGCCACAGTCCAGCTACTGCAGCCAACGTTCACCAGTCGTCTCGGTCTTGTGTGCCGGAGTGGAGAAAGGGTCTTCCAAACTTGTCCCTGCGGCAAGTACCCCTCCTTTCTGAATAATTCAAGCGCTGAAATGTTCCCCGATTCCAGTTCTCCTTTAATTGCACCGTATCAGCACCAGATGCCGTTCTTCCTGCCGCAGCTATTTACGAGAGACACCTAGTCCAGCTGCATTGCATACATCCCACGTTATGTCGTCTCTTAGGTCACCGGGACGCACACTTACCGCCAGCCGTGAGGAAGCCCTTAGTCCCCCCACCACAGTCGAGCCCTTCCTGTCAGCGACCTGCAGCCGTCCCGGTCCTGTGGTGGAGATAAGATGAGGGGTCTTCCGCAAACCTATCTCAGGCAAGTACAATGCATCTGTGAGCTCTTCCTTGCCTCAAAGCTCTTCGATTTCCAGCATTGGTCAACGACGGGCTAAGCTGCTGCTATACTATCAAAACGTTGGTGGTATTAATTCAATCGTTGAGCAATATCGTCTTGCAGTCTCCGATAACAGTTTTGACATCATTGTCGTCGTCGAAACATGGTTGAACGATGACACGCTTTCGAGTCAGGTGTTCGGTACTGAATACGAGGTGTTTCGCTGTGACAGGAGCCCTAGCAACAGCCGAAAATCCACCGGAGGCGGCGTATTAGTAGCGGTTTAAACCAGCTTGAAGGCAAGAATCGTCGAGAACACTTCTTGGGTTTGTCTAGAGCAGGTTTGGACAATTATCGAGCATGGCGACCGTAAGTTGTACTTGTGTGCTTTGTTTGTTCCACCCGACCGCGCTCGTGATACCGAATACGTTGAAGCACACTGCAGCTCAGTTTTTACTATCCTCGAAGATGCTAACGCTGTTGATCATATCATGGTACTAGGAGATTTTAATCTTCCTACCATTTCATGGAAATCTTCCCGTAATGGATTTCTTTATCCGGATTCGGACCATTCCGTTGCAGTGAGGCTACTTGATAGCTATAGCTCAGCCACGTTAGTCCAAATCAATCCTATTGCCAATGACAATAGCCGCCATCTCGATCTTTGATTTGTCAGCGACCAGGTTTCCGCCACATCAATAGTGACGGCTCCCTCTCCCCTAATAAAACTAGTGGCACATCATCCTCCACTGATCGCCACCATTGATAGCTCTGTGGTGCATGACTTCGATATATTACCGCTTTCTGTCTCCTACAACTTCCGTAAAGCTGATCATCGCAGTATCGCAGACCTTCTTTCAACTATCGATTGGGAAAATATTCTGGACCCCGAAGATGTCGAAACCGCAGTTCAAGCCTTTTCAAACGTTCTGGTGTATGCTATTGACAGGCACGTTCCAAAGAAAGTTCACCATCAACAAACCGGCCCTCCATGGCAAACGAGTACACTGCGACGGCTGAAGTCTATAAAGAGAGCTGCCCTGCGGAGGTTTACCAAGTATCGCACAATATCACTCAGAGACTATTACGTCAGTCTTAACCATGCGTACAAACGAGCCAGTCAACACTGTTTCTATCGATACCAGCAAAATATTCAGCGTAATCTCAAGTCGCATCCTAAACGTTTCTGGAAATATGTGATCGAGCAGCGCAAGGAATCAGGCCTGCCGTCGTCTATGACTTTCAATGGGAACACAGCTACCACATCTCGAGACATATGTGCACTTTTTTCGGAAAACTTCGCGAATGTATTCACAGATGAGGCACTAACTACTGAGCAAATCGAACTCGCCGCTAGCAGAGCTCCACTTGTAGACCCAGCTTTGGGTGCTATCGGTGTCGATGCAACGATGATTACCAGAGCTTCCTCTCGGCTTAAGTCATCTTTCAATCCGGAACCCGACGGGTTCCCCTCCGTTATCCTGAAAAGGCACATTGAAGCTTTGATTACTCCGCTTCTTCATATTTTTCGAGCATCTATTGCTAGAGGAGTTTTCCCGTCTTGCTGGAAATACGCGTACATGTTCCCAGTCCACAAGAAGGGTAATGAGCGAGACGTCAATAATTACCGTGGAATAACTTCATTGAGTGCCGTTTCGAAGTTGTTCGAGCTGATGATTATGGAACCTCTTCAGACTCATTGTAAGCAGTACCTAAGTGACGATCAACACAGCTTCACGTCCGGGCGGTCAACAGCGTCTAACCTGCTGTGTTTAACATCCTACATAACCGAGAGTATGGAACATCGTGCTCAAACCGACGTTGTTTACACCGACTTGTCTGCCGCTTTCGATAAGATAAATCACGATATCGCAATCGCAAAAATGGAGAGATTTGGAATAAATGGTAGTGTTTTGCAGTTGTTTCGAACCTACCTCACAGACCGAGAGATAGCGGTTGTCATAGGAGATTGTCAGGCCCCCACCTTCATTTCTACGTCAGGAATACCTCAAGGAAGCCACTTGGGACCGTTGATGTTTCTGCTATACTTCAATTATGTACATCTAGTTCTGAATACTCCACGATTGTCCTTCGCAGATGACCTCAAGATATTCCGCCTAATTCGGTCAATTGAAGATTGCAGATTTCTCCAACAGCAGCTTGATGTCTTTGCTGATTGGTGTAACACGAACCGCATGTGCGTGAGCCCGAGGAAGTGTTCGGTAATATCGTTTTCACGAAAAAAGAATTCGATTCATTTTAACTACCGTCTAGTAGAAACAGACATTGAACGCGTCAGTCACGTTAAAGATCTGGGAGTGATTCTGGATCCTCAACTTACGTTTAAACAGCACGTCTCCTATGCAGTTGGTAAAGCATCTCGAGCACTGGGACACATCTTCAGAATAGCCAAAAAATTTACGGATATCTATTGTCTCAAATCGCTCTACTGTTCCTTATCGCGATCAATTCTAGAATATTGCTCTGAAGTTTGGAGTCCAAACTACAACAATGGCGTTGAGAGAATAGAGTCTGTTCAGCGTCGCTTTTTACGTTTCGCGCTTCGTAGATTGCCGTGGAGAGATCCTTCCCGTCTACCTCGCTATGAAAACCGGTGTCAGCTAATTCAACTAGAGCCCCTACATGTTCGAAGGAATACTGCAAGAGCCTTGTTCATCGCTGACACTCTGCAAGGTCGTATAGATGCCCCAGCTATTCTGGAACAAATCAACATAAACGTCGCTCCTCGAACACTACGCAACAACATTATGTTCAGATTACCATTCCGACGCACTAACTATAGTATGTATGGAGCCATCACTGGTCTGCAGCGCATTTTAAACCAGGCAGCTTCAGCATTCGATTTCAACGTTTCTCGACAAACTCTGCGTATACGTTTTTCCAGACTGTTTAATCAATTAGCTAACAACACTTGACATTTTTATTCTTTGTTTTTAATTATTGTATGACTATTGTTCTTGTGTACTTGATTGTTAGAAATTAGATTAGCATTAAGTCCATCATCATTGGGGCTTTGATATGCCTGTTGATGTATTGTACAAATAAACAAATTGTTCTCCTTCAAAATATCTGAAAGTAATTCTAAAGTAATCTTAATAAAAGACAAAACTGCAAAAGTTATATAAAGAAAACCATTTTTTTAAAAAACACCCTAATTTTTTTGGTATTTTTTTGTAAATTCAAAAGTACATGACATAGAGTTCCAGTGTCTTCGACAAAGTTTTTTATAATTATATTTTCTTCAATTTTCTGAAAAACAGCAAAACTCTATCCCGAACCATTAAAAAGTTAATTTACTGATTTAAAAAAAAATTATCCGTCCTACCCACTATTTGGAATAATAGGAAAGTATTGTAAAGTGCAATATTTCATCATGAAAACGAAACTATATTTTTATAGTGTACACCGTAAAAGTAATTTAAACATATTACAAAGGGATAATTCATGAAAAACCAAATTTTTAATATAACTTTTTATTTTTTCCAACCTATCCTTCAGATGTTTTTCAGAGTTTTTGAAGACAAACGTTTTCTTTAAACTCATCGAAACTGTAGCTCCTATTATTCAAAAGATATAAGCATTAAAATATTAAAAATAGATTTTTTGAAATCAATTTCATGAATTTTTTAAAAAATTAGACCATATTTATAGTTGAAAAAGAATTATCTTTCGGTCGCCATTGTTATTCCAACGATCCCCATTTTTGGCGAAAAAGTGCTCATAACTTTTCAACGAAAATGGTTAGATATGTGTTACCAAAACAATCAATCCTAGAACGTTACACTTGCGTTTTCCACCCTAGAACGTGGCACTAGGGTATAAACGTACCCCACGGGTTTGGTCGCAATTTTCGTAGGTAAAAATTCAAGCTAAAGAAATGTATAATACATAATTTTCTTCATTTTTTAATTGCGAAAACATCTGTGTAAGTGAAAGTACGGAATTTATTGAATCAATGATACATAGATTGGCTTGGACAAAAAAAAGTGAAAAATCGCGATTTTGACTTGAGTAAAAAAATTGGGTTTTGGAAAATACCACGAAATGGGGTGGAAATTGAAATGAAAAAAATATTTCTGACCAGTAATACATTGGTAACTCACAACGTCACTGTTCCAGCAGTTACTGTGCGCAAATTATACTTCCGTGCCATTGGTTTGAAAAACTATAAAAAATAAGCAAAAAAAAAAACAATAAAAATCAGCAAAACTGAAGGCGATTTTTTTTTCTACTTCAACATTAAATTAAATTAACACATACATATATACATACACACATACATACACACAGATATTTTGCGATCTCGGCGAACTGAGTCGAATGTTATATGAGACTCGGCCCTCCGGGCCTCGGTTAGAAAGTCGGTTTTTGGAGCAATTGCATAACCTTTCTATATGAGAAAGGCAAAAGAATAAGATTTAATTAACTTAATCAGCATGAGTTCAATGTTATCTTAATGTGATTATATTTTGAAATGTTGGTGGAATGGGTTTGAAAGTGGAGGGAATGGGGGGTTAGTAGAGTGGGAGTGGAGGATGCGTCAGAAATCCTTCATCTTATTTCGGTATACGGGGTGGATGAAGGAAATGCGGGCGTGAGGGTGGTCCAAGGGGAGGGGAGTGATGAAGGAGGGAGGTGTAACGGCAAGGCGGGGGGAGGGGCGGCGTCGCAATACTCAACTGTAACTAATTGTTACTTACATAGTCAAAAAACCAGTACTTAATCCTGGTATTGTCACGAGTCACATTTCCACTGACAGCACGAAACCTGACGAAACGCTAACGGCAACCGTACACTGGGGTACAAATGTAGGAACTCTAAATTGAATTATGGTTTGGGTCTCAAGTCGGTAAATGCCGAATTCTCGTCTTTACACGGCTCCAAAGAAGGCGTAAAGTACATTTGTACCTTAGGGCAACGTTCTACCCAGCAAACAAGCAGTCATATATTAATGTCCAATACAAATTGTAGATATTATCTGACGAAATCAGAATTATAAATACTTCCAGCTAAAGGCATGATAAGGTGTAAAAAAGTTACTTAAAATGCAAATCAATGATCGAAATACAAGTTTATTTAAAGTTGTTTATTGATCCTCCCTAACTCAACACAGAATTGTAAATCAGAAATATTTATGAAATCTTCGATATATTATATATGAGTCGATTATCAATTGGTTTAAATTGTAAAGTTGTTCGTAATAATAATCTTATTTTTACACACGTTGCTCTTTCGCGGAATTTCCTGAGTGTCGAAAAAATAGAGAATGAACGCTTTCGTCATTAAAAATAAATTGACTCGTATTCACAAAACTGGAACGTACAGTCGATTGCTCCAAAAATACAAAAGACAGATGTCTTCTAAGTATAAAGTAGTAGGGATTATTCTGGCCCACAATATTGTGGTTCATCACTGGAACCGTCAGAAGTTCCGAATATTATTCAATGAACAAGAAAATATGCGCAATAACGAAGTTCCGTTTGTATTATTCCAAGAAGCTTGTAAAGTAGACGATTCTGAAAGTAAAAGTATTTTTTACTTATTGTTTTTAATTGGACATAAATATTCACTATGTTCTAATGACTGCTATCCGAAACTGGGCTTCTGAATACCAAATATCGCAATCTGCTCTAAAATCACTTATTGGTGTGCTGAACACTCATATACATGCTGATCCACCGAAAGATCCCAGGACGCTTATGATGACTCCAAGAGAACTAGAAATAATTAACATGAAGGATGGTGGAAAATACTGGCATCATGTATCAAAGTCACAAATGAGCCTAAAAATACATTAAGAATCAAATTAGCATTTCATTAATAGTAAAATATTTTTTCTTGCCCTCGAAATCCGAAACATCTTTTTTTGCTAGTTCCTCCACAGAAGCTTCTGCCGTTTGAAAGCTACGGAATTTTCTAGTAGCGATCTCCGGTATGGCTTTCGTCATACCATGGAAAACGGTCCCTTCTTTTCGCATTTTTTCGATTTTATCGTTGCTCAGCGATTTCGGCCACATCAGGCAACCTTTTCGTATCCAGCTCATGGGAACCGTCAGAATCTGAAGCCTACCATTTTCGATGAATTGTATTACTCCCTACATCTTTAATACATAATTAATAGCGTTGTGTCGATAAATGAGGAAAATTTCATTTAAAACTTACTCTTATTTATCTCCGCAATCCAATCAAGCACAAATGATTGTTTACTTTCTCGTGCATATGCGTTCGCCGGCAGAAAAATCCACTGTTGCCAGATATATTTTATGGTAAATTATAAACAATCAGATATTTCTTTTCACGAAACGTGTTTAAAACAGAAATCAAAGTAATGTTTCTTGATTATCAAACAAAATTAAATCGAATGTATGACAACAATTGAAATGCACAAACAATTTGCGGTGTCAGTTATTATAAAAAAAAAACAATTATAGTGAAATAAAGTTTATATGGTAACAATGTCTCATAAGTTATATAAATGACCGATCAGTAATTCAATTTATGTCACACCTAATCGCATATATTTCCCAATAAAATTATTTAGCGAGATATCGCGAATTGAATTCTAAGCAATGTTGGAGTATCATATTTGAATTCGAATATGATATTTCGAAATCGTAGCCACAAAAAGAATAAGGTTGGTGAATATTACCACCCGTCAACGGTGTACATATAGACCGAGGCATAACGGCTACGCTGCGGATACAGATATCTCAGGATCGAGAGGCAAAGGGTAATTTAAATTTAAAATTATATGTTCAGAGAACAATGACTTCAACTATGAAATATTATGTCTTAGCAAATTAAGCAAAAATTATCCAGATTTATTTATTTTGATTATATAGAAAGAACTGCTCGCTCTGTTGTATTTTTAAGCAAAATGCAACCCGTATTCGTTATAGGATACATAGCTTAATTTAGCCATAAAGTTGTATAAGCTTCCCAATATAACTGTACAGCTAATCATATACAAACTCAAAAGAAAAACCTGAAGGATTGTATAAACATTTTGATGAAATTAACATACATCGTATATCACATTGTATCTATAGTCCGAATTGTACCTATATGGCCTCCACTTTTGTTTACATAGAAGGAATGTATGCATTTTGTACAATCATTTTGCAACGTATAAACGTATTGAGTATTTGGTTTGTAATCGGTAAAAGTGAATCAAAATGTTGGCTGGGTAGGGTTTAAGTTTTCTGAAGAATACTTTTGTTTACCGCAAAAGTTATTTGAATGAAATAGAAACACCATACCTTTGATTTTGAATTTCTTGTAAAATGATAGAAAAGGTCGCTTGGCTCTAGCTAGAATGATCAAAAAGTTAATTTTTTGATCTTGGAAAATTTTGAACCACCCTAACTGTTGTTTTAACAAAAAGAAGGGGCTCACAAATTACGAAAACTTCTCCAAAGCCTTAATAAGGCCATGTTGTTTAGTTTTAGTAAAATCTCAAAATTCATGCTAAATTTGTATTCTGGACCACTGTGCAGTGGGTGGTCTTATACACAATAGTCCTAGTTACGTTTTGGCAAAATATAGCCAGTTGCCATTGTAACAAGGGCGTGCGGCAATGGTTCAATGGCTATGAAATACAGCTCACATTAAGAATTAGTGTAATTAGCTATCCAAGACCGTGACTGAAGAAAGTGTGTGAAGGCTGATAAGCGGCATCAACAGGAAAGAACGAGAGGTAACGATGAATTTATTTTTGTGTATGTCGTTTTTCTTTTTCCATTGCATTACTGGTGAGTAAAACTGGTTAGCTAAGACATCAACCTTTTTATCACTCTCCACCATTCAACGTTGAATAGTGCACAGTGATAAAAAGGTTGATGTGTAAACTAATTAGGTTTACGCACCAGTAAGTTTAGTACCTAATATTTTTAAAAAACTACCACCCACTAATACTGTTTACCAATTGATTAGAACAGTTGCATATGAGAAAAATTTAAGGACCTTCTTAATTTTGATATACGACGTCTCACATTAATTGTTATACATAAACACTAAACCAAAATGTTAAATAAAATTACAGTTTCCCTTGAAAAAGACCAAAACCAGCGGCTGAAACGTCGGGCAGTATACAATACCCGTTCTGATTTACAAGACCGCAAAGCCGAAGAATAAAAAACAAAACTTATTTGGAACTCAATTTAGTTTTTTTCAAATGTTACATCGAATTTGGACCCCATTTTATTATAATTACATGCTGTATGTTTCTTAAAAGTTTTTTTATTTATATTTCTCCAGTATAATATCAAACTGAATAAATATTTTGTTCTCAATAAGAAATTTTAACATCTCAAAGACTTTTCAACTTGATCACACCAATAACAGAAATATGCCCTATAGCTGGCCGCATCCTTGGCTTTGTGTTAAACATAACTCCACTAGAATAACTACGGTTACATGTTAAAACTGTTAAATTTTCTGTCAAGACCATACCGTATTGCATCTAGTTTATTGAAGCCTTTCGAACAATTGATCGCATCCAGTCTTCTGCTGGAGAATGTCTCAACAGCAAACGCCAGCTCGTCAGGAGAGGCAGCCAGAAGAACAAAAAAAACAGACACTAACCCCTTCACTACTGGTCTACGAACGGTATGCATAATGCAGAAATTATTAAAAGCACCCATAAATTATGCGAAATATGCTGCTTACGTTACAAAATTTATGGCAGTCATCTCGTCTCGTCTTGTCTCGTTTCGTCGGCACTGTTCTTGTACATATCTGTACAGAATTTGTACAAGCATTTTTTTTTTCTTTCGTGGCGCGACGCGATTTTTCCTGGACGCAACTTTACAACTTACTTCATCATTTCTTTCAGCGGGCGAGGTTCTTTTTTTCCCTTCCACTCGTTTTCCCTTTTGTGTGCTGTCAACGTTCAGCCGTGTTTTCCCTGGCAGCCGGTCCTGTTTGTTGAATAATGGCAGGACTTTTTTTTCTGCTTCCGCCACTCGGGGAATTCTTTTGACGACGGAAAATATTACTTTCCATCGTTTACTTTGCCGAAAACTGTCTCGTTAGTTCTCTCTGGTGACAGTGGCGCACACGGGGTGTGGGTGTTGCGGGGAAAAAGTAATTGGTAAGTTAGGCACTGAACAATAAGATACGAGTGTATCAAATTGCAAAGCATTATCCATAACACGGAAGATAGCGGGAGAAGCAAAGTTGGCAGTTTTCTATTGTAAATCTACAAAATATGTACCGTTTGTTTAGAAACTTTCGAGCGTGCCCAGGGAGTGGTTAGTTCTAGGTTTTATCAACTTTTCAACATCATTTTAATAAACTAATAAATATTGAGTTGTTCCGTTTCCTCTTATATCGTTTTTGCTTGATCCCGAAACTGAGTCAGGTTCTAACCCTAACCGCTCTCAGTTCATACATTTTGACAGCAGTTGAGGTTAGAAACTGACTCAGTTTTACCTCAAGCAAAAACATTACACTTCACTCGAAATATATAGGGGAACCCGGGATTATTAAGACAGTGCGGGTAATTCGGACCCCCTCGATTTCTCAGAAAATACAATGAATTACTGATTATCGTACATATTCGTGGAACCACTATTCTGAAACATTATTTTTGAGAGCTGATTCTTTGATTCTTTGTAGAAAGGAGATACAACGTGTTTCGTTATTTTGCCATTCTCAAAACAAAAATTATTATAATGGAAAAACCGTGATTAAATCAACAAATAAAAGTAAACAAACGATTGCTAAGTGTTTTGGAAAGCTTGAAGCTCCTATTTCATGGAATAATTTTTGTTTGGGTGAAAACACAGATATTTTCGAGACGCTCACCACTTTTGTGCGAAATGAGCGTACGGGGCTATTCGGACCCCCTATTTCGTCAACCACCGTTCAGCGGGTTGCGGCTGCGCACACCATTGCGCACGCCACAACAAAGAAAATACATGGGCCGCCAATCGACAGCTGTGACTTACCAGCTTAAGTTTTTGTAAAACAATTTTTTTTTGCTTCTTAAGGAGTGTCTCTTATAAATATTTCATAGGTAAACATAATTCCATAGTTAAAAAATTTAAGAAAAATAACGGTCTGAATTGCCCCGTAGCACAGTGGCGTAACTATATTAAATCCATGGCCAAAATTATTTCCCCTTTTTTTAAGCTTTTTTATACGATAACAAGTAATGAGAAATGGTTTTCCATGGCTTTAGACAATATTTGAATTCGAATTCCACGAGCATTATTATTTTTCGATGTAAACGTGTTTTAGAGTTATCTATCAGTTTGAGGAAACCTCGCATTGAGATCTAGTCTATTTCAACTATTTTCTTTTTTTTCGAGAGTTGTCCTACTGCAGCTCTAGAGCTACGTTCTCGGAAGGGCTCCCCGTCAGAATCACATACTACAATTTGCAGACGAGACCGGCAATGTCGCCCACTACAACACTGCTTTAGGCCAATTGTAGCGCGCCGTGATTCTGAATGTGATATTCATTGTACGGTTCAGGTATGTGCGGGCGTAGGGACTCGCGATCGCGTGTAAAATCGCGAAGAGCTGGAGCATTTGTACGTTAACGTGTCCGATCGCGTGTGCGTTTGTATGTCGCGTGTGCTAACGTGTATGTAACTTCGCGTGTATAAATTATGTTTTATAACCGTGTGCCTTTCGTACATTCGCGTGTGTTCTTGGATAATCGCACGCGGACCGTTAATCTATTATTTTATTTTTTGTGTACGACTAAGATGCTAAAAGTTAGTTTATTTTTTAATTGGTCCTACTGAATGTATGGAGTCAAGCTATTAGGACAGAGAGTAATGGTTTCC
Source organism: Topomyia yanbarensis (assembly GCF_030247195.1). Classification (NCBI taxonomy): domain Eukaryota; kingdom Metazoa; phylum Arthropoda; class Insecta; order Diptera; family Culicidae; genus Topomyia; species Topomyia yanbarensis. The sequence continues at coordinate 324,039,569 of NC_080672.1, read as the reverse complement.
GGACGTGACCGATTCATGAGCACGTGAAAACGGACGTCTGTAGGTTCGCGTTTGAGACAGCGTTTGAAACTTCGTATGTGCTAAAACGATCTCCTTATTACTGTTGGTTATTAGGTTTGCGCGATCGCGAACGTAGGTATGCGTTGTTCATCGCGAAGCGCTTAAGCGTTCGTATGTTAACGTGTTTATCACGTGTGCTCGCGTTCATATGACTTCGCGTGTGCAATACTGGATTTTGTAACCGTGTGCCCATTCCTATATACGCGTGCGTTCTTGGATGGTCACGCGGACCTTCATTCCCGTAGTGAGTTTTCGGTGTACAATTCACATTCTGACAGGGAGTAAGTTACCCCATATCACTAGAGTCCTCGGTCATGTCGCCATGTAACGTGGTGTCCAGTGAATATGAGAGCTTTCTTTTAATTGATCCAATTGAAGGCATGGACCTAGTCTGCTGATATCAAGGATAGAAACATCCGAAAGTGCGGGAGTTTTTAGGTTCACGCTTGAGACCGCGTTTGAAAATTTATAGGAGCAGAGACATTCACTTTATCACCGGGATGTTATCATGTTTACGAGATCGCGGGTGTAGGTGCCGGGGATGGTCGCGAAGGGCTCAAGCATTTGTATATTAACGTGTTTGTCACGTATATGTGACTTTGCGTGTATAATTTCGATTTTATAATGATGTAGCGTGTATTCTTGTTTGATCGCGTGCGGACCGTTAATCTAATGCTTAATTTTTGGTGTATGGTACAGATGGTAGAAGAGAATCAGTTTCCCCATATCTCTAGCGTTCCAGGTCATGTCGCCATGGAACGTGTTGTCTAGTGAACATTTTTGGTTGGTTCAACTGGAGGTATTAGTCTAGGCTGCTAGGACGGCGGTTGAACGTCCGGACGTGGCCGTTTCAAGATCGCGCGAGTGGTGGGTTAATGTTTGAGACCGCGTTTGTAAGTTTATAGGTGTTACGTTTACTTAACTACCGGGGTGTTCTAATGTTGGCAAAATCGCGGCCGTATGTGTAGAGCATTGCAATTGCATGGTCGCGTTTGTGACCAGGTTTGTGTTATCGCGAAGAACACGAGCGTTTGTACGGTTGTGACTATATGAATATATAGAGTATAGTATAGTATAGTATAGTATAGTATAGTATAGAGTATACTAATAAAAGGAATCATAGCATGCCGAATAAAGAAAAAAAAAGATGCAAAAAGTATGATTGGAAGTGCATAAATTTACCGATACTATTTTGGTATACATGAGTAATGGCAAAGCAAACTAATAGATGTACAAAAGAACAGATTAATGAAGTTGAATATAAAAACACATGTAACATAAAATCAAACTACTTTAACTCGTGCAAATGTTGTTTATTTGCTATTAACAACAATTGCATTCTGTTAGACTTTCATCATGCTACGCTGACCGGGAATGGATGATTCACTTGCGTCGGTAAATTAATTGTACCTTAATTTATCCAATCCAACCTTCACGAATGAATAGAATCGAATGCACAAATTGAATACCGGAAAGATTACCCGCTATTTTATCATATACGCCAGTTCTGCATTCATTCCCTGAGCCAACTGTCACAAATATTCAGACAAACACATACACAGATAGTTTGACTGGTATATAATAATTGTACACTAGTACTAAAAACTACAATTACTACAAAACGACAACTAATAGATTTATATTGATGTATTTATTAAATTAATTTAACAATTAAATTAATTTAATCAGCCTGTGCACGATGACGAAGTAAGCCGATAAATGGACACACAATGGCCCGCACTGTGAGCCCCTCCACCAATACTGCCATTTAGCTGTGGAATAATGCCATCAAACACAGCCCACAGCAAAAGTCAATGCACGTCGACCCGCCAGCCGGTCACGTCAGCGCGCACAGGCTAGTGGTTGAGCGTTAGTATGGGTTGGCGCAGTGTGAAAAAAACCTAAAGCATAAAAAAAACCATAAGTCCTCTCGGTCTCCTCGATGCGCCACTATCGAGGCGTAGTGCAATAACCATCTTAAAGTAATTGTCTGTCAGAGGTTCTGTAGCACTTATGCATGCAGTATGCTTGATGATGTTTGCAATACCGTCAAACCCCTCAACCCAGGGGAGGGTAGTCTATTTCAACTGTTTTCATAAATTATAACAATTTGTTTCAAGTTCATATGTTTATTATGCTTTTCTGGTTTTCTTATAGTAGAAAACAATATTCAAGTTTTTGTAAATTCGGTAATAGAAATCTATCACACATCATCACAAAATACAAAACTCCCCCCTCCCCCATATAATGCTACGTCATTTATGGATGATCCCTATTTATAAACGTAGTTTTCCTATAGCTGATCTCACAACGTTCGGTAGCTACATGGCCAATCTAGTGTCGGCTGCCAGCGATGTAACTTTTACGCACGTGGTTGATGGTTCTCATGCAGCGAAGTTGGATAAAATGCACCCAAAGATAAAGATGTTTGTTAAGACCCACGCAATCGAGGGAACCGAGAGAAAGGAAATGTAGTACAACGAAAGTAAACATGTTGATAGAAGGGATATCTTGGTGAAGCCGTGCCTAATCTGTGAGAGGTCAGGGCATAAATCAAGGGAATGTGAGCTATTTAGAAAAATGAGTTTGGTTGATCGTTGGAAAGAAGTACAGCAGCGTCATATATGTCGACGGTGTTTAATGGCCCATGGAAAATTCCCATGCAAGGCATCAGTTTGTGGATCTAATGGCTGTCAGGAGCGGCATCACTAGCTACTGCATCCAGGTAAACCAGATGTATCGTCGAAGGTCGACGATACCTCAAAAAAGAATACGACAGCTGCGATTCACCAACAAATTGAGCATGCAGTTCTATTCAGAATAATTCATGTCACTCTCTATGGAGGTGGTAAATCCATTGATACCTACGCCTTTTTAGATGATGGCTCATCTACAACCCTAATTGACTCAAGGATAGCTGAAGATCTAGAAGTATCAGGTGATGTGAATCCGCTTTGTCTGCAATGGACCAATGGTATCGAGAGAATCGAGAACAATTCTCGGCTGGTTAGGCTGAGCATCTCAGGGACTACGACCCAAAAGCGATACGAAATGAAGGGATTTCACACTGTGAAGAATTTGAACCTACCAGCTCAAACGCTAGCTGTCGAAAGGTTTGCCGAAAAATATGCACATGTTCGAGGATTACCAGTCCGTAGTTATGTGCAAGCATCACCTGGAATCCTTATCGGTTTAGATAATTCGCATTTGAAGGTAGTGCTGAAACTGCGAGAAGGTGGTCAGGATGAACCGATTGCTGCTAAAACAAGGCTTGGTTGGACAATCTACGGGAAGGTATCAGAAGACGTAGCATCCAGAGCACATCGTCAGTTACACGTGTGTGCCCGAATGCTGGACGAAGAGCTCCATGATAAGGTTAAGCGATTCTTTTCTGTAAAAAGCGCGGGTGTAGCAGTTGCTCCTATGTTGAAAGGTGAAGGAGATAAACGTACAAGGGAAATTTTAGAACGGACGATAGTTCGAACCGCTTCCAAATAGGCTTGCTTTGGAAACACGATTACGTGGAGTTCAACAACAGGCCCATGGCAGAACGTAGGCTTCAATGTTTAGAGCGTCGTTTGTTTGCAAATCCTGAATTGTACGCGAAAGTGAAAGTACTTATCAGCGAGTACCAAAGCAAGGGCTATGCCAATAGAGCCACCAATGAAGAGCTGGGCGGCTCAAATTACAAGCGGGTTTGGTATTAACCACTCAGCGTAGTCGTCAATCGTCGAAACCAGCGAAAGCCCGGTTAGTATGGGATGCTGCTGCGAAGGTTGGGAATCAATCCTTTAACTCAATGCTGTTAGCAGGTCCCGATCTGCCTACTTCTCTTGCATCGGTGTTGTATATGTATAGACAACGGCAGGTTGCTTTAAGCGCGGACATAAGGGAGATGTTTCACCAGGTGCAGATACGACTAGAAGATAGACAAGCACAGCGGTTCTTGTGGAGAGATGATCCGGAACATCCATCACAAGTCTTCGTGATAGATGTAGCGACATTCGGTTCCACCTGCTCCCCTTGCGCAGCCCAGTATGTTAAAAACAAAAATGCTGAGGAGTACGTCAAACAGTTTCCGCGAGCAGTCAACGCTATCGTTAAAAACCTGTTACGTTTATTTTGTTTAGTAACGTAATAAAATACAAGCCCTAAGATTCAGTACAGAAACAAATGAATTGCTTGCAAAATGAGAGGCAGATGTCGCCACGCACGCCAACAACGAAGCAACCCTGCATCGATCAGACAGCAGCAACTGTCATCGCAATACACACGCATACCACCCGTCGTCGAAGAAAATCTTGTTCGACGTGAGGAAGTAGTAACGGTTGCAGTCAGAAAATAGCAGACCGCCGAAGAGGCAGTTTTTCGCCAAGAAGTTAGTGCCGCGGAAAGTATAAACGGCCGGAAAACAACCCGGAGTGATTCGATGATTGTCCAGTGAAGGGGACAAATCAGGCTATCAACGAACGATTGCACGCGACTCGGTAAGCGTTGGCGGAATACTGGTGACGGGCCATCGAAGTCAGAAAGCCGCTCGGACGGTACGACATTGCCACGTGGGGGAGTTAACCTCAAAACGACGGTTCGCCGGCGACGCAACCGGTGGAGATTGGCGAACAAGGACCGATAATCCGATAAGGACTGAGGATTAGCGATCAACTATTTGCTCCAGCGGTAAGCTAGTGACAGTCTGCTCGAGACTAAACTAATATGCGACTTGTAATCGACAGGCATAAAAACGATTCACACAGATCGTAGAAAACATGTGCAAAAGGTTGCGCGAAAGCACCGCACGGAAAAGGCCTTCCAAAGGAAGTAGGTGGCAACAAGTTGAAGGACCAAATGGAGGCTAATTCCCACGTTGCCTCAGATCCTTTATTTTCAGGTCTGAATCAGAGCGTACGGACAGCAAGCGGGTTCGGTCAGCAACCTACGAAGAAAGACGGCGGTACAGAAAGAATCGATCAGCTCTGAGTCTTCGACGACGACTATACGTCACACCAGCACGGAGGATAAGTTATCCGCGGGAGCACGACGGCACGGCCTATTGGTAGGAAAGTCGATTCGACCGCATTCGTAAGCGCCGATCGCGAGTATGGGTGGCGGAAGTGCCTTAATGATGGGTGCGAACTGCAGTATGCATCTCCTGGAAAAAACGGCGTGGCGGACATGGTAGGGGTGCACCCACAGCAAGCGTGAGTAAGAAGAAAAGAGAATAGGTAGAATAAGTAGATAGAGGAGAAGAGAGAACAGAAGGAGTAATGAGTAGAATAAGAAGCAGATACATCAAGGCAATGGAAGGAGAATAAAGTTTGTGTCGGTGAAAATTTATGTTGTGGATTTTAGTTTCTTCAGTTTTGTGTGCCCTTCTACGAGCTTTCCGGGGCTGATCGAGGTTTTCGTTTCCCCCTCGACAGACACCCATGCAACAAACCACTATGTTGACGACTATGTGGACAGCGTGGACACCATCGATGAAGCTGAAGTATTGGCAGATCCATTCGAAGGCTGGATTCGATATACGAAATTGGCTGTCAAATTCTAGCGAAGAATGAGCATTTTCGATCCACTCGTATTGGTGGCACCTTTCGTAGTTCACAGAAAAATACTTGTCCAAAATATTTGGCAGTCAGGTATTTCCTGGGATGATTGCATTCCTGACGAATTACTTGCTCACTGGCAGCCAGTGATGTACCGATGGGAAAAATTCCATCTTCCCGGGTATTTATTTTTGGGTTTTAACCTGGTTTTTTCCCAAATCATTTTAACCGTTGTGTGTCCGACGCGGTACCCGGGTACCTTTTTAAGTTTCAATTAATGAAATTCCTATGTTTTATCCATAGCTGGAAATTGAAACTTTGTGACATCTTAGAACTTCACAAAGTCAAACTTTTGGGTATAGTAAGGGAGGGAGTGAGGAGGGGCTCCTGAATTTTTTTACTACGTAACAGGCCGACGTGGGTACCCGGGTACCCACAAAACTAAAATGCCCGTAACTAAGGTAATATCCAACCGATTTCGATACTTTTGGCCTTTTTGGATTCAGGAACTCATCCACTTTTGGACTTGGTAAAAATGAATCAGTTTACTTCATTCGGTTCCCGGGAATCCGGGTTTCCGGAAGCAGGTTCCAGTGCTGGGGTATTATTTGCGAGCTTCAATAGAATAGTAGCAATATGGGTATCAAAATTCTTGGAATTTCATCAGTAGTCTGTATCTCGTGATTTTGGATCCATTTGGTGATTTGACCCCGGAACGGACATTCCGGAGCAGATTCCCGTGGGGCCGTGAGTGGCCATTCCATTCCAATTCCATTTTTCAAATTGCCATAGGGTCCCGTAACAATAAAAACAGACTTCCGAGACAATTTAAAGAGTTTTGATACTCATATTGCTAGTACATTATTAAAATTTACAAATCATATCCTAGTACTGGAACATTACTCCGGAAAATCCTGATTACCAAGCACCAGTTCCATTATTCCGGTTCTATTGTACAGAATCAAAAAGTGGACGAGTTCCTGAATCCAAAATATCTAATAGTGTCCAAATCGGTTAAAGGAAGCCATAGTTATGAGCATTTCAATTTGTGGGTACCCGGGTACCCTCGTTGGCCTGTTAAAGGTGTTTTTTTTGTTGGACACATAACTGTTAACCCGGACGAAACCAGCGGCTGCTAGATTAAAAGTTGGATAAAGAAAAGTTCTTTGCAAGAACCGGATATACTTTTTTACGGTTTTTATTCTATAGGACATACGCGAAAAGCTCTTGTCCGATTTTGAAACTTGAAGCTCAAATCCAATTTTCACATTCTAGTATATTTATAACGGGTTTTACGAAGCAATTTTTATTCCTGCGACTATAATTTCGGTCCATTCCATATTCCAACTTGTTTCATATAATACTGGGAACAATAGTCATTGTTACTCTGACTAGTGAAAATTAGAATAATCGTGTGATGCCAAAACTACTTTTATTCTGCTTGTTACTCATTTTAGGGGTTGCTATACTTTTAACGAAATAAGGTAGGTATTCACACAAAATTTGGAATATACCTATTTAGTTCGGTGAAAAGTAAAAGTGAGTAATATGCAAAAAATGGAGTGGCCTTGATATTCGTCTTTAGTATGAACAGTAATCAGAACTCTCACAGTAAGAAACGCAATCGACTTAGCCCAAAACGTGTTGAAAAGTTTTATCACTTATTTAACCACAATATTTGTAAAGAAATTTTGGATCACCGCTATAACAATGATTCAATCGAGGAAAATCATTCAGAATTCGTATACATGCAAAACTTTATGACAATGATGCTCATTAATAAAATAAAAATATTTGGATAACAATACATTAATGTTCAATTACTAAAATATCAAAAAATTGCAAAAAACCCACTCTTCCAGCGAAAAAATTTTTCAAAAATAAATTTAAGAAGAAACATGTTTTTCGGTAACTCGTAAAAAAAATGTATCTTGTTTGGTTTAAACAAATTAATGGGAGAATGGTGAGGAAGATTGCTATTTCGAGCCACCGAAGACATCGGTCACGATATCTACTCAGTATGCCGAGTCTGATAAAACACTTCCTTTGATGTTGTGCGACTCGTCGGAAGAACAAAAGAAACTGTTACTTTAATTCTTGCTGGGGTGATCCGTCGGATGATTGAATCGCAGAAGCAAGAAGTGGTGCTCCAGCCAATCGTGGAGGCTATTGACTTCCGGAATTTTTGCATAACCGAATTTCATGATGGGAAATATTTGCTGAAGGTGAAAATAGAGGTTATGCTTACGAACTTCGCCTTTAACGAGTTCTACCTTGTCAGGCATTCAGTACTTATGTTATTCAACAAATTAGCCCAGGCGAAACCAGTCATTTTGCAACTTGTAACACGTGGTTGATTCTCATATATATGGATGATGAGAAAATCAATGTTCGGCTACAAGATCTGATACAACTTACTTGAACCGCGGGCGAATGACCAGGAGGTTAAAGCCCCAATAAACAAACTTAACTTATTTGAACCGTGGCCATTAAAAGATTGCTGTCACATTTGGAAAAAATAGAATTTATTATAAAGGACACATCTAGGAATTAGGATTTCGTCCTAGCTGACCCTGCACATACAAAACGCAATGCGATAGTATCATTATACACGTTACATCTTTGCACATCCATAGTCTCCAATACGATTACCTGCAAAACAAGCAATTGCCAAATTTGTGGCTGCTGTTCATATAATATTGACGGCAAAAACTGCGTCTAGTATCTCAAAATTAACAGTCAGCATCATCATTGAGGAAGTCGACACTGGTGGCCCGTAAGGGGACAAAACAAAAATGAAATCAGATATTCGCGAACATGGACATGGCAGTTACCACGATAATAATACAGAAGTGTACAATATAGATATGAACGACCACCAAGACGCGGTTGGTTATGAAAAATATTTCTCAGTCAGTAAACACGTCAATCGCAAGAGATCTGTTGGACAACTATTAGCGTTTTATCATTTTCATTGTTTACATCGTGGAAATATATTAAAGACTCAAGGCTTCATTTAGCTAATGCATTGAACCGACTCAAATAAACGAATTATATTATAAAAAAATTGTCCCAAAATTAACATTTATCGCTAGTGATAGCATCTAACAAAATTCATTTAATGCTAGATATTGGCCTGAATAAAGAGAGTTAGTTAAATCATACGCAAATTGGATTTCTGTAATAGATTAGAGCACTGTACGCTTAATATAAACGTCAGGCATCTCACTCAAGCGTGCTAAACAAAAACATTTCAATTAGCTGATGACATAGTTGTAGCCGAGACAACAGTTTTTTTTTTTTATTTTCGCATCATTTTAATGCAATAGTATTTCTATTGACACTCAATTTCATTTTATGTGGGAAATGCGGGCCGTATTGATACACTGTTAGTCTGGAAAATCGAACAATAAGCAAGAAAAACGTGAAAAAGTAAACAAGCCAAAAAGTGGTAAACCAGCGGTTTTCCTGAGGTGTTCATCAACCCACGAATCGTATATTACTAATTTTGTTGATATGCAGAAACGTACACAGTAGCGGTAGGACTAACTGACGTGATTTTACACTTACTTTCCTTCGGATGTCAATTAATCAATTGGTGCTAAACCACATATTAGTCAATCAACCATAATAAACTAAATGCTGCAACCACCAGCAGCATTTTAGTCGTTTTCGATGGTTTCTAATTAATGTCTATGTAAGTTTGAAAACGACGTGTCGATAGATTGATCAGACATCAGTAGGTTATCACGGAGAGCGACTAAAATGTTGTAACTAATTGAGTCTATAAGTCAATAAGGTGGGATTGTTTCGATTCCATGTTTTCATTATATTACAGTCTTTCGTTTTATTTTTGGTCTTTATGGAATAAGACATCACGGAGAAAAAAAGCAAAAAGGAATCAATAAATTGAAATCGAGGGGAAGTAAGTGCGATGTATTCCCTTCTATGTGTCGAAATTAAGAGATGCTAAAATTATTGAGCTTGTTCACATTTATAGTTTCTAGTTATGTTGTCAGCAATGAAGCATTTAGTAAAATTTTACGTAAATTAGATGATAGTAGTAACAGTGTACAGTGATTGTCATTCGGTTTGGGGACAACTTTCTTGAATAGATTAAATTCCGGGCCGTTACTTTTAGTTGATTAAATCATTGAAATACATAAGTCATTCCACGTCAGTTTTACAACCAAAATTTCAATTCCTTCCAAAATGTTTTCGTACATTCTTTAGCCAAAAATAATTGGCACGTATTTTTTGGTTTGGCTCAATATTATATTTTTTTTTTCAAGTTATTCGCTTTTGAAGTCTATAAAATTGCTTACCAAAAAAAATCACAATTTTTTTTGCTATATATCTTATGAAATTTGCAATTACTTGAAACAAATTGAATTTTTTTAAGGTTGGACCAAATTTTTTATTTATTATTTTCTTTAAGTATTAAAAATCATGTTAAAAAGATTGTGTAAAAATTTGGCAGTGGAATTCTTTGGGAGATATTACAATTGTAAACATAAAACAAGGCAATTTTACACTAAACGCCCAGTGAAAGGCCTGTTATAACTGAAATATCTCGTAAAACACTTCGAGTTCCATTCTGAAATTTTCACATAATCTTCTTAATATGGTTATGTAATCAAAATAAATTTGGTTTCGGGGGACTTTAAAAAAATATTTGCTTTTCACATTAGAATACCTCCAAAAAAGTCTTAAATTTGCAGAATGCGAGTCATTCCACGATTTACAACTATAATTTTAGTTCGCTCCGATTTTTTTTTGCATTCTTTAGCTGAAAATAATAGACACGATTTTTTTTACTTTGGCTGAATTTGATATTTTTTCAAGTTATGAGTTTTTGAACTTTATAAAATACTAGCTAATACCCATCGCGCGTTGATGCGACTTTCAACGAAATAGGAGGAAACCACAATTTGTTCCGAAGCGCCATCTTGTAGGCAGATAATCCCCACCAATAGCACTCAAGCACGCTCCATAAATAAATTCCAACTATGCATAAATTTTTACGGCAATTGGTTAAGCCATTTGGGAGTCCATAAATCATATACATACAAATATCGACTTTTAATAATATAGTGATTTTTTAAAGTTTTATAAATTTAATAGAATTGGACATTTTTTATTCCCTGATAACTGAGAAACTATTATAATTCTGGAAAAAAGCATTAAATAATAAAAGCTGCATTTTCGGAAGATCTTGGCGGATTTTTTTGAAATATTTGTTTTTGTTAAATAATTTATGTATTATGCAAATATTAGTAACAAATAATTTTTTTGCAGGGTGGAGCCAAAAAAATAGCTTTTTCAAATAATTTATAATTATATCGAGAAGATTGTGTACAAATTTCAGAAAGAAATTCGAAGTATTTTACGAGATATTTAAATTACAATAAGCCTATCACTAGGCGTTTGGTGTAAAATTGCCTTGTTTTAAGTTTATAATTGTAATATCTCGCAAAGTATTTTGATATCCGCTCCCAAATTATTGCACAATCATTTTAACATGATTCTTAATTTTTAAAGAAAATCGTAAGTAAAAAAATTGGTCCAACTATAAAAAAACTATTTGTTTCAAACAATTGCAAATTTCATAAGTTATATAACAAAAAGAAATTGCAATTTTTTTAGTAAGCTCATTGAGTACACAACTTTTTTATTTAATATTTTCTTCCATATATCGAATCGTTTCCGAGTAATAAGTGATTGAAAAATTATCAATGTTATAAACTTCAAAAGTTCAAAAACTAATAACTTGAAAAAAAAACCTGTTTTAATCCACCTATAGGTGCAATTGTGCGTTTCTCATTTCTCCAAACTATGATTTAATAACTGGTTCGTACAATATAACATTATGGAAATGTCTTTCATTCTTATTACACTTGGTAAGTATATATAAGAGCACCTTTTTGCATTCATCGAGGTATCGGTTTGAATCGGAGTTTTCTATGTGATCGCACTCCACAACCCGTAACTCCGGAGCTGGAAGTCGGATGGAGATGGAATTTAATATCAGTTTCCGGGGACGCAACACCTTTCATTTGAGACTAAGTTGATCAAATCGTCCTAGCCATTTTCGAAAAACCAATATAACCGTTATTCTGAATTTGGATGCTTCCGGATCCGTCGATGGTGGCCAGTGTGGCCAAAGAGACTTTGAATTACTGTTGGTGACCTAGATCTACAAATTCAACAGTTGTGTTTATATTTTGGAAAAAAATCACCTCACCAATTCATCGCAGAATTCGTTAGAATCGAGATTTGCTGCGTGATCGTACGTATCACCCTGTAATTCAGGAACCAGAACTCGGATCCACACAAAATTCAACAGCAGCTGATGGACCTTTCATTTAAAATCAAGTTTGTCAAAATCGGTTCAGAAAATTCCGAGAAACCGATGTGGACAAATCAACAAATTTTGTTTTGTAACCATACTCTTCAACTCGTAATCCGGAACAAGATGTCGGTTGAAAATGAAATTCAATAGCAACCTATGGGAATATTATACCTTTCATTTGAATCTTAGTTTGTAAAAATCGGTTCAGCCATCTCCAAGAAACCGATGTGGACATTTTGTTAACAAATCCGCACATACACACATACATACATACATACATACATACATACATACATACATACATACACATATACATACACACAGATATTTTGCGATCTCGGCGAACTGAGTCGAATGTTACATGAGACTCGGCCCTCCGGGCCTCGGCTAGACAATCGGTTTTTGAAGCAATTGCATAAACTTTCTATATGAGAAAGGCAAAAGAATAATATTTAATTAGCTTAATAAGCATGAGTTCAATGTTATCTTCATGTGATTATAATTTGGAAAGGTTGGTGGAATGGGTTTGAACGTGTAGGGAATGGGGGGTTAGTAGAGTGGGAGTGGAGGATGCGTCAGAAATCCTTCATCTTATTTCGGTATACGGGGTGGATGAAGGAAATGCGGGCGTGAGGGTGGTCCAAGGGGAGGGGAGTGATGAAGGAGGGAGGTGTAAGGGCAAGACGGGGGAGGGGGGGGGGGGGGGCGGCGACGCAATACTCAACTGCATATTTTGCCTTCCATTTGAGACTTGGTTTGAGAAAATCGGTTCAGTCATCACCGAAGAACCGATTTGACTTTAATTGTGGAATATGCCCGGAATTCCGGACTTCCGGAATCGTCGATAGTGGACAATATATTCAAAGAATGTTTGATTGGCAATCAGTGATCTAGATCTGCGATTAGAAGTAATTTGGTGACCATTTCAATAGTTTTTAGCTTCAGAGGTATTACGATTGTACCGATTTATATGGGAAATTCCAGTGTATCCTTACTAACACCCCTGTAACTCCGGAAGCAAGAGTCAGAACCGAATGAAATTCAGCAGCAGTCAATGGCATTACTGTATCTTTCATTTGAAATCAAGTTTGTAAAAATCGGTAGAGAATTCGTTGTGGAATGGGTGTGATAATAGCTTAGGAACTTGGCGGGTTCCCCGGGGGCGTCATGAACCATCATAGGTGGCCAATGTGGTCAAAGCTACTTTGATTGATCATTAGTGATCCAGACCCGCAAACTAGAGTAATGTTACATCAATTTTAATATGTTTTACATCATTTGAACATCATGGTGGTACCAGTTTATATGTGAATATGCTGTGTGACCGCACTCTTCAACCCGTAACTCCGGAACCGGAAGTCGGATCAACTAAAAATTCAATAGCAGCTTATGGGAGCGTTATACCTTTCATATGAAACTAAGTTTGCGAAAATCGGTTTAGCCATCTCTGAGAAAATTGTGTGAGTTTAAATGACACACACACATACACACACACATACATACACACACACAGACATTTGCCGATCTCGACGAACTGAATCGAATGGTGTATGACACTCGGCTCTCCGGGCCTCGGTTAAAAAGTCGATTTTTACAGTGATTGCATAGCCTTTCTTTATATGAGAAAGGCAAAAATCATATTCAGCCAAAATAAAAAATACGTGTCATGAATGCAAGAAAAAAAACTGGAAGGAATTCAAATTTTGGTTGTAAATCAGACGTGGAATGATATATTTTTGATCCTATTGATCACCAAAGATCTTCCTTCCTAACTGGGGTATGCCAAAAAATTATGTTAGCATGATGCATTAGAACTGGTAATAATTACAGGACGCCAGATCAAGAAAATAGAAATTGAACCATCTACAATTCGTTTGCTAAATCAGAAGATTTTGTGCAAATTTCGACATTCTCTTCGATCGAACATTTTATGGATATTTTTCTAACCATTTCGATTTAGCGTCTTCTACACCTTTTAAACGTGTAGCTTTGAACACCTTGCGTTTTCCAGCACCGTCAAGGATTATCATATTCGGTTAGCGCATAAATACTGAGAACTCTAGAATATCCATTGTTGCAACGAGAGTAAATTGTAACTTGTAAATAAAAAAATAATAAAAATCAAATTAAACATCAATAATTCGTTGATGTCCTATAGCCTTTCTTGTGACAAAGAACATGGATTGTCTTAGATTTGGCTTTGTTTTCATTAAGAACTTTTCAAAATTTCGTTTAGTTTCTAGTGACAATATGAAGTAACTAGAACTAAAAGCTTTATACAGGGGCGGGTAAAGCGTAGTTGGTAAATCGATTGCCTTGTACGCAGCTCATCACGGTTCGTTCATCAATCCCGCACATATAGGGTTAGAAATTTTTCTAAAGAAATTTTCTAACCCAAAAAGAGGCGAATAACCATAAGGTTAAAACCTCTATAATCGAAATAAAAAAAGCTTTAAACAATAGTTTTTTAAGCCCCTCCCGAAATAAACTCCTGGCTACGGGCCTGGCTATTGAATTTCGGAAGATTTTCCAAATGGGAACGATTGGTTCGTGCGGTTGCTTACGTGCACAGATTCATTAATATTCTTCAGCGTAGAGGCAAATCAATTGAAACATTCAAGTGGTTGAGCCAGGAGGAAATACTATCAGCAGAGAGAACAATCTGGAGGCAAATACAGTTCGAGGAATTTTCCGACGAGATTCTCGTCATTAGTAGGAATCAGAAGGTCTCCATGGAGAAGCGTGAACGTTTGGATTCATACAGTAAACTCATCAAGCTTTCTCCTTTCTTGGACGATCGCGGAGTTTTACGTATGGAAACTAGGATGGCAAACGCCGAGCATCTACCGTACGATTTCAGATTTCCCGCCATTCTGCCGAAAAATCGATATGGTACTCACCTCATAGTCGATTGGTATCATCGACAATACCAACATCACAACAACGAAACTGCAGTCAACGAGATGAAGCAGAGGTATCACGTATCGAGGCTACGAGTGGCTTTCAAAAGCGTTCGAAAGCTTTGCATTTGGTGTCAGGTGTAAAAGGCGAAACCACAAATTCCGAGGATGGCACCGCTCCCTCTCGCAAGATCCACACCATACGTTCGAGCATTTTGTTATACTGGAGTCGACTACTAGTGCTACGGCGACCGGTAGCGAAGCTGGCAATCCTCGAGGTTAGTGGTACAGCTGCAGAAATCTCCAAGCAATACGGGTCGGGGGATGTTCGGGACAACCGCTCTCCAGATGCCGGTCACCCTATGATTGATAAGGAGATTAGACACGCACACATGTAAACCGATGCAGTAGTCCCTATCTAGGTGATATAAGCGATCACTCACGATCTAGTGAAATGATCATCGTTGTCAACGCTACAATATATTTTTTTCTTTTCTTGAAAATCTTAAAATTGTTGGACAGAGGACAGACAGATTAAAATTATAGACTAAAAATGTAAGTCATTCAAAAATTATAATAGAATTAAAATTGAAATGTGATCCTAATTAAAATTAATAAAATTACAGCTAAAATCAAACTCTAACCAAAAACCTGAGTTTCGCTATACGGATCCGAAGGAATCCTCTCGCTTCTACCAACAAATGTATTCACCATTGCAACCTGCCACACATTGTCAACGAACAAATACATAATAGAAATCGCCATTGAAACACATTGGAGATTATTACTAATTAATTACATTACTGATATTGTATGGAATTTCCGTCGTTACTCAACTTACAAGAACATTAAAAATAATAAATATTGCTACTTAATAATGACATTGTTAATGCCTCGTGTAAGAGTACTTATTAGATAACGATTGTTAATCACTGACCACGTTTAACAACAAAGGCACGGTGTGTCCTAGGAAGGAATAAAACATTCTTTTCTGTCGAATTTGTATGGAAATGGCATAAGTCACAGCCAACTCATTACTTTGGTAAAATGAATCTGCAAAATGTCTCAACTCAATGCGATTTTTTTTGAAGTAGAATACTTCTAACGTTTCAATATGGGGTCCCGTTTCAAAAATTTCAGTTGAGAAATTTTCCCAGGTTTGAAATGCGAGTATCTTCCGTTCTACTGGACGAAATCGCAATATTTTTGCACTATCTGATCGGAAATTTGTGCACGTATATCGTATTAAATTTCGGAATTACTGCGACTACTATAAATAAACCAAAACAAGGATTTTCAGAAAATCCTTCGGAAACAGCGAGGAAAATGCGCAATTTGTCAGCATATCCCACGCAGAGCCGTCAAAAAGGAGCATGTAAGCGTTTCATTACATACGGGAATGTTATATATACAGGTCACGCGAGCTTGTTTTGTATCAGTGGGTGCTCGCTTACCACACGAGCAACATGCTCGTCCGGACGGTACAATGGGCGGTATCATGTTTGCGTTCCCGTACCAAGCGTCATCGCCAGGTTCTTCGTGATAAAATCCAGGGAATCACCAAATCTGCCAGTCGGCGTCTGGCTCGTCGTAGTGATGTAAAATGCATCTCCAATTTAATCTACGAATGCTGATGGTGTGCAGAAAAATGTCATCCGAGATGCCGTGACCTACACTGAACACGCCAAGCGCAAAACCGCAATGAATGTCGTCTATACTCTGAAGCGGCAGGGACGCACTTTGTATGGATTTGGAAGTTGAAAAGGTAGAACTCACTTGTATCATTATAAAAAGGCCCTTTTCAGGGCCACCAAAATCATTTCAAAGAATGAGTTTGCATTTTCTGTTTCATGGACTGTTTCTCCCTGGAGAGCTATTTGGGTTAAACCCTAAATTATGATTTATTTCAGTACGCAAATTGCAAATATGGTCAGAAACAAACTGGAGTGAAGTGAATTTTTACTAGGCGCATTCAAAAAAGGTTTCAATTCTCAAACATTTTACAAAGGTGCCGTATTACATTACTCTCTTTACCCTTAGTGTTCGATAATCTCCGTAGTGGAAACACAATTTCAATTTTGTTCTTTATCAAAAATATGTGGTCGACCAACCAAGGGGTGGAGCTACGACGAACACATATTGAGGACAACACAAAAAAGGACGAGCTTACGTTGTGCTGTAGTCAGGTATAAAAACTCAGCATGCTGTTGCTTACGCTCAGTTCCGTTTGTAACGCGAGCAGATTAAGACGTGTATTTAATCGTTGGAAAGTGGTAAAGTTGAAAAGTCGTACAGTTGGATCGGCCTCATGGGCAAGCGCAAAAAGAAAATACCGGGTGCTAGCCCCAATTCGGCTAATGTCACAGCTAGCACGCCAGAACAATTAACAAAAAAGCAGTGCAATTTTGATGACGTTGAGTCCGTTCTATCGAAAAATCGGTTCAGCATCCTCAGTGAGGAAACGGCCAACAATATTAGTGACCTGAACGGGTTCGGGGATACAGATGCAGGCATACAAAAACCCGCAGCACCCCGCCGAGAGAAACTTCCACCAATTGTTGTACAGTCAATTCGGTTGGACAAATTATCGGAAATCATCAGCTCGATGAAAATCGTTGCAGAGTATAAGCTGACCAGGACAGGGATCAAGGTGATGACCCAGTCGCGCGAGAGTTATGACAGAATTAGAGGCTATCTGAACAAACATAATGCAGAGTATTTCACCCACGACGTAGTATCTGAAAAACCATTCAAGGTGATTGTCCGAGGTCTACCAAACATGAAGACGGATTACATAAAATCAGAGCTGGAGGAGCGGTACAAGCTGAAACCGATTGAAGTGTATGCAATAACCAGAAAGCCGGATGATAAAAAAACTTACAGAGATAGTTTATACCTTATCCACTTCAAGAAAGGCACTGTTACTCTCGGGGCGCTGAAGGCAGTGCGCTCATTGTTCAACATCATCGTTTCATGGGAAGCGTATAGAGGAACATGGAATGACGTCACGCAGTGCATGAGGTGTTTACACTTTGGTCATGGATCTAGGAACTGCCGCATGAAGGTACGATGCAATGTGTGCGCTCAACAACACGAAACAAAAAGCTGCCCAGTCGCAGACGTTGCTGCCTACAAATGTGGAAATTGCCTTAAAAATCATCGAGCTACTGATCGTGCGTGCCCAAAACGCGAGGAATACAAACGTATCCGTAAGGAGGCTTCAAGTAAAAATCAACCAGGACGAAGGCCAACTAAAGGGCCGATGCTGACACCGGAAAACTTCCCGCCCCTCCCTTTGCAGGGAAACCAACACAACGGTCGTGTTCAGAATTGGATCACTCATCAACTGCCCGGTCCCTCCCCCCAGCAACAACAACAAGAGCCCGCAGTCTGGCCCTCTACGAGCAATCGCAACGAAACAGAAGCAGGAAATGCACCAATGTTCACCGCTGAGGAATTGCTACCAATTTTCAGCACGATGTGGACTAAAATGAATCAGTGTCGCACGCGAGCGGACCAAATCCTTTGTCTTGGTGAATTTCTAATTAAATATGGACATTAGTGAATTCAAGATTCTCCTTTGGAATGCCCACGCTGTTAAAAACAAAGCCGTGGAACTACTTGACCTGACGGTAAGAGAAGAAGTGCAAATAATCGTCATCACAGAAACATACCTGAAGCCCGGTGACAATTTCAGTCTCCCGGGATATACTGTAACAAGGCTCGATCGGACACACTCAAAGGGAGGAGGTGTAGCCATCGCAATCAAACAACCAATCAAATTCACGACGCAGCCACACTATCGAACATCCACAATCGAAGCATTGGGAATCGAAATAGACACCACAAATGGACCACTCCTAATTATTGCTGCCTACTGCCCCCGGCAGTGTTACGAAGGACAAGGTAAAGCGCAACAATTCAAGAACGACCTGGTGAAACTGACGCGGCACAAGAAAAAATTCATCGTAGCAGGCGACATAAACGCGAAGCATGAAGCATGGGGAAACCATCGCCGAAACAAGAACGGTAATCTACTTTTCGACGAGTTACAATTGGGATACTTCTCGGTTCAGGCTCCGAACGAACCAACGTATACATCGCCGGCTGGTGCCCCGGCTATCATCGATATTTTCCTCACAAACGTTACGGTCTCTACACCATCAACAATCAACGAGTTGAGCTCCGATCACCTACCAGTCATACTGCGGGTTGGTGGTGAAGCAGCAGTTCGACAGCGTCGAGAACGGAAGGACTACCATCATGTAAACTGGGTGGAATTCCAGCGAAGAGTCGACGCCAGAATCGACAGGGAAGCCCAGCTAGAGTCCATCGAAGACATCGACCTTGCGGTGGCAAATCTTCAAAATGCCATTGCGACCGCCGAAGAAGAATGCGTCCCTAAGGTAGCTATCGTAAGTAAACAACTCCAACTCGATCCTGAAACGAAAAGTATCATCCGAGCTAGAAATGTGTTTAGGCGACAGTTCCAGCGTACTGGAGACTTGTCAAAAAGGTCAGCAGCTAATTACCTAACCAGTTTAATAGCCTTTCATGTCCAGGAACTCAAAAATTCTAACTTCAGGCAGGAACTTAGTAAAATGAACCCCTACTCAAGGCCATTTTGGAAGGTGGCAAAAGTGCTTAAAAGTAAACCACAACAAATTCCACCTCTCAAGTGCAATGATAGCCTCCTTGTAGCTCCCTTGGAAAAAGCAAATGCAATAGCAACACAATTGTCCCAAGCTCATCTGTTAGGTAGCAACATAATTAGCCCCATGGAACAAGCAGTTGCAGACACCTTGTCCATCCTGAATAATACCCCATGCTATGTTCCTGAAAACAGAAAAATCACAACTGAACAAGTAGTGTCAGCGCTCAAAGGTTCCAGAAACATGAAGGCACCCGGTTTCGATGCAATTTTTAACCTTGTCCTCAAGAAGCTTAGTATATCTTCCCTTGCCCACATAGCAAAAATTTTCAACAAGTGTCTTGACCTTAATTACTTCCCGTCCTGCTGGAAACTGGCCAAAATTGTCCCAATCTTGAAGCCGGGTAAAGACCCCACGAGCCCGAAGAGCTACAGACCCATTAGCCTGTTGTCCGCTCTAAGTAAGCTGTTTGAGAGGCTAATACTCGACCGTATCCAGACCCACGTGCTAAATAACAACATCATCCCCCCAGAACAGTTCGGTTTCCGTAAAGGACACTCGACATGTCATCAACTATATAGAGTAACGAAGATGATTAAGAGGAACAAAGCTGTTGCTAAGTCCACCGTCATGGCTCTTCTCGATGTAGAGAAAGCCTTTGACAATGTGTGGCACGAAGGACTGATCTTCAAACTCTACAGATACAATTTCCCAAATTATCTGATAAAAATGATACAAAGTTACTTGAAGGATAGAAAATTTCGAGTGTCCCTAGGCGGAGTCCTCTCAGAAAGTCTCCTCATACCTGCAGGCGTCCCTCAGGGCAGTTTATTGGGTCCCATAATGTACAGCATTTACACATCTGATGTTCCCCGACTTCCGGATGGTTGCTACCTCTCCCTCTTCGCTGACGACTCAGCAATAATGGTCAAAGGAAGATCGACCAAAACTACTACTAAAAAGCTGCAGGAATGCCTAAACTCGTTCCAGGAATATGCGTCTACGTGGAAAATCAAGCTGAATGCGAGCAAAACACAAGTGATCATTTTCCCATATAATCGCTCCCAACGATTGGTTCCCAATGAAAGCTGTAAAATTGTCATGGGGGGTTCTACGATAGAATGGTCCCTTGAAGTTGTATATCTGGGACTCACGATAGACCAGAAACTGCTCTTCCGTTCCCACTTGGAAAAAGTAAAAACAAAATGCAGCAAAATTGTTGGAGCATTATTCCCCCTAATCAATAGAAACTCTCGAATGTGTTTGAAAAATAAAATGGCAATATACACGCAAATCATTTCCCCTGTTATTTGCTATGCGATGCCAATCTGGCAAACAGTAGCAGGATCTTACAAAAGGATCCTACAAGCGTTTCAAAACAAAACGCTACGAATTATATTAGATTTGCCATATAACTCAAGAACCAATGAACTGTACAACCTCTCGGGTGTCCAGACCATAGAACAACAAATTACAAATTCTTGTAACAAATTCCAACAAAAATGTTTGCAATCAGAACACGAAACAATAAATACACTCTTCGAGTAGACAGGTTTAGTTTTAAGTTAGTTAGTAAGTAGTTTTAAGAAACATAAAAATCAACATTTGCTCTAAAGCAAAACACACTAGAAAGAATAAAAAGAACAAATTAAACGAAATCATAAATTAGAAAAACGAAGATGAAAAGTTGACAACTGAATCACTTGATATGTAAATCATACACAAATGTAAAATTGAAGAAAATAAATTATAATTGAAGTTAAAAAAAAAAAAAAGTGCTTACGCTCAGTTCGTTTCCAGCATCAGCATGCAGCAGTTCGTTTGCAGCATGTTCCGCAAAATTCAAACCGCCGTCCATTTGCTGCTGTCACAGAAGAGTTGGCCAAGCACGCCGTCTTCGATGGCACCAAAACTTTTACCATATACACCAGCACCAAGTAAATTTCGAAAACTGCCCAAAGAAAAGGCCCTTTTCAGGGCCATCAATTTATCGACAAAGAATGAAATTGAAGTTTTGTTATTACAAGCATCAGCTTGTCAAGAGCGTTGGATGGTAAGTGAGCCACTTGTGAACAATACCGTCGCTTTCACGAGAATGGCACAAAATGAAAAGTTATTTGTGACAGTTTAGTGTAATGATTCAATTTACAAAAATCGAACGTTTCGATATAGGGGCTCCGTTTCAAAATTTTCGGCCAGAATGCTGCCTGTTTTTTCAAACGTGAAAATCTGCTGTTGTATTGAATGAAAACCTTCGATTTTTGCGCTGATTGAAAATAGTTGTGACTAATTCTGTAGAATGTACAATTACTGAAAATAACGGATTTTGTGAAAGCAGTGGTTGGTCCATACAATTCGATTCCAAGCCAGACTAGTTTTCGTTGGAAGGTCCACCTCTGACAATAGAAGTAAACTTTTTTACTATGAATTCAACTACAACTTCCTTGAAAACAGCACAGCTAAAAAACTTTTGGGAAAAACGCGCAAACCTAAATTTTTCACTATAATGGAAACTGCCTGTGCCCAGCCGCACAGCATCATCAAGATTGATAGTAATTCAAGCCGGGAGGAAAGAGGTTGTAAGGCAATGGAAAACGAAAATTTCATTTATATCTTACTGGAATATAATTGGCTGGTCCTGAAAAGAACTTGTTGGTTTGTGGTTTATTTTGGGTCACAATTTAGGCCTGCTCGATTGCTGATAGCTGTGAATTTCTCGCAGGGCGACAGTTTCTGTTCAGTAGTTATGAGGCTTCCTAACGCCAACCGTGACTGGGGTACTTTTACACGACCTTCGTTGCTTACTGCTTGCGGGGAGGCTTTCCTCTGGTGGACTTACGAGCGGTATGTTTGGTACGGGCCATTTATCAACAAAGAATCGAATTAAAGTTTTGTTATTACAAGCATCCGAAAGTAGCTTGCCAAGAGCGTTCGATGGCAAGTGAGCTACTTGTGAACAATATCGTCGATTTCACGTAGAATGACACAAAAGAAAAAGTTATCTTTTGTTTGTTTGTTTACAGTTTCGTGTTTACTAGGCGCATTCAAAAAAGGTTTCAATTCTCAAACATTTTGCAAAGGTGCCGTATTACATTACTCTCTTTACCCTTAGTGTACGATAATCTCCGTAGTGGAAACACAATTTCAATTTTGTTCTTTATCAAAAATATGTGGTCGACCAACCAAGGGGTGGAGCTACGACGAACACATATTGAGGACAACACATAAAAGGACGAGCTTACGTTGTGCTGTAGTCAGGTATAAAAACTCAGCATGCTGTTGCTTACGCTCAGTTCGTTTCCAGCATCAGCATGCAGCAGTTCGTTTGCAGCATGTTCCGCAAAATTCAAACCGCCGTCCATTTGCTGCTGTCACAGAAGAGTTGGCCAAGCACGCCGTCTTCGATGGCACCAAAACTTTTACCATATACACCAGCACCAAGTAAATTTCGAAAACTGCCCAAAGAAAAGGCCCTTTTCAGGGCCATCAATTTATCGACAATGAATCGAATTGAAATTTTATTACAAGCATCAGAAAGTGGCTTGCCAAGAGCGTTGGATGGTAAGTGAGCCACTTGTGAACAATATCGTCGCTTTCAAGTAGAATGGCACAAAATAAAAAAGTTATTTGTGTGATTTGTAGACTGGTTAGTGTAATGATTCAATTTACAAAAATCGAACGTTTTCTAACATTTCGATATAGGTGCTCCGTTTCAAAATTTTCGGCCAGAATGTTGCCTGTTTTTCTAAAAGTGAAAATCTGCTATTGTACTGAATGAATATCTTCGATTTTTGCGCTGATTGAAAATAGTTGTGACTAGTTGTGTAGAATGTTCAATTACTGAAAATAACAGATTTTGTGAAAGCAGTGGTTGGTCCATACAATTCGATTCCAAGCGAGCCAGACTAGTTTTCGTTGGAAGGTCCATCTCTGACAACAGAAATAAACTATTTTATTTTGAATTCAACTACAACTTCCTTGAAAACAGCACAGCTAAAAAACTTTAGGGAAAAACGCGAAAACCTAAATTTTCCACTATAATAAAAACTAGTGCCCCCGCCGCACAGCATCATCAAGATTGATAGTTATTCAAGCCGGGTGGAAAGGGGGTGGGAGGTTTTAAGGCAATGGAAAATTTCATTTATAATAATAATACTTTATAATTGGCTGGTCCTGAAAACAACTTGTTGGTTTGTGGTTTATTTTGGGTCACAATTTAGGCCCGCTCGATTTCTGATAGCTGTGAATTTTTCGCAGGGCGACTGTTTCTGTTCGGTAGCGATGAGGCTTCTTAACGCTAACCGTGACTGGGGCACTTTTACATGGCCTTCGTTGCCAACCAGCCCCTGTCAAGGACGACGTCTCTGTACAGCCAGCATCACTGCCATGAAAGGCAAAACATTGATTTTGAGCCGAATGATTAGAAGATGTATTTAGTTACAAAATGTCGATTAAATTAAATTATTAAATCATCCCACAAGATGCAAAACGTCGTGTGAAATGCTTGAATATCGAGCATAGTGCCGAACATAATTCTTTGTTTGGGGCTTTATAGCTATAACGCCCCATATATGTCGGTCGCTGTCAAACTCCATATGATGGTATAGGGTTGCCAGGGAGTTGTTGCCAACTGCTTGCGGGGAGCCTTTCCTCCGGTGGACTTACGGTTTGTTTGGTACAGGTCATGTAGCGAAAAATGCTGATCTGCTACTTCTCTAATGCTGGTAGTAGGACGACGGTCAAACGCTCGTTTGCGTGCCTTCATTCATAAAAGTTCAACAATATTTTCAAAGAATGTTGCAAATTGTCAACTTGATAATTCCAAAAATACTCCAAATAAACTATGAATGTGCTAAAGTCGACAAAATCGCATAGAAATTGCTTATTCCAGAGCAGAATTTACCGGTCTAAAGTGTATTCTACTTCACTCCGGTTATGTCTCTGACATTACCCACCCATCTTTTTTTTGCACAAGCAAACAAAACGGTTGAAATAAAAAAAAACATGTTTAAGAACATACTGAGTACTGAGTTGATCCAATCTAGTGGTCCCTACTGAATACCGATCAACAATTGAAGGATCTTTGAATAGCCTCTGAGAAATATCGAAAACCACCCTACTCGGTGCGAACAAAAATGCACAAGGTCAACACTTAAATAGTCCGGGAGGTTCAATACAGCATACACACACAACCAGTGTGCAAATGAAACTGCCTCATCAATTGTGTATACGATGCAATGAAGAATCTTGCCAGCCTATCCCGCGATTCTGTTTATTGGCAAAATCTTGGCCTTGGCGGCTTTTAGACGGGATCCTTAGCTTGTACATACGGAGACTGTATACGTAAAGATTGTTACTGGTACTGAGAGACACAGACGGACCTTAGGATAGGCAATGGTGATGGTGGTACCGGACCCGGTTCAGTGTGCAAGGTGGTCAGGTCATACTGCTGCCTGCCATCCGTTCGTTGCCACTACCGCCGCCGCGCCGCAACCAGTGCTAAGAAGCATATCTCGTTGTGAATCTTAAAAAAGTGTCTGCTTCGAAGAAGGAAAGAACAACCATTCCGGCTCACTTCCCGCTTTCCCCCGTTCTCGACAATTGAAGTCGTTCGCGCCCAGCCGTTGTCAGTTTTTCCCGTGCACCAAGCAGTCGAGCATACGGTAAGCCGGCAAGTTTGCCGCCCGGGGGTAGAGGAAATGCACGCGGAAAAGAAGAGAACGTAATAAAATGTAAATAAAACAAAAGAAGCTGGGAAATTGGACGGGAGAACGAGTGCCTAAGAATATATAATAAAATTTAATAAAACAAACCTCAGATAAGAATAACAAGTGAATAAATGAAAACTTAAAATGATATAAACGACGCTGAGCATGAAATCCCAGCGGATCCCTGTGCATGGCAGGGGGAGAAAAAGTGAAACAACTTTCTGTCCGAACCGGAGACGGTTCTTTCAAATTGTTTGCAGCCGAGCAGCGAACCGAAGAAAATGTTCGAATGTGATACCGGGGAAAGTTGTTCCAGACTTTCTCCGGGCTTTGGGCGCTAGTGTTATGTTCTGGAAAATTTTCGGAGCGCATGATTGGCACATTAATTAAATCGAAAGATGCCTAGAGGAGACACGCCCTACAGATCGATGGAGCTAGAGAGGATCGATTGGTAGATAGTTAACCGTAATTATTTGGTTTTATATTTTGTTTGTTTTTCGTTAAACATTTATGCTTTCGTCACAGTATATCACATGCAAACGTCATGTTTATAAATTCTGTTGAATGTTAGGTGTGAATTTAAGAGTAGGAGACAAATTACATCAAATTTACTGTCCGAGTCTACTTTCTATTTCTGCCGGAGCCAAGCCAACAACAGGCCTCGCGATCTAGTGTGCATTGTCTCGAGAACAAAGGAAGAAATCTGACAATTCTTGTTATCACGAGTAAAGTCGATGAAACTCCGACCCAACGCAGCGGTCGTGGATTTCAAATTTTGTTCAATACGACCGAGTTTTTGTGATACCTTCTGAAGATGAAAATGCAGCTTAGGCTTACGGAAGTCATGCACCTTCAGTCGCAACGCAGAATTACTATCATTCAACACGTTGGCGCAAGAAAAATGACTTAAGACACGTGGTTGAAAGTGACAACGTCGAAATTAAGGTTTCCGTGTACATTGAAAATGGCTGTATCAGGGCCGTCTTGAGACCATTGGGGGTCTCTGGGCACTATTGAGCAAAGGGGTCCCTATAGTTGAACAGCCGTCAACAGATTAAGAGTAACATTCGATGAATTTGAATAAGCGTCATATCACAGAGATGAAATCAGTGTGTCGTATTTTACTTCAACAGTTCCAAAATAGGATATTGTACAAAGACAATTGAAAAGATAAGAAATCGATTGAGGGCTAGAAATATGCGTTTCACAAAATTAGTCAAATTTTTGAATAAAAATATTGAAAAAATTCTCCTATACTGAAAAAAATCGATTTTAAAAATTTAAAACTACCGTCAAAAATTCAAGTTGGGCACTTTCAAGGAAAAAAACCTGTTTTAATCCACCTAGCGGTGCAATTGTGCCTTTCTCATTTCGCTAAACTATGGCTCGGAGGCTGTTTATGTTCAACATAAATGTGGAAATGTCCATTACATTCTTAGTACTCTTTGCACTTATACACAATGGCTTGCCAGCCATGAACTTGATGAGCTACGTGTCGACGGTGAAACACTTGAAACAAAAAATATCATACTTCATTAGCCTAATCAGCATCAGATCAATGTTATCTGCTTGCTAACTCAGGAGGGCGAAAGTCCCATGAACGAATGACTCCCCAGCTTAATTTGGTATGCTTTGTGATATAGTGGAGGTTTAAAGATGATGGGGTTGAGAGGGAGGGGTATGAGGGCTGATTGAAGGGTGATTTAAGGGGATTTTAAAGGGAGGGGAGTGAACATTAGAGGGGGGAGGTAACCCCTATCCGTAAACCATCAACTACGCCCCTGTTAAAATCCAGAAACCTTATGCTAGTAAATAAAATTTTGGCCCTCCGTGATTAGGTTGACGTTTTTCAGAGTGATTGCATAACCTTTCTATATGAGAAAGGCAAAAATGTGCCAAAATCCAAACAAGTGAATTTTTGTCATTTTTTTTGAGTTTGCATCAAATCTCGACGTTTCATGCACCTTAAAGACATTTAGCATCAAAATTAAAAATAGCATCAAAAAGAAAAATGAGTGACATTATTTGACACATACGCACATACAGACTTTTTCCGATTTCGACGAACTGAGTCGAATGGGATATGACACTTGGCCCTCCGGGCCGGGATTAGGTTGACGTTTTTCAGAGTGATTGCATAACCTTTCTATCTGAGAAAGGCAAAAGTTATTCGAAAAACTTTTCTTTGTCCAAACTGAATTTTTTTAGTGTATTTTTATCGAAAACTAAACCAATGAAAGTCATAATAATCTCAGAATCCAACTTTCAAAATGCTAGTTGCCTGATACATGCAAAAAGTATCAGTAACGAATTTGGTATAGTATCTTGGACTGGCCCGGAACGAGGCCGAAGGGATTCGTTTAATGGAGATCTGGTACTAGAACATTTGGCGCACGACCAGACAACATGTTTAATATCGCGATAGCCACCTCTCCATCCTCTGAGAAGAAATATTTAAAAACTCGTTGAAGCTACGCGATCTTTCATAAATATCACCTTCTAATGCCTAAATGTCCACCTTCTTATTATCATTATAATCCAAGTGTCCGCCTTCTCATTACCCGGAATGGATTTCTGCAAAAGAACTCAAGCTAAGGTAATCTGCTATGGGTTTTCAGATAAACTACTCAAAAACTCCCATGTTTTCTCCAGGAAATACAAAGAGTGCTTTCCATGCTCCATCAAACGAAGAGTCTCCCGTAACTGTAACGATGTGGGCATGGTCGTTGATAGGTAAATATAAAACCATAAGTTTTGTGGGGAGAATGTTGGCAGCTTAGCTTCTTTTATGATTGCTGTCACCACTATTGTCATAATAATTAGCATAAAAGCGATGCAAAGCTGTCATTATATGACTCGAATACTCAACGTATGCCCTAGCCACCAAACGAAACATTGCTCCTCTGATGAAAAAGCTTCTGATGATCCGTCCGTTAATCTGTCAACGGACTGGTGCCAACAATCGCGTTTTTCAGTTTTCAGCAAGTTTTTCATTTGCAATTGTAGCGTTGTGTATATTGGAAAAAAAACGGGTGATCCGACGCGAAGTCCCTTTCGCGTACAATTATAAGCAACTTCTGTCCACCACGAAGTGGGAGACGGTTGTTCGCGTCGAGGACTCGTTTCGTCTGACCTTTAATCGTAGTGCAAGTGCATTGTGTAAAACCTGGGGGAAAATGTAGGAACTGAAATATAGGGACACTTGGAGTTTTCAATGTCCCATGTGGATATTACTGCTAGTTTCCAAGATTACCGAGACCAGGAATCACTTACTTCGGTTTTGTAAGAGCACCCTTCAAGGGACACTCTCAGGCCTTTACGAGGAAGCTTAGGCACATTAGAATATGTTCCCACAACGGGATGGTCAGACTCCCGCTCATTAGCGAACACAGAAACGCAGAAATTAGTCGTTGTCGGTGGCGTAGCGCTCTTTTGCATTTCTTATCGAAGCGAATGTTTCATTTTGTCCCCACATAATTTATATGCGGGATCTGTCGAGAGATTATGCGGAGTCTCTCCACTAGGGCATTGCAAACAAATTTTTTTTTTAATTCTCAAAGCCCCCCCCTCTCATATTATGACAAATGTGAAAGTAAGCTCAGATGCCAAATTTCACATCATTTGGACAATTTTAGACCCCCGCCCACTTCGCTTGAAATTTTTTGAAATTGGTGCTTTGGGAAAATATGGAGGAAAAATACATTAAATGCTATAACTTTTGAAGTAGCAATCAGAAAATTACAATTTATACCTCTTTTGAAAGGAAATAGTCGTAGTATTTGAATGAAGATATTTTTGTTTCTAGGAAAATACGGGAAAGTGCGGTACTAGGTCATTTTGGTCCCAAAATCCCATATTTTTAATGATTTTTCTGCTCCGTGATGCAAATCGTACATATTTTGTAGTTTTTCTAATGTGAAAAAATCTCAGAATTCGAACGGAACCCTTTTAACCTTAGTCTGAATACGAGAATTTGGGGTTATAGGGCTTTTTGTCAATCATATTAAATTTTATTATTTTCTCATGCATATATCTCTTTTATTCTTCAATGAATTTTCATAAAATGTAGCTTATTGAACGTGTAAAATTCTGAGGAATAAAACAAAAATAAAAACGTTAGAGGGTAAAATTCAGAAACATCAAACTTTTTGATATTTACTTTACAAATCTCATTTTTTTCATTACTTGTCCTAATACCTCAACTTCCCCTATTTTTCCAGAAATGAAACTTTTCTCATGTGATCCCTAAGCATATTTTACACTAAAAGTAGTAAATTAAATAATAATTTTGTTAAATGGAGTTAATATGTGCGATTTTATGATAAAAATGTGAAATCGACACTATATGTCAGATAATTTGATGTTTCTGAATTTTACCGGTAACGAATCTATTTTTGTTATAATCCTAAGGATTTTTCACGTTCAACAATTTATAGTTTATTAAAATTGAGTGAAGAATAATGGAGATAGATTCACGAGAAAATGATAAAGTTTAATATGAATGACAAAAGGCCATTTAACCCCAACTTCTCGTATTCGGACAAAGGTCAAAAAGGCTCCGATCGATTTTTGAGATTTTTTACATTAGGAAAACTACAAAATATGTATGATATGCATAACGGAGCAGAAAAATCATTAAAAATAGAGGATTTTGGGGCCAAAATGACCCAGTACCGCACTTTCCCGTATTTTGCTAGAGACAAAAATATCTTCATTCAAATACTAAGATTATTTCCATTCAAAAGAGGTATAAACTGTAATTTTCTGATTGCTACTTCAAAAGTTATAGCATTTAATGTATTTTTCCTCCATATTTTCCCATAGTACCAATTTCAAAACATTTCAAGCGAAGTGGGCGGGGGTCTAAAATTGTCCAAATGATGTGAAATTTGGCATCTGAGCTTGCTTTGACATTTGTCACAATATGAGAGGGGGGGGGCTTCGAGAATACAAAAAAAAAATTTTGCTTGCCCTGCAGTCTCCACAGTACGACAACTTTTCATGATTCTCTCCGTATTTTCCACAGTGTACCTTGTTTCTACAATAAGTCGCTGTAGGCACAATTGTTTTCAACGACGACAGTTTATGCCTCGCTAGCCAAAAAGGCGAACAGGTAGACTAGCCTCGTCCAAAAGATGAAAGTTTGGATGAGCAGATTCGGCAAAAAGGTTCAAAATGAGGCTGATGGAAAATGAGTTGATTTCATTTATCATATACATATGATTTTTCCTAAACGCAATTGCTTGCGAACCAAAATCTCATACTTTGCAATTAAGGTCCCTGTTATAGACTACACCATCAATCTATACTTCCCGGGCAGGTACATAGACAAGTTACTTCTTCGTACACGGTCAAATGGTATTTAGTTATATCTCGCATATATCGATGATGTTAGATGTCTTATCTTTGAACTCATTCATGTTTGTAATGAATATATAAAAAAATCGTTACTGATACTTTTTGCATGTTTCAGGCAAACTAGTAGTTGGGAAATTGGATTCTGAGATGATTTTGACTTTCATTGGTTTAGGTTTCGATAAAAATACACTGAAAAAAAATCAGTTTTGGACAAGGAAAAGTTTTTTTCAAATAACTTTTTTCCTTGAAAGTGCCCAAATTGAATTTTTGACGGTAGCTAGGAAACATAATTACCTATCTTTCGTTGCGTTTCGTAAGCACGGTATACTTCGTAGATTGCAGACTGATGACTCTCAGTTTCAGCCAGACTACTTGAGGAGCATTGTTTGGGAATAACAATTGATCCAGTCCAAGCGAGCATTTCGCCTGAGAGCCCTCATTGCGGGCCACGACCATCTTTACCGTAACTTGGGATGAGAAAGGAAGTGTTGATGTGGTACTTACTTAACGGAAGACCCCGACTCAGTGACACTCCCATAAGTACCACGGATTGGGTAGTGGATGGGTTGTTAGTCAGGATTCGCTTCAAGCAAGCGATGCGACTGAGACTATATTTTCGTGCATTTTTGAATAGTTTATTGACTGTAGGATACGTAAATGTTCTAGGCGTCTAAACTCTGGGTAATCGTTTATCGAGATTGTTTCATCGAAAACAACTTGAACTCCGGACAGCCGGCTATCGGGAGTGTTGTCGACAATGTAAAATGGACAGTAAACAAGCTTCAAGGAAAAAGCTGCCTCTAAATTTATATAGGCGGCTGTCACGCGCCTATCTCAATTGAGCTTTCATATAATCGCATATCGAGCGATTATCCTGCAAGGCACAATATCGAAAGTCGATGATTTTTACTAGAATATTATGGAAAGAGTTGAGTAATAAATGTGAAACGACCGAGTAATGAACAGAAGAAAAAGACCCCAAAGGGAATATCTCATTGTTACTTACATCCTATTCTAAATTTTCTCCAGAAATACTGATTTTATAACGGGGGTGAATAAACGTACTGTAGCGTAAAGTATCTATTTTCACCTAATTAAGGAGTAAATGTCACTAATCACTAATGGATTAATTGCACGGCGCACAATCGATGGAATGCGCAAAAATTGACATCATCAGCTTTGTTTCGTTGGTAAGAACCATTCTAATAACTCAAATGCTCTGCAAACGATGAAATATTCGTGTTTGAGCGCAACGAAAACTCGAATCGAGTGCCCCAGTTGTCGCCCTACCATTTAACCCAATGCATTGAACAAAGATGGCAGACACGGCTCTAACCAACAGCTTCAAATGGGTAAGTTGATGATTGAAACATGTCGTAAATAGGCTCATTAGTATTCATCAAAGTATTTGCGAGAAATGACATTAACACTATTCGATAATTGAAGAAAACTCATATTTTAGGCACCATCCTACCATCTAATGGACCACTAAAAGTATGAATTATGATTCTTCAGTAAAGTCACTTCAACTTAAATGTTTTCCAATTTTGTACAATATAGCCAAGGTTTGTCACAAATAACTAAAAAGTTTACCTTCCTAAGCACGGTTCCGGTATCACAGTGCAATGCAAACACACATTTTTCAGTGTCTCAAAGTTTTTCGCCAACACCAAGTTGACTCATGACGTTCTCTGCTAATTAGTTGGCAAATGTCAAGAAACGGCGAAACGAAGAAAACTGTCTGCCCAAAACTGAGCAGGGCGGCAGACTGGCTGCTTGCGACTTTTGTCCTCCGTAGCTAGATGGCGTTGTAATCGCACCGCTGTTTTTTTTTGTTTTGCCATCGTCGCATTCTAATACGATTACCGGGCAAATTGCCTTACATTGGCTGCGTCGACGACGTATCAAAAGTTATTGCACCTAACCTCGCAAAACAGGCAGCCGTAGCCGTTCCGATGCGGAATTGCACGGTCATTGAAACGGGATGCTAGGTGCAACATTGTATGTTTGTGGTGTATGTAGATGCTCGACGGAAGACTGAGTTTGCCAGGTGTACAATTTGTCTCGTCAACCAGTGCCCCGGGAGCAGTTTTCTGTTTTGACCACACACGCAGGGCGAGTACGGCAAAAGTCTTGTGTAATCTAGAGTGAATTGAAAAAAAGATGGGTGGGTAATGTCAGAGACATAACCGGAGTGAAGTAGAATACACTTTAGACCGGTAAATTCTGCTCTGGAATAAGCAATTTCTATGCGATTTTGTCGACTTTAGCACATTCATAGTTTATTTGGAGTATTTTTGGAATTATCAAGTTGACAATTTGCAACATTCTTTGAAAATATTGTTGAACTTTTATGAATGAAGGCACGCAAACGAGCGTTTGACCGTCGTCCTACTACCAGCATTAGAGAAGTAGCAGATCAGCATTTTTCGCTACATGACCTGTACCAAACAAACCGTAAGTCCACCGGAGGAAAGGCTCCCCGCAAGCAGTTGGCAACAACTCCCTGGCAACCCTATACCATCATATGGAGTTTGACAGCGACCGACATATATGGGGCGTTATAGCTATAAAGCCCCAAACAAAGAATTATGTTCGGCACTATGCTCGATATTCAAGCATTTCACACGACGTTTTGCATCTTGTGGGATGATTTAATAATTTAATTTAATCGACATTTTGTAACTAAATACATCTTCTAATCATTCGGCTCAAAATCAATGTTTTGCCTTTCATGGCAGTGATGCTGGCTGTACAGAGACGTCGTCCTTGACAGGGGCTGGTTGGCAACGAAGGCCATGTAAAAGTGCCCCAGTCACGGTTAGCGTTAAGAAGCCTCATCGCTACCGAACAGAAACAGTCGCCCTGCGAAAAATTCACAGCTATCAGAAATCGAGCGGGCCTAAATTGTGACCCAAAATAAACCACAAACCAACAAGTTGTTTTCAGGACCAGCCAATTATAAAGTATTATTATTATAAATGAAATTTTCCATTGCCTTAAAACCTCCCACCCCCTTTCCACCCGGCTTGAATAACTATCAATCTTGATGATGCTGTGCGGCGGGGGCACTAGTTTTTATTATAGTGGAAAATTTAGGTTTTCGCGTTTTTCCCTAAAGTTTTTTAGCTGTGCTGTTTTCAAGGAAGTTGTAGTTGAATTCAAAATAAAATAGTTTATTTCTGTTGTCAGAGATGGACCTTCCAACGAAAACTAGTCTGGCTCGCTTGGAATCGAATTGTATGGACCAACCACTGCTTTCACAAAATCTGTTATTTTCAGTAATTGAACATTCTACACAACTAGTCACAACTATTTTCAATCAGCGCAAAAATCGAAGATATTCATTCAGTACAATAGCAGATTTTCACTTTTAGAAAAACAGGCAACATTCTGGCCGAAAATTTTGAAACGGAGCACCTATATCGAAATGTTAGAAAACGTTCGATTTTTGTAAATTGAATCATTACACTAACCTGTCTACAAATCACACAAATAACTTTTTTATTTTGTGCCATTCTACTTGAAAGCGACGATATTGTTCACAAGTGGCTCACTTACCATCCAACGCTCTTGGCAAGCCACTTTCTGATGCTTGTAATAAAATTTCAATTCGATTCATTGTCGATAAATTGATGGCCCTGAAAAGGGCCTTTTCTTTGGGCAGTTTTCGAAATTTACTTGGTGCTGGTGTATATGGTAAAAGTTTTGGTGCCATCGAAGACGGCGTGCTTGGCCAACTCTTCTGTGACAGCAGCAAATGGACGGCGGTTTGAATTTTGCGGAACATGCTGCAAACGAACTGCTGCATGCTGATGCTGGAAACGAACTGAGCGTAAGCAACAGCATGCTGAGTTTTTATACCTGACTACAGCACAACGTAAGCTCGTCCTTTTATGTGTTGTCCTCAATATGTGTTCGTCGTAGCTCCACCCCTTGGTTGGTCGACCACATATTTTTGATAAAGAACAAAATTGAAATTGTGTTTCCACTACGGAGATTATCGTACACTAAGGGTAAAGAGAGTAATGTAATACGGCACCTTTGCAAAATGTTTGAGAATTGAAACCTTTTTTGAATGCGCCTAGTAAACACGAAACTGTAAACAAACAAACAAAAGATAACTTTTTCTTTTGTGTCATTCTACGTGAAATCGACGATATTGTTCACAAGTAGCTCACTTGCCATCGAACGCTCTTGGCAAGCTACTTTCGGATGCTTGTAATAACAAAACTTTAATTCGATTCTTTGTTGATAAATGGCCCGTACCAAACATACCGCTCGTAAGTCCACCAGAGGAAAGCCTCCCCGCAAGCAGTAAGCAACGAAGGTCGTGTAAAAGTACCCCAGTCACGGTTGGCGTTAGGAAGCCTCATCACTACTGAACAGAAACTGTCGCCCTGCGAGAAATTCACAGCTATCAGCAATCGAGCAGGCCTAAATTGTGACCCAAAATAAACCACAAACCAACAAGTTCTTTTCAGGACCAGCCAATTATATTCCAGTAAGATATAAATGAAATTTTCGTTTTCCATTGCCTTACAACCTCTTTCCTCCCGGCTTGAATTACTATCAATCTTGATGATGCTGTGCGGCTGGGCACAGGCAGTTTCCATTATAGTGAAAAATTTAGGTTTGCGCGTTTTTCCCAAAAGTTTTTTAGCTGTGCTGTTTTCAAGGAAGTTGTAGTTGAATTCATAGTAAAAAAGTTTACTTCTATTGTCAGAGGTGGACCTTCCAACGAAAACTAGTCTGGCTTGGAATCGAATTGTATGGACCAACCACTGCTTTCACAAAATCCGTTATTTTCAGTAATTGTACATTCTACAGAATTAGTCACAACTATTTTCAATCAGCGCAAAAATCGAAGGTTTTCATTCAATACAACAGCAGATTTTCACGTTTGAAAAAACAGGCAGCATTCTGGCCGAAAATTTTGAAACGGAGCCCCTATATCGAAACGTTCGATTTTTGTAAATTGAATCATTACACTAAACTGTCACAAATAACTTTTCATTTTGTGCCATTCTCGTGAAAGCGACGGTATTGTTCACAAGTGGCTCACTTACCATCCAACGCTCTTGACAAGCTGATGCTTGTAATAACAAAACTTCAATTTCATTCTTTGTCGATAAATTGATGGCCCTGAAAAGGGCCTTTTCTTTGGGCAGTTTTCGAAATTTACTTGGTGCTGGTGTATATGGTAAAAGTTTTGGTGCCATCGAAGACGGCGTGCTTGGCCAACTCTTCTGTGACAGCAGCAAATGGACGGCGGTTTGAATTTTGCGGAACATGCTGCAAACGAACTGCTGCATGCTGATGCTGGAAACGAACTGAGCGTAAGCAACAGCATGCTGAGTTTTTATACCTGACTACAGCACAACGTAAGCTCGTCCTTTTTTGTGTTGTCCTCAATATGTGTTCGTCGTAGCTCCACCCCTTGGTTGGTCGACCACATATTTTTGATAAAGAACAAAATTGAAATTGTGTTTCCACTACGGAGATTATCGAACACTAAGGGTAAAGAGAGTAATGTAATACGGCACCTTTGTAAAATGTTTGAGAATTGAAACCTTTTTTGAATGCGCCTAGTAAAAATTCACTTCACTCCAGTTTGTTTCTGACCATATTTGCAATTTGCGTACTGAAATAAATCATATTTTAGGGTTTAACCCAAATAGCTCTCCAAGGAGAAACAGTCCATGAAACAGAAAATGCAAACTTATTCTTTGAAGTGATTTTGGTGGCCCTGAAAAGGGCCTTTTTTATAATGATACAAGTGAGTTCTACCTTTTCAACTTCCAAATCCATACAAAGTGCGTCCCTGCCGCTTCAGAGTATAGACGACATTCATTGCGGTTTTGCGCTTGGCGTGTTCAGTGTAGGTCACGGCATCTCGGATGACATTTTCCTGCACACCATCAGCATTCGTAGATTAAATCGGAGATGCATTTTACACCACCACGACAAGCCAGACGCCGAATGGCGGATTTTGTGATTCCCTGGATTTTATCACGAAGAACCTTGCGATGACGCTTGATACGGGAACGCAAACATGATACCGCTCATTGTACCGTCCGGACGAACATGTTGCTCGTGTGGTAAGCGAGCACCCACTGATACAAAACAAGCTCGCGTGACCTGTATATATAACATTCCCGTATGTAATGAAACGCTTACATGCTCCTTTTTGACGGCTCTGCGTGGGATATGCTGACAAATTGCGCATTTTCCTCGCTGTTTCCGAAGGATTTTCTGAAAATCCTTGTTTTGGTTTATTTATAGTAGTCGCAGTAATTCTGAAATTTAATACGATATACGTGCACAAATTTCCGATCAGATAGTGCAAAAATATTGCGATTTCGTCCAGTAGAACGGAAGATACTCGCATTTCAAACCTGGGAAAATTTCTCAACTGAAATTTTTGAAACGGGACCCCATATTGAAACGTTAGAAGTATTCTACTTCAAAATCATTAAAAATATAAGATTTTGGGGCCAAAATGACCCAGTACCCTACTTCCCCGTATTTTTCTAGAAACAAAAGTATCTTCATTCAAATACCAAGATTATTTCCTTTCAAAAGAGGTACTAATTGTAATTTTCTGATTGCTACTTCAAAAGTTATAGCATTTATTGTATTTTTCCTCCATATTTTCCCATACTACCAATTTCAAAAAATTTCAGGCGAAGTGGGCGGGGGTCTAAAATTGTCCAAATGATGTGAAATTTGGCATCTGAGCTTACTTTGACATTTGCAACAATATGAGAAGGGGGGGGGGGCTTTGAGAATTCAAAAAAAAAATTTTTGCAATGCCCTACTGTGAAGGTACGCTACCAACACGCCACTGAGCTTGTCCGTTCAAACACTATGCTTTCTTTTATGTTTTGCTCGTTTCCAGCACACTTTTATGTACAACCTCGAAGTTGTTTCTTTCGCTCTACCCATCATCATCAGCGTTGACTCATTTTGCTTTGTGCGCTTGGGTTCAATCTTTGAAGTGAATGTGTAGGTAGGTATATCTAATTTTTTAGCAGGATTACCACATTCACAGATTTTTCTGTAATGTCATAGATTTTTTCAAAATTTTTGATCACAGATTCTTTTTACAGATGGCAGATTTTTGGCGTTTTGATGAAAATTTCACAGATTTTTTCCTGATTCAGTTATCACAGATGGTAAAAAGATATTTTTGACCGAAACACAGATTTCAATATAACATCCCTGTTTGTTAGCGGTTACATGCGGAACCTGCATGATAGAAATCTTTGCTTTCGATGCGCAAATACGAAAATTTACGCGGATCGATTTTCCATCATAAAGAAAGTTTATTATTTACGTTCGGTCAATTCATTGATTCTGATAATAGGTACTACAAAGCCTATTTATGAATGAATGCACTGATATTCAAAAACCGTATCTAATATATCTAAGTCAATATATAAAATTGTTTTCGATTCTTGTATATTTATAATTTCGATATATGATTAAGACCACTGTATTGTCTAAAATTTGATTATTTTTTTCACCGGTCCGGGTTTTTTAACCACACACAATCGAACAGTGCAACTTGTGCTATAAAGATTTAGTTCCAGATATTAGTTCGGTCTTCTTTCTTCAGATCTTCTCAAATAAGTTTAATCGGATTCGATCACCTACTACAAATGAAATGACCTGATAACCACGAAGGTTTGGTTCAATATGTAACATTCGATGTTGATAGGCTGTGCTTAATCTATACGTAAGAAAAATATTTGATTTATTATTACTCTAAATGTACTAAGAAAATAAATATTTTACATTAAGTAGTGCGTCTACAGTTCGTGCAACCCCATAGGGCTGCCCTTGTAGTTTTTTTAAGGAAAAAACACCTGGATCATTCCACGTCAGATTTACAATCAAAATTTTTGATTCCTTGCAAATTTTTTTCTTGCATTCTTTAGCTAAAAATAATTGACACGTAGGGTGAAGTGCCTATTTTCACCATACTAAGCAGGGTGTCTCACTTGTTGCTAATTATTATAACGTGTTTTAACTCTATAGTGTGAACATAGCATTAGTAGGGTTTCTTAAAAGCAGTTTTTGGCTGTTTCTCCCAACAGTGAATTTATATATCTTAGGTTAATTCGTGAAACATTCATTTTGAACAAAAAAAAATAATTCCTTGAAATTTTCATTTTATTTATAATATTGACATCACTATAAATAAATGCATTCACGAAAATTAGTGCATGAAACTTTAAAGAATAAACCGAAGTAACTAATACTTAGATACATATCGCCCGTTTAAATATATAGATACACTCACAATCCTATATG
Organism: Topomyia yanbarensis; assembly: GCF_030247195.1. Lineage (NCBI taxonomy): Eukaryota > Metazoa > Arthropoda > Insecta > Diptera > Culicidae > Topomyia > Topomyia yanbarensis. The sequence continues at coordinate 324,000,677 of NC_080672.1, read as the reverse complement.
TCACTGTGTAAAGTCCGTTAGTTTGTGGATATAACTTATTAAGTACCTATACCTAATGCAAATGTTCATTTAACGACATTCCGTTGTGAAAAAATACTGTTTAGCTATGTATCCTTCGCCATCATATGCGGCATCTCACCCGCAATTTTGATGCAACATCTCTCCCAATTGTAGGGGAAAGATGCCGCACGACGACATTTTCCTCTGCAATTATGGATGACTGTACTCACGATCAGAATGCCTTCTAAAAGGTCCCAGCTGTTCAACCGATACACGATTTACCAAATAAAAATCGAACAATTTAAAAACACGAAATTTTAATGTGGTACTGAAAAATTTTCGACGCCCCGTTATGCAACTGGACGCACATAATCATTAATAAAATTTTCGTGAGTTAATAACACGGATTATTGTACACCTCGAATGTTGTAATTCTTCGAAAGACAATCTCACAATACCATATTACTGTTTAAAAGTGACCCCAAATACGAGATATTGAGAGTGCGGCATCTCTCCTGACGCGGCATTTCTCCCGAAATGACCCTATTTTATAAAGTTCCAAAACTCATAAATTGAAAATTATATCAAATTCAGCCACAGCTAAAAATTCGTGTCAATAATTTTAGGCTAAAGAAAGCAAAAAGAAATTGGAGGGAACAAAAATTGCAGTTGTAAATCTGATGTGGCATGCAAATATATGAATTTTTTGGTGGAAGTGTTAAAATCAAATAATTTTTTTTAAAGTCGACCTGAAAACAATTTTTTTGATAACATAAGTATATTAAAAAGATTATGTATAAAATTGCCTTGTTTTAAGTTTATAATTGAAATTTCTTGCAAAGTATTTTGATATCCACTCCTAAATTTTTACATAATCCTTTTAACATGATTCTTAATTTTTTTTAAAAATAATGATTAAAAAAAATTGGTCCAACTTTAAAAAAATTCAATTTGTTTCAAACAATTGCAAATTTAATAAGTTAGATAACAAGAAATAATTTTTTATGAAAATCTTTCGGTAAGCTTATTAGAAAACGCATCTTTAATTATTTAATTTTTTTCCATATATCGAATCGTTTCCGAGTTATCACTGATTAAAAAACGATTTTAATCCAGCTAACAGTGTGATGAGACATTTCTTATAACTCTTATCACTCTCTTCGGATAATATATCGTTTGAGAACATTTAGAACTTGATGCTTCGCGATGTTTTTGATAACACATACTACATGGGATAGTGACAGGACTCAGAGAATCGCTCAAATAAGCATAGGACAACATCAGTGCTAGAAATCTCAAACCAAATCAATGGGAAAGCGAAAAAATGGCCCTTAAAATAGACATACAAACGAATTATTGCTAATGCTCTGTTAATAAAATATCTCAATTATGGTGGGAAAACTGAATTTTCCTAAAGGGGTTATATATTGTACTGAGCCAAAAAAAAATCGAATTTTTTTTAATCGATTTGAAGTTTATACTTTACTCAAATTTCCAACGCGACTGAGAACTAAGAAATGACACTTTTTCTTGAAAAGGGCGATACTAGCAGTGATACCATTCAAAGAAAATCAACAGTGAATATTTTCAGACTTGGTTTTATTTCCTATTTAAGAGCTATTGTGTTTTTTACATCCTAGATTGCATGATTCAGTGATCGAAACCCAAAACTTCATAAAGTATTTGAAATTATTAAATTAAAATTTGTTTTTGCTATTGAAATTGACAAAATGATAGTATCGCCCCTTTGGCGATTCTTTACTTTTTCGGTCCCACCTATCAGAATTGAAGTATCGCCCTTACGTTTTTTTACAATAACTACCGTTTTACACCACCGATTTCGTCCGGGTTTTTTCAATAGCGATCATTGTTACTATTTACAGCTGGTATCAGTTTGATAATCCTAAAAAATACGAAAATAACAGTTTCGCCTCTAAACTGCTAGCAAAAAAAGTATCGCCCTGTTTGTTTGCATGGAGCGTGGAAGGTGAAACTTTAAATAAACAAACAAAAATACAGTTTAGCCCGTTGTATTTTTTGCTGTAGTTTAAGAAAGCAATATCGTAGAATCAAAATTTTTAGGTTAATTTGTTACGTTTCAAAGCCCTCATTCCCATATGTTTACATTTGCCATATGTTTACTTTTGTAAGTATCGCCCTTTTCACAAAAAGGCGTTGAAATGAAATCGCAGCTTCTGACATCACGCTATCTCTGAAGTGCATGCGTGCATAGTTCCAAATTTTACTTCGACATCGACTTTTTCTAAAGGTGACTTCCCAGTAGTATCCTTGATTTGAATTATTATCGCTAATCCTAATGCCAAAGAACAAATAAAAACCTCTCGAAAACGAACAGTTTGGGAAAATCATCATCATTACCCAAGTAGCAATTGCAACTTGTTGAAAGTTTTAAATGTTGCACAACTGCTACACAATATTTTTTATTGTTGGATATATTTGAAAAGAATTTCCACTGGTTTTTAAACTGATTGTGCAACTATGTAACTATTGAACTGGCCAAAAGTGTTAAGTATGCAAACATCAATAACAGTTTTGAAACTAATCTGAAACTTTGCTAACTTGCACAAACAGTCTAGCAAGTTGCAAATTCTTCTTTGTTTGCCATTCCACCCTAAAACAGAACTGTCCAACTACCCAGTGCTCGACAAATGGCACAGCTATTGTTTTCATTATTTTGCTGTAATTAGGAACATGTTGCACAACATACAAACAAAGTGCGCTTTTTCCATAACATAGTTGTTACCAAGAGAGTTACAAATACTATACAGTAACAAAGCGTGCTACTTGGGTACTGAATTTTTCAGTAACCTTCCGTCACTTGCGTTAATGCACTGGTGCACCCAGTGCTCTGAAAATCTAGCGAAATCGTCTTAGGGCACCAGCGGGTCTAATTCAGAGCTATCTGCGCGGCGAATTAAATCTGTAAAGAATACTAAAAATTAATTTCTATTCCATAATTTTCAGTTCAGCAATTCGAGAGATCGTGCTCACCGCAAGCCATGAAAAATAGACTACGTTGTGAAGTGATGGTCACTATTTATTAAAAAATCACGGTTAAATAATAAATAAAATTATTAAAAAATTTCAAATCGTTTATAATTTTCATAAACTTGTTAGAAAAAATTGTTTAATAAGCTTTCGCAATATTGTGTAGGAAAAAAGCTGAAAATTTCAGTGTTTTCTCTATCTGAAACATATAAACCCTTAAGTATACCAATTAATTGGTATACGAATTGGAATAGGTTCGCCAAATTTTGGAAGAAGTATATAAAATAACCCCTTGAAAGCTACCTAAAAATTGTTGTAATTCGATGCAATAAAAAAAATCCCCAAAAATGAAATGTACCTATTAATGTGAAACACAGTGAATAATACATACAATAAAGACCCATTTTTATCAGTCTCATGGTGTATTTTAGGCTGACAAAATGGGGACATTGACTAAATCGGGCAATTTTTTTTTCTTTATAATAAACTCAAGCTGTTAAAATATTCTTCCCGTCCCTTGATGTAGTCTGATAACTATTTCTGATTATGATGAATTTTTCATTTTTGCATATTTCCATCTTCATGATAAGGAAAACATGCTCAAGAAAGGATTTACTCGAATTCAGTCTTGTTCGTCTGCTAGAGCCCATCAAACATATGTTCATATTTGGCTGATAAAATCGGGGTTTCAATGTATTATAATAGATATTCAGCATTCGAAGAAGTTTCTTGTTAACGAGTGTAGAATAACTTTGTTTCTACTAACTTGAAGTCAGCGGCGTAGCCAGAAATTCGGTTTGGTGGGGGTTTGGTGAAAATCGATCATACTGTCCAAACGGCACAATTCCGAAACCGTAATTTTTGAAGTTTTAAAATTATGCAGAATTAATTTTTCAGAAAATAGTAACAGAGGTCGTGTCTTTAACCTGAGAACGATTGTATGGCTGGTTATGTTCAATACAATGGTAGAAATGAATATTACATGTTCAGTACGATTTGCACATACATACAATGGATCGACAGCCACGATCAGGCGATACTATGTGATACTGAAACGTCGCTTGAAACCAGCAGCGGATCATGGAGAAGGATCCGGGAGGTCCAGGTCCTGCCGAAAATTTTCAACTTGTTAAGAAATTTTAAACTAGTTTTAATTTTAAAGTAGCAACCCCTCACTGCATACTCCCTCCGGGCCGGTATGATTGACGATTTTTAGAGTGATTGCATAACCTTTCTATATGAGAAAGGCAAAAATGTACAAAAGTTCAAAAAAGTCAATTTTTGTCAAACATCTCAATGCATTTTAAAGTCATTTGGCATAAAAAATACAAATTTGATTTTGAAAATTGTTCATTTCAGTTTATATGGGAATTTGCTGTGTGATTGCACTCTTCAACTCGTAACTCCGGAACCGGAAGTCCAATCAATAAAAAATTCAAAAGCAGCCGATGGGAAGGTTGTACCTTTCATTTGAGACTAACTTTGTGCAAATCGGTCCAGCCGTCTCGGAGAAACAGAGGTTACATTTTTCCACATACACACATACACACACATACATACACACACAGACATTTTCCGATTTCGACGAACTCAGTCGATTGGCATATGACACTCGGCGCTCCGGGTCGAGATTAGATTGACGAATTTTAGATTAAATGAGAAAGGCAAAAACATTTTTAGCAAATATTGAAAGTTATGCATTTTTTTTGGTGAGCAGTTCTATGTTGCATAGACATTAAATCAATTTTAACTTCGCTTCCTATTAAATAAAGACCCTCATTACAGTACATCTCTACAAAAACGAGCTCAATTTGAAAATAAATCTGAGGATTATGATTGACTACAGAACTCTGGAATTTTCTATTGGAATGTTTTCAGGCAGGAATTTGATATTGATGCAATTAGACAACTGTGAAATCAAGATCAGTTACATATAAGGACCCCATTCCGACAATTTATCAAAAGTCCTCATGATGTTTACAACAACAGGTTATCAATCTACGGATCAGATAATTGTTATTGGAATATTGAATTAAATCAATCAGCATCAATAAATTTTCAACTTCAATCCAATATTTGTTTTTGGGTGTGGTGGGGGGGGGGGGGGGGGGGGGGTTGTATGTTGTTAAACCCCAAAACCTTCCCTTGGCTACGCCGTTGCTTGGAGTTATTTACTTCGCTTTCTTTTTCCGATATGTTTTCGATCCGATGGTCATAAGTTAGGAAAATTGCAGTCAGAAGGTTCGCACAAATGAACATTTTTGTACTGATAAGTTACCAAGATCCTTCCAGACAACTTGAAAATGTTCGGTGATTATTTCTAGCGGTTGTCGATAGTAAAATGAAATACAAAATTCGTTTTAACGAAATAATGTTTAGCTTATTTCAATGGATTATTACTATATTGAACAATAAATAGGCGACAAAGAGTAATCCACAAACAACAAGCCATAACTTTTAAAGAAAATAGATTCAAAATAGATATTTCATGTCTTCAGTAAAGTTATTCGCAAAAGTAAGAGCTACAAATTTGCTGAAGACATCATTTCGATATAATCACTTCCAAGAAAATTTGTGAAAATATCTCACTCATAGGGGGATTAATCAGCATAAGCACAATACCAAAAGAAAGGGCATTTTGCGTCCATTAAATTCTCCGAAGATACTATTGACCTAAAATAAGCCGTTTTGGCGTTAATAATAGATTACATGTTTTGCCTTTCTCAATAGAAAGGTATTGCAATTGCTCTGAAAACCGACTTTTTAACGGAGGCCCGGAGGGCCGAGTGACATATACCATTCGATTCAGTTCGTCGAGTTCGGCAAATGTCTGTGTGTGTATGTATGTGTGTATGTATGTATGTGTGTGTGTATGTGTGTATGTGTATGTGACCAAAAATGTCACTCATTTTTCTCAGAGATGGCTGAACCGATTTTGACAAACTTAGTCTCAAATGAAAGGTGCAACGTTCCCATAGGCTGCTATTGAATTTCTAATGGATCCGACTTCCGGTTCCGGAATTACAGGGTGATAAGTACGAACACGCAGAAAATGTCGATTTTAATAAATTCTGCAATGAATGTATAAAGGTGAAAAATTTTCCAAAATATGACCACAACTGCTTCGATTTGTAGTATTAGGTCACTAACATCCATTCAAAGTCTATTTGGCCACATTGGCCACCATCATCGGTTCCGGAAGCCCCGGCGGAAGTACCTAAATTCAGAATAACAGTCACATCGGTTTCTCGGAGATGGCTAGACCGATTCGACTAAACTTGGCTTCAAATGAAAGGTATTGCGTCCCCCTAAAAGGCTATTTAATTTCATCCCGATCCGACTTCCGGTTCCGGAGTTACAGGTTGTGGCGTGCGATCACATAGCAAATTGTGATTCAAACCGATACTCCGATGAAAGCAAAAAAGGTAAAAATTTCCCTAAAATGTCTCTCAAACAACTTAAATTTGCTGTTCTAGGTCACCAACGGCCAACTAAACTTTCGTTGACTACATTGACCACCATAGACGGTTCCGGAAGTGCCCGGGAAAAGCGGCCATCTTTCAAAATTTACGAACTCACATCAGTTTCCCTGAAATGGTTGGGCCGATTTTCACAAACTTAGTCCCAAATGATAGCTATAATATCCCCATAGATGTCTATAAAATTTCATACGGATCGCTTATGTGGTTCCGGACATATAGACTAAACCGTCCGGTCACATATGAAATTCCCATATAAGCCGGAACTCAAATTTTTTTTCAAAGGGGGGACCTCATGAAATTTCAGAAATCGAATTCGTATTTTTGATGCCAAACATCTTTAAAATGCATGAAACGTCGAGATTTTATGTTATCTCGAAAATTTTTTCTATAAAAATCGACTTTTTGGGACTTTGACGATTTCGCACCTTTTTGCCTTTCTCATATAGAAAGGTTATGCAATCACTCTGGAAAACGTCAACCTAATCCCGGCCAAATTTTTTTTTCAACTCGCATAAGGTTTCTGGATTTTAACAGGGGCGTAGTTGATGGTTTACGGAGAGGGGTTACACCCCCCCCCCTCTACTGTTCACTCCCCTCCTTTAAAAATCTCCTTAAATCACCCCTCAGACCACCACCTCATACCCCTCCCTTTCAACCCCATCATCTTTAAAACACCACGCATACCAATTTAAGCTGGGGAGTCGTTCGTTCATGGGACTTTCGCCCTCCTCACATACCCACCCTAGCATGACAAAATGAGTTAGCCAGCAGATAACATTGATCTAATGCTGATTAGGCTAATGAAGTATGATATTTTTTTGTTTCAAGTATTTCACCGTCGACACGTAGCTCATCAAGTTCGTGGCTGGCATGCCATTGTGTATAAGTGCAAAGTGTACTAAGAATGTAATGGACATTTCCACGATTATGTTGAACATAAAAAGCCTCCGTGCCATAGTTTAGAGAAATGAGAAAGGCACAATTGCACCGCTAGGTGGATTAAAACAGATTTTTCAGTTCAATATTACCATGGCTGTTTTTTCTTTTTCAAAATTTTAGAACTCGAATAATGATTTATTTTCCTGTATATAGTTGTCATGTGATGTATAATAATAAAATGTAATATATGCATTTAAAAGCTTTTAATGAATATAAACAACGCACACATTCTCGTGATTCATGATTGAGAAAGGCACAATTGCACCGCTAGGTGGATTAAAATAGGTTTGTGGTCATATTTCTGGCAATGGGAAATGATAAAAATCTTTCGTCCGCATTTAATGTTAAATATCGCTTTTGATAATAGTCCGATTTCAACAATCTATAGCTTGTTCGAAAGGTATTCGTTGAAGCTGTCTAAAAACATATAAATTGTTAATCTATATTGTCAATTTCGGCAAATAATTAAAAAAAAACTGCAAAAACACCATTTTTACACATTCAAACATTCATATCTTGGAAACTAAACATCAGAATCAAAAACAAATTAATAGCGTTCATACTGTTTTTTAGTTCTTTCATTTAAAATTGGTTTGGATAAGATCGGTTCAGCCATTGCTGAGAAACACGAATGAGAATTTGTCCGTTACATACACACACACACAGACATTGTCCCAAATCGTCGAGCTGAGTCGATTGGTATGTAAGACTCGGCCCTCCGGGCCTCGGAAAAAAATCTTGAAAGTTTGAGCGAATTCTATACATTTTTTTTATAAGAAATGTAAAAAGTTCAATTTATTTAATTTCAAAAGTTCAAAAACTAATAACTTGAAAAAAATATTATATTCAGCCAAAAAAAAATACGCGTCAATTATTTTTAGCTAAAGAATGCAAGAAATTTTTTTGGAAAGAATCAAAATTTTGGATATGAATCTTACGTGGAATGACCCACCTATATCCCTTTGAAAAAGCTACGTAGCATGAAATGATTCCCTTCCCCCTGCGATCACATATCATCACTATATACAAAACTTCCCTCTCCCCCATATAACGCTACGTAATTTATGGATGGACCTAAAGTTCAAATGTTGGTTTCCTTTCCGAAAATTTAAACCATCCTGTAGTTTTGTTAAAATGCGGATAGTGCAACGTAAACATAGCGTATTGAAACTCGAAAGTCTCCTACAGATAATAGAATCCACATGTTTTGATTTATTTGTCTGCTGAAAATTTATGGAAAAATCAATTTTATTTATTTCGATAAATCTCTTCGCTCGTTCTAGTCTGTCCTCGTTTGTGTATTGTACTTCCTTTGCTCGCTGGTTCCTTTCACCATGGGAAAATGTTCCATACACCCAGCTGTGGCAGTAGGGTTCGCTGCGGTTGCGAAAATTGCCGCAGTCACTTCATGTGGTATAAATCAGAGAGAATAGGGAGAGAGACGAATAGTGTAAAGTCAAAAATACCTTATTGAGCAGACCAATCGTGCAATGCAAATAAACATCACTCATGCTTGAGTTGGTGGTGATAAGTATTGTACATCCATCAAAAAGGAAATTTAGATTTTCATCAGAATTTAGTTAAATAGTGATTGTAAGATGCATTCTAGTATATATGTGTTAATAAAAATAAGCTCTAGAATTATTTCATCTCATCTCATCATTTGCCAAACAAATCCAACGATCACCATACGGTTTGTTTTCAAAATATAATAGGAGTCATTTAAAGCGCAGCCTATGGAAGCAGTTGCCAAAATGTTAGTATTGAAATCATCATGAAGGCAGTGTTGCCGTTTTGACTGATTTTCACTCTTCGTCTCTCTCCCTATTCTCTCTGGTATAAATATATGCACACTTGCTAAATGAGTGATTGTTTTTTTCGAATCGTAGCAGAACTAAAGGGTGTACGGAATCAAGTGGCATCCCAAAAAAAGTTCATCAAAATTTAACCATTCAACCGATTGTTTTCAAACTTTCAGGGAATAAAATAAAACATATTTTTAAACTTTTTCCATGTTCGTTTTATTCAATTTCATAGCTATATCCAAATGCAAGTACTTTCCTCTTGAAGCTGCCTATAAGGGGGGGGGTCTACTTCATTATGCTTGAAAATCCATTTTTCCACATTTCTGCTTCCGATTTCACTTCCTTAAGATGCTTCCGGAATTAGTGCTTCTTGATGGCTCAAAAAGTCCTGATTGCTCGCAATTCCGGTTCCGGTATCGTTATCGGAGAATACGCCACACAACAGTCTCTAAATAAACTTTTACCGAAAGTAAGTGTTTTAGCTGCCGAGTAAGACTTTTCATAAAAGGATTGGTCCGATTTCAATATTTATTTTTAGTTATCAGTTACCGTTGTTTTTCCCAAGTACGACTTGCAAAATTTTATTTTATTGCTTTTTAATAATTTTTAATTAAAAATTACAAATAAATTTAAAAAATAATCATCAAGTCCTTAAGTAATTATTCCGATCGTTTTCCAAAACTAAAAAAATATTATTGAACTCAGGCCTAAGCATCCAGATTGATATGATTTCTCATTTATGCGGTTTTCATATTGTTGAGTATATTCTATGCGGGTAATCCATTTGCCGCCCGCATCCGCACCGCGACTAACCCTAGGTGGCTGTGGGTGTGACTGGATCACAACAGTACAAACCGAGCAGGAGCAAACTATCACTGCCAGCTGGCAGAACCGACGCCTTGTTGCATAAACTGTGGGATTATTTTGCTTCGGTGAGAATCTGCTAAAAAAAATCCGTAGCGAGGACGTAGACTAAAGGCATTCTAAGCCGCGGTTGTTAGTCTGACTGGATTCACCTTCCTGTCTGGAAAAAAATCAAGTTGTGAGAACCGAATGCATTCGAGTCTTGGTAACCACGGAAGAAATTTTTTTAGGAAATTTTCTTGATTGACAAATGATTGTCATATAGCCGACGAAAATCCTTGATTGTCTAATCAATTTTATGTTCTACCTTATTGATTCCCCACAACTTAATTGTTTTTTTTTACAGTTAGCCTGAAAAAACAGTACATTATTACGACTACAAGCTGCCCTGTGATCTATCGTCAGGCAGTGAACTGAAACTTCTCGCCAATACTTCCTTCTACGAACCCAGACGTACCTTCGGCGACCTCTATCCGATCAGTCACTTCTCTCCCTGGCGAACGAGGTCACCGCCGCATTGGACATGGCCCGCCCAATGGTATTTTTATTCTGTTTTCAAACGACCAGCCGACCAGACGGCGCGTCGTCGAAGTCCCAATTTACTCGCTTCGTTGCGTTTCGAAGCAGTCAGTGCAGAAGATGCAGAGGCCGCAGAGCGCGAGGGATCCTTTATTTGCCGGTAATTGCGATGCCCCCGAACCTGCATACGAGTTTTAAGCTTATCAAATAAATTGTGTCGGGGATGAATCGCGCATTTGCCGGTGGTGGTGTCTGTCGAGTTTTGCTAAATGAAGATGACGGTGGCAGCGACGCGACGCGACGGCGGCAACGGCTGCACAGCACAGTTAAAAACGAAACAACGCACGTATGCAACTGGGAATAAAACCAGCACAGCTTCTGATGTTCGATGAAAAAGTGGAACATTTTACACTTGCCTGTGCCCCGCAAGTAAGTAAGAAACAGACACCGAGCCGGGCCGATGTCGTATTGCAAAGTCGGTTGCAAGTCTTTATCAGTCGGGCTCTTATCGGGTAAAAAATACACGCGGGAGACAACAAAGACTCCGATCGTAGTTCGACTAAACGCACATACGGTGAAGGTGCTGCCGAGAGGAATGCGTTTGAGGTCAACATACTTTCCGACGAAGGTTGCAAGTATAGGGGAATCTGGTCCAATTCGAACTTTTGGTCAATTCAGACCTTCAACTGTTTCTCAGCCATAGGGATACTACAACTAGAAGCGTATTTGACCTCTCGTAGTTTTCATATGTCTATGAAGACTAGACCGGCAATAATTTTGACTGTTTTTTCGGAATACTGTTAAATCAAACGGTTTCACATACCATTTGGCAAATATGAGATTTTTCCGAAAACTCTACTTCACTCACAAGAGTTTTCAAGTTTGTATGTAAAAATATATATAAAAGAAGCAATAAATTCAGTAAAAAATGCCAGTATCATCTTGTGCATCCCGTAATCAGCGGATATGTTGCTTAAGGTGCAAGGATCAACATTGCCGAAGACTGCAAATTGATCCGATTTTGCAGTAAAAAGATATTCTCATATAAAGTTATCTATTGCCTCTCTTTCTCGCACATGCTTAGAAAAGGAAATTTCAAAAAAATTGGTTGTTCTTTAAAGTTAAATAACTCTCTCGGAGAACCTCCAATCAATATGTAACCTTCAACAAAGCTGTTCGTTATCAATTAAGCTATGTGACCATAAGGTTTGAGGTATGCAGAGTTACTGTGGAATTTTTTATTTGATTTTAAGTTTTATTTCCGATTTTCCATATATATTACTATAGAAACTTGAAACCTCTTGTGGGTGAACTAGAGCTATCGGAAACAGCTTATATTTTCATATGATTTGTACATCCAATAACCATTTGAATTAGCAGTGTTCCAAAAAAAAAGTCAAGATAGTTGCCGGTCTAATGAAGACATAGAAGCAATATTAGCCATATGAATAAAAAGTATATCAAGATGCCATTAGTATATTTTAAGGAAATTCTCGCTGATATGCGAATCAAAGCGATTTAAAAAGTCGCTGAATGTTCAAGTTGAGAAAAAGCAATCGAAAACTGGTTTTAAGACGCCGATCGCAAATAACGCCACGCACTACACAATAAAATGCATATTGAATTATTTCAACAACCCCCGGAAAGTTTAGAAAAAATCTCCAATGAATGTGTAAATTCATGTTATCTCCAAATCCAGACTAGGGTGGGTGCTCCTATAGTTGAGGTGTACCAATAGTTGCAGTAGTGGGTTATACACCTAACTAAGGTACCAACCATCAACAAATATTTTTTTATCGATTCATCGCATCAAAATTATGCGACAATAAAACTGTTATCCTTGAAATTTGCTCAAATAACTATTGAAAAAAAAAAAGATTTTCTTAGAATTTTGAGCTCCCTTGCACCTATAGTTGATATAGTGTACCTATAGTTGCAAGTCCCATAAGAAAACAATGGGATTTGCAACAATAGGAACCGAAATTAGCGATTGCACCACAATTGGTACATGTGTTCCTATAATGGTACAAGTAGTTTTGAATACATAAATTGGTTATTAAACCATCTTTACATTTTTCCTATGAAGTAGTGACTGAAAGCTTTCGTTTAATGTATTAACATTGCCCATAGGTCGATTTTTTATCAAAAGTTTTCCTTAAGTATGCGACTATTGTTACCCTATCCACATATTAATTCTTCTAAGAAAAGTTGATCTTTAGGCCAAGGGGTCCAGCCGGAGAACATTTTAATTCAGAATTTGGGGGCGGGGTCATTTCACCACAAGTCGTTTCGTTGTTTGTGTCATTTCGCCAAATGCTACTTTACTAAATGGATAATTGTAATAGCATGGTTATTTTTAATTCACCCGAAAAAAATAGTACCTAAATTGTGGTACTGTAAACCGGGGTGACCTTAATCATCGGGGTGACTTTGATCACTCGAAATATTTTTCGTAGATCGCTTATTAAACCAGAATAGTCTACCGAATCATTTTAATTTGAAATGATTTTTACTCTAAACTTATAAAATACTGATTTGTTATACTTTTTGAGTATATTGTTCGGTTTTGGGTACAAAAACCGCAAAAAAAACGAAATTTGACTTTACCTTATTTTTACGAAGCTTCGTAAAGTGTCTATTTTTTATAAAATAAATAAATCTCGCACGCGTAGGCGGGAGAGGGCTGTAACCTATTACACTGGTCGATTCATCGTTCCGGTCCTGCCTTGATTTTTTGGAAGTGACCGAGTTGACTCGTCCAAATGGCTAATGAAGTGAGCCAAAGTTTTTGAGTCAAAGTAGGAGATGATATCAGTCGATTTGGTCAGCAGTCATTGGGCCTGTTTCCCGAGAGCTTCCATTGAGTCCGCTTCTGCATTCCCGCAGTAACCGACACCCAGCATATCGTGGTCAACGGATCGCAGGTGTTCTCTATAGGCTGTATGTAAGGGGACGTTCCGGTTTCCAGGGCGGATATGACCTTCAGAGAATCAGACAAGATGACGGTATTCTCCCTAGTCTCTCCTTTCAATCGTGTGACTGATTGGAGCAGCTACTTCTGAGAAGACGGAGCAACTTGTGGGGAGGCGGTAGGCCAGACCAGCTCCTATACCGCAGACCTCCACTCCGATTTTTTCTTGCAGCTTTGAATCGTCAGTGGAGATCCGAGCTCGGAAATCATTAATTAGCTTTAGGAATTTTGTCTGGGCGACCTCGGGGAGGGGGGGGGGGGCAGCGAGCTATTTCTAGAATATCTGTGCCAGTGTATTCTAGGTGTATTGAGCCGTTGTGCAGAGGGTACAAATGCTACCAGAAGTCTTTTTGGAGAACCCCAAGGCGCGTCTAAGTAGGGAATACCGCTTTCCACATACGTTCCGGACTGAAAACTGCCGACTCCCACTCAGAATATACGATTGTTGAGATAGGTCCTTGATGTAGTTTCCAAGGCTTCGGGTGACTTTCCAAATAACTAGTTGCCGGAGAACCCCTTTGCGGTAGACTGTGTTGTAGGCCTTGGCGATGTTCAACATAGCTAGGTCGGCATGCAGATCATTCACTATGGCCTGCCGGACGATTTCTCCAAAGGCTCCAAAATGGGCTCCGTTCTTTCCCCCACTGCGAAAGGAGAATAGACACTGATCAAGATGGGAGTTTTCTTCGAGGTAGGTCATAAGCCGTTTGTTGACCATTCGCTCCATTGTTTTCCCTACGCAGGGTAGCAGGCTAATCGGCCGAAAGCCTTTCACCGTACGGGGAGTGTTACCCTTCTTTGGTATGGGGATTACAAGAGCTGTTTTTTCAAGAGTAAGAAATGGGTTGACCATTTCAGGTGCGGTTCAAACAGTCCAACAGCATTCTTCTAACCTCTGATGGAGCCTGCTTTAGAATAGGGTAGTCGACGTCATCCAGTCCGTCGGATTAGCTGGGGGCGATAGCGAGTGCCGCCGTTAATTCTATCCGGGAGTATGCTCTGTTGAAGTCTTGTCCGGAGCTTGATGGAAAGGATATCGGCGCTATTCCAAGTATTCTGCAGCGTGTTAAGAAGGTTGAAGGGAGGACAGCGTCTGAGGATAGTGAGTGTTTACCGTATTCTTCGATAATTTCTCGGGGTTCGACTGTTGTGGTTCCGTTGACTACGAGGAAGAAGCCGACTTGCCTCCTTTTCCCGCTGATAGTGTTCACTCTCCTCCAAACTTCGGCGGTGGAAAACGATGGTGAACTTACTTACTTTAAAATGCAAAAAACCCTTGGTTTGAAAAAAGTACGCTACCGCATGAAGCTATTCATCTACAAATCGCTCATTAGACCGGTTGCCCTCTACGGTCACGATGCCTGGACTACGCTGGGCGAAGACCAACGCGCTCTTAGTGTATTCGAATGGAAGGTGTTGCGAACGATCTATGATCCGGACATAGCCACTGTGCTGTGGTTTGCCGCTTAACCGATCCTAAAGAACTGAAGTGGCGTAAAGCCGCTAAGGATCCGTTGAACGAAGTGGTCGACGACCCACTGTCGGAAGCGGCGTCCCCTCGCAAGCAAATCTCGTCGCTATTGTGCTATCCTATGACAAACGCCATTTTGCACATTTCGAGAAAAAGGATTTTTAAAGTTTGATATTGAATATCTTGAAACTTTTAAATGGTATAAACAATTCAAAGAAGACAATTGATGCTTCTATATATTCTGTATTAATCTCGCAAATATTACGAAGATCCGTTGACTATGTTGCGAGTTTTTACTATAAATGTAAACGAAAGTCGCACTCACACGTGTCATAGGTGTGTCTTGATGACAAGATTTGTATGGCGTGTCATAATCGTGCATGGAAAATTTTCCAAAGATCGTCAATTATTAACTTTTATTCATATCTTTGGTTTCATTTGGTCTATAAACAATCGGTGAAATGCATTTTGAAGGAAATAAGTCAGAGAATATACAAAAAATAGTTATTTTTGGTTACAGTGTTGCTAAATGTACTATATTTCCAGATTAAAACCTAAATTGCATTTTTCTCACAAATCGTGTATTTTTGTTTTAAAAATGCCATTGTGTTCCTCAGATAGTTTTACACATAAAAAACATCTTATACATCAAGATAACGTTGGTTGTCACGGTAAAGATGGACTTGTCTGCCTATACCAGGACACAAGTCAGTGGATTCGGGTGATTCGTAGTTATGCTGCCTAAGCTCGACCCTCATTAGCAGAAGCCAAAATTAAACCCGTACGATATTAAGCCTGTTCTAATGACCCTGCCACTTCTAGTTTTCCGATCTGTTTTCTTCACATCCTTGCTCTCACTTGAGTACTATGGCTCTAATTTTCATAACTTTCCCTACTCAGTAATCTCTAGCTAATTGAATGTCGTTAAAATGTACAAAAGAAAAATGTGACTACCATAGTCGAAAAAAAACAAAAGAAAAAACATCAAGACAACTTGAGCCAATCCCCAGACACGGTCATTCGAAGCAAAAATTATAAAATTTCGCAGCACGTTTTTCGCTATATCTCAGTAATCAAGCAGAATATCAAAATTCTGAAAAAGGAACTTTGTGGAGATTTTTTAGACAAATGATGTGGCATATCTAACTCAGTTTATCCCATAATGGCGTTTGTCATAAGATAGCACAACAGCGACGACCTGTGATCCACCAAGCCAAGTCGTTGTGTCAAATCGCTTATTCGCGGAAATCGCGTACACTCTCGACCACCGCGGCTATGTTATCTTCACTGGTGTGGTCGATTTGGTCACTTATCATCCAATAACGTGACGTGAACTACGTCTCTAACTTTTCGATTGTATGGCGAACTAATTTGACCGATTATGTCGACCGTTGTATGGTTGCAGTGAAAACACATTACCTAAAGAACGCTGATTTTCGTGATATCGTTGAACCATTTAAGAACTGTGAGCCGTTGTAAGTCGTTTTATTATGAAATGGCAAACCACACTGAACAACAATAGTATGACAGTTTGTTGTTAGCACCCATTAATCACTAGAAAGCGCTATGTTAAAAAACCTCAGGTTGAATCAGCTGTAAGACTGCAATTATCGTTAATGGTAAATAAATGCCATTTGCTTGAATTTAGACGAGTTCAAGTAGTTTAATTACATATTACATGTGTTATTTTCTACTACTTCATTGGTCTGTTTATGTTATACTTCTATTAGTTTGCGGTTTCACTACTCATGTATACCAAAAATAATATCACTACTGTTACGCCCTTTGGGGAAAGCTCCTCATTCTTTGCCAGCGTTACGGACACACCCGAGGCCAACAAGAGGATTGTGACTGATTGACAGCTGAAGGACTGCTAACACGCGAGACAGGATCATTATTCTTCATTCTACAACAAATGTGTATCAAATTTAAAGCTATCTAAAATTTATTATTTTTCTACTTAAAACTACACTTAAAGCTAATGTGAATTTCTACCAACGGTAATTACTTTATTATTATAAATTTAATCTAAAAACTATAATGTGAATTTGTAATATAATATAGGATTGAGTTGAAGATTATTTTCACGAGCCTGATAACTAATACTGAATCAAACTCGTTAAACTATCAGGTAACTATTTCTAAAGATTTAAACCTAGTAGCTAAATTAAACTAAATCTTAATTAAAACT
The DNA here is from genome assembly GCF_030247195.1 of Topomyia yanbarensis. NCBI lineage: Eukaryota > Metazoa > Arthropoda > Insecta > Diptera > Culicidae > Topomyia > Topomyia yanbarensis. The sequence goes on along the minus strand of NC_080672.1, from coordinate 323,983,426 downwards.
AGTATTGATGATTAAAATAAGGAGCTACTCCTGCAGATCGAAATCCGGATAAGCGAGAACGTTGAATACTAAACGTGAGTTGATAAACCTAACCTCAATTATTAAAAATACACCTAACAAATATGTACAATTGTAGGAAAAATTTAACAACGCCTGCTGGAAATATAATTGTTAAAATTTCGGAAAACTTGTTATTGATCTATTCATAACAAATTAAATTTTTCGTTTATCTTCCGGAGTACGATATCTTCTGAAACGTAGCTAGAATGCCTAAACGATCGAAAGGTGGAAAGATAATTAGTGACTCCCCTGGTGAAAACGGGGCCAGTTGTGGAGAGTGTCGAAAGCTGGACCACAGTCGGATGGTGCAATGTGATGACTGCGACGAGTGGTTCCACTACGAATGCGTCCATGTTACTGACGATATAGAGAACGAGGATTGGAATTGTAGACGGTGCATTAAAAAATCGCTCGACGAAGGAAAGCGAATTCTCCAAGCAAAGGAACAACAACTTCAGCAGCAGCAGAAGAACAAGCAGCAACTGCAGCAACCATCGGTTGAGCAGCAGCAGCAAGGGCTACAGCGGCAGCAGACTAGAAAAGTTGTGACAGACCAAGAATTGAAAGCACTAACCGAAGTCGGCACTCGTTCGACGTCAGGCGTTACGTCTACTCCAATATCCAAAATGAATATAATGGAACAAAATATCCTTAGCCAAGCTATAGCAACTGAGCAGCAACGACTGCGTGAAGAAATGGATAAATCCAATCAGGAAATGCGGGAACAGCTGCAGCAGATTACTCAAGCTCTCATGAGCAAGCGAACAAAACACAAGCAACAAATTCTCACTCTCGTACAGCAGTATGAGAATCGTATGAAACTACCGCCGATCTCGTCGTCACTCGAAGCCGGCATGTCACAGCAAAATCACACTGGCGCAATCAAGAAAAACTACAATAGTTTCCAAGATGTTGCTAGAGAGAACCAAACTCAAGGAGGAAATTTTGAAACGAAGAGTAAGGCGTCGTCCAGGGCTTCCAGAAACTCTGCTAGGTTGTATGAGCTTCAACGTTAGGCACTGGAGGAAAAACAAGCTCTGGAGAGAAGACAGCTCGAGGAAAGATTAGCTTTGCAGCAGGAGCAAATAGAGCAAAGTGACGGAGATTCGGTAGAGCACGTTGGAGATGTATCGAAAATAGCTGATTGGCTTGAAAAGGTCAATCTCGGAGAGCATCCTAAAGAGCATTCAGCCGCGATCGACGAGTCACCGGTAGCTGAAAATCATAGAAACTCTCATTCGTCGCTGGCATCGGTATTTAGTCTACATCCTCGGCAAGGATTGGAGCCGCTGGATACCCGACACCTAGCCGCTCGACAGACTGTCAAGGATCTTCCAAGGTTTGGAGGCGACCCAGAGGACTGGCCTCGTTTCATTGCAGCGTATGAAAGAACAACACGAATGTGTGCATTTCGAAACGATGAGCTGTTGGATCGACTGGAAAGATGTCTCCACGATCGAGCTTTCAGCGCCGTTAAGAGCCTGCTATTGCACCCAGAAAATGTACCCGTGATAATCAAACGGCTGAGGACGCTATGTGGAAATCCTGAGTCAATAGTAGAAACACTAGTTAAACGGATTAGAGCGATGCCAGCACCTAAAGCGGACCGGATGGAAACAATAATTGATTTTGGGGTTGCAGTACAAAACCTTTGTGCTACTGTGCAGGCATGTGAAATGGACGAGTGTCTGTATAACGTGGCTCTACTGCAAGAATTGGTAGATCATTTGCCTCCCACCATTAAAGTGAACTGGGCACTTTTTCGCCAATCCAAGCGATCCGCCTCTCTCGTCGATTTTAGTGAATAGATTGGAAACTTAGTAGATGCGCTGAGCAAAGTTACGAGACCTGCCTTTGTCGGTTCCAAGTGTAACCGGCCGATCGAGAAGCGAGGCCGGAGAGACGACGCATATCTGAATACTCATACAGATGAAAGGAAACCGAGTCTGAAAGCTTGTTTTGCATGCGGAAAGTCTTGCAAAGCGCTGGATAAATGCGAAGGATTCCTAAAGATGTGCCCAAAATCGCGATGGGCGATTGTAAAAAATAATAAAGTGTGTAGAAAATGCTTGAAGAAACATTTTAATTCTTGCGCAGTAAACAATCCCTGCAGAAAGAACTGGTGTCTGTACCTACACCACCCACTTCTCCACGATGATGAGCGGCATAAGCAACAAAGCAATGCTTCCGCGAATCAGCACAGCCCTTTGACCAGGTACACACCATCATGCAATACTCATTACTGTTGTCTTGGTACAGTTATGCTCAAATACGTAAAGGTTACAATACATGGAAGAGGGAGATCGGTAACCACATATGCCTTCCTGGATGACGGGTCAACTTGTTCACTCATGGAGCACGATCTATTGGAAGAGCTCAATATTTCGGGAGAAAATTACCCTTTATGTATCAATTGGACTGGTGGACAGGCTAGATATGAATCAAACTCGGTCAAGTGCGTCGTAGAGATATCAGGGGTGAATGATTCCAGTGGCCGGACCAGTCTTTGCAAGGTTCACACGGTAGAAAGTCTTCAGTTACCGTCGCAAACGATGTCTGTTGAGGATATTTCAAAGCATTATCGACACCTCCGGGGAATCTGGATAGAATCTTATGTAGATATCAGACCTCGTGTTCTCTTAGGGATGGACAACATCCGGCTGGGACACCCGTTAAACTCGAGAGAAGGGGAAGAAAATCAACCAGTTGCAGCTTTGACGAGACTAGGATGGATCGTTTACGGTCCATGTTCTATTGCTAACGCCGACCAGCGAAAACAACACTATGAGACCTATAGTTTTCACATCTGTCAGTGCGAAACCCTTCATGCAATGGTTAAGGAGTTTTTCTCACTAGACAGCCTTGGAATCCAGACTTCCAGCGGTTCCCTAATGTCTAAAGACGATGAGCGTGCAATGGAGCTACTCATGTCCAACACTTTACTGAAAGAGAATCGGTACGAAACATCCCTACTATGGAAATTTGATGAAGTCAAATTGCCAGAAAGCAAAACGATGGCTCTAAAAAGATATCTCTGTTTGGAGAAACGTATGGCACGTGAACCTGAGATGGCTACAGCATTGCGAATTATGATTCGGGACTATGAGACTAAAGGCTATATAAGGAAATTATCATCTGACGAGGAAAATGTGCCGAGAGATCGTGCTTGGTATTTGCCAATATTCCCTGTGACGAATCCTAATAAACCAACGAAATTGCGAATCGTCTGGGATGCTGCAGCCAAAGCCCATGGAGTATCGCTAAATACTTTTCTACTTAAAGGACCCGACCAGTTAACATCCTTACCTGGAGTCCTCCATCGCTTCCGGGAGTATCGAATAGCGGTTTCAGGAGACATATGTGAGATGTTCCACCAGGTACAAATTAACAATGATGATCAGCACTGCCAGCGGTTTTTATGGAAAAGTGGACTTCAAGATCAAACACCATCGGTGTACGTGATGACTGTTATGACGTTTGGTGCAACATGCTCTCCTAGCTGTGCCCAATACGTGAAAAACAAGAATGCTGAACGTTTCGTGCACAAGATGCCTGCGGCTGTCGATGCCATCATTAACGAACACTATGTGGACGATATGCTATCCAGCATGGAGACGGAAAAGGAAGCTGTTGATCTTGCAACAAATGTCCGCTTCATTCATGCACAAGCGGGATACGTGGATGGCTTTCTAATTCCAATGAAGTGCTAGCTGCTTTAAACGGACCACAAACTTCGGAGAAGGATCTGAACGTAAATTCTCAGATGGCAACCGAAAAGATTCTTGGGCTGTGGTGGAATACAAAGACCGACACTTTCACCTTCAGATTTCCCAAGAGAGCAGATGTGAAATTGTTATCCGGCCAGACAATCCCTACGAAGCGTGAAGTCTTGCGAGTCCTGATGTCCATCTTCGATCCACTAGGATTTCTCGCCAACGTACTAATGTACTTAAAAGTTCTTCTACAGGAGATATGGCGTGCCGGTACGGCATGGGATGAGCCAATAGCTAATGAGCAATTCGTGAAATGGCGTACGTGGCTTGGAGTTTTGACGAAGGTGGACACCGTTTCTATTCCGAGGTGCTGTCGTGTCAAAACTTCATCAATGGAATCAAATAAACTGCAACTCCATATCTTCGTCGACGCGAGTGAAAATGGATTTGCAGCTGTCGGCTATTTTCGATTTGAAGAGCAAGGAGTAATTGAGTGTGCATTCGTGGCTGCGAAAACACGCGTTGCACCCCTGAAATATGTATCCATACCTCGACTGGAATTGCAGGCTGCGGTGATTGGAGCGCGGTTGGCAAAGACGATAGCGGAACGTCATCGCGTGACAATCAATGAACGATTTTTTTGGACAGACTCGCGGGACGTACTATGTTGGCTAAATTCGGACCATCGTCGCTATAGCCAATTCGTTGCATTTCGTATAGGAGAGATTTTGGAGAATACGTACGTTTCTGAATGGCACTGGTTATCAACGCAGATGAATGTGGCAGACGAAGGTACTAAGTGGCAAAAATTACCAGATCTTTCTCCGTCCAGTAGATGGTTCCGTGGTTCGTCGTTTATCTGGATGCATAAGCACGAGTGGCCAGATCTGCGAGGACATGTGGGATCGACGTCAGTAGAACTGAGACACTCAGTGAATCTCCATCAACATGAAGCAGTATTGGTGAACTTTTCGGATTTTTCCAATTGGAAACGACTACTACGTTTGGTTGCTCTCGTGTTTCGTTTCGCGCACAACTTAAAAGCCAAACTTAATGGAACGTCACCAACTGTTAAAGCACTGCGAACCGAAGAACTTCAAATTGCAGAAAGTTATATTTTTCGGCAAGTTCAGCTAGCAGCATATTCTGAAGAAATGGCTATAGTGGCAAAGTCAGCCGAAACGAGCCGATTTAAGTTGCCGTCGAATAGTACAATATGTGGCTTGTCGCTATACTTGGATGATCGAGGGCTATTACGACTACGAGGAAGAGGTAAACATTGCGCGTTTGCAGGCCCATACGCAACCAATACCATTTTACTTCCAAGAGACCACCCTGTTACTACACTTATCGTACGCTCGGTACACGATCGATATCACCACCTTAACCATGAAACTGTCGTGAACGAGCTTCGACAAAAATATCGGATCCCCAGATTGCGTAGACTCTGCAACAAGATTCGCAAGGAGTGTCAAACTTGTAAGAACAGCAGAGCAAAACCGGAACCTCCAATGATGGCAGATTTACCCTTAGCCAGGCTGGCTACTTATACCAAACCCTTCTCATATACAGGTGTGGATTATTTCGGTCCACTGTTCGTAGTTGTGGGTCGACGAGTAGAGAAACGATGGGGCGTTCTTCTTACGTGCATGACGGTTCGAGCTATTCACATCGAAATAGCACACACACTAAACACTGACTCATGTATAATGGCTATACGGAACTTCATGGCGCGTCGTGGAACACCGTTACAAATTTTCAGCGATAGAGGAACCAACTTCATCGGCGCTAGTCGTGAGCTACAAGAAGCGCTGCAAAAAATCGACCACGAGAAACTATTCAGCGAATTTGTATCGTCAGAACTAAAATGGTCGTTTAATCCGCCAAACTCTCCACATTTCGGAGGCTGTTGGGAGAGATTAGTACAATCCGTTAAAAAAATTCTCAACCAGATGCATCTTCCACGTCATCCTACAGATGAAGTCCTGAGAAATACACTGGTGGAAATTGAGAACACCGTAAATTCTAAACCGCTCACATATATTCCTATCGATGATGAGTCTGCACCGGCTCTAACACCGAACCATTTTTTAGTTGGTTCTTCCAGTGGCTGCAAACCTCTGGTCATTTTTGACGACAAGCCCGCAACGTTACGCAATAATTGGAAAACTTCACAGATTTACGCAAACCATTTTTGGCAAAGATGGATTCGCGAATACCTGCCAACAATTTGTCGTCGAACTAAGTGGCACCAACCAGTGAGACCAATCCAAGTAGGTGATATTGTTGTCATCGTTGATCCGGACTTACCACGAAACATGTGGCCCAAAGGTCGAATTGTTGCGACTAAGAACAAGGACGGCCAAGTTCGAAGAGCAACGGTGCAAACCATGCACGGTATCTACGAGCGTCCAGCCGTTAAGCTGGCAGTTCTAGACCTCGGAGCAAATGAGAGTAAGCAGGATACGACATCCAGCGTACTGGGGGGGAGTGTTACGCCCTTTGGGGAAAGCTCCTCATTCTTTGCCAGCGTTACGGACACACCCGAGGCCAACAAGAGGATTGTGACTGATTGACAGCTGAAGGACTGCTAACACGCGAGACAGGATCATTATTCTTCATTCTACAACAAATGTGTATCAAATTTAAAGCTATCTAAAATTTATTATTTTTCTACTTAAAACTACACTTAAAGCTAATGTGAATTTCTACCAACGGTAATTACTTTATTATTATAAATTTAATCTAAAAACTATAATGTGAATTTGTAATATAATATAGGATTGAGTTGAAGATTATTTTCACGAGCCTGATAACTAATACTGAATCAAACTCGTTAAACTATCAGGTAACTATTTCTAAAGATTTAAACCTAGTAGCTAAATTAAACTAAATCTTAATTAAAACTAGTATATTGATTAAAATAAGGAGCTACTCCTGCAGATCGAAATCCGGATAAGCGAGAACGTTGAATACTAAACGTGAGTTGATAAACCTAACCTCAATTATTAAAAATACACCTAACAAATATGTACAATTGTAGGAAAAATTTAACAACGCCTGCTGGAAATATAATTGTTAAAATTTCGGAAAACTTGTTATTGATCTATTCATAACAACTACACTTAATACAGTTCTTAATAATCTCTCTGCATATTTTTCCATCTATACCCGGCATGATAACTTTCCTTTTTTACTTTATCTTAAATAAGATTCATACTAATACTCACAATCTATCTCATTCCAAACGTGCAAACGCCCGTGGCCTTCGCGATTACACAAACCTGGTCATAAACTCGAACATGAAGTTGTGGTCATACACACATACTTACACCTACGATCTCTTCAACAATAAAACACTTAAGTTGTGGTCAAAAAATCCAAAAATCTGACCAAAAGAAGAAAAATGAAGTCTTCCTTTACAGCTTTTGAATTTTTTTGAATATCATTTACTTTTCCATTGCACCATATAATGGTGTCGGTTTACCACCGACAGCTTTGTGAACCGCTGTATCATTACCGACAGTGTAGCTGTCGGAAACGTTAAATCCAATGCAAGTTTGTGTCAGAAAAAAATGTTTTTTTTTCTTTTCATAAATTCAGTGTTCACCAATGATTCAGCCTATGATAATTTAGAGAAATGGACTATTACGTTGAAGGTATCTTTTTTCTCAAAATAAGGTCTTCTTCCACAGACGCCTGACCATTTTCGGGGCTAATAATTTGTGTGCCCGCAGAAATGTTGACTCAGTTCAATACAACCAGAATAGGGGTGCCACATACGTTATTTAAATCATTAGTTGCTCGCATGCAGCATTGCCAAGTACTTGGAATTGAAATCTAATACTTACGATAAAAAAAACTCTGAAAAAATCTGGCATTGCAGTTGGCGAAAACACTTCGTACTTCCTTGCTGTAATGTTTTATTTTATTGTTGGTAAGCTCGCCGGATTTAACGAGGTGATTGTTGAATCCGAGAGACAGTTGCCTCCCTGAGACATCAAAATAGTTGTCACTACCATATGTTTAAATCGCATTCATCGATTACCGGCAGTGAAACCTACGATGTGTTTATATTCCACTGAAATTGGTAGATGCTATAATATATAGCAAAATAAAACAACCCAAAAACAACGTTCAAAAATCTATAGTTTGGTCCATTGTGTAAAAATACATCGTGAAAGCATTCAAACCCTAACCACTTTTCGTTGCAAACCATTTTTGGTGAATTTGTAAAGTCTTCTCCTATATCGAAAACAAAAAACATAGTTCTACGTACGTCAAAAATGAGCAGCCAATATATTTAATTAAAGTTGTAGTAACTAAACAAGAATTTTTGTGCAAATTTTATTATAAATATGTAAAAAATCGACGCAAGTCGGTAAAAGCACGACCAAACTTACTTGTTATCACATGTTTTGACTACAAGTGATGTGTAGTGGTCCGCCACGGAAAGTGTACGATTCATTCATACATCGCTTCTCGACAGTCTGGAACCAAGTCAAGAGCAATCCAGAATTACCAGTTAGCACGAAAGAATCACGTTCTTCGTGCACGCTGACAGACGAAACCAAATATCTACTCACATTTCAGCTCTTCTAGTCCTTCAACTATGAGGGTGGAACTCATGAAGTAAGGTTTGTTTTAGGTGCAATTATCGCTGGCCTTCCATGGGTATGCCCATTCACTACTCTGTTCAACGCAGCCGGTTCGTACGAAGGGAAGGGAAAAACGGTACTGAAAATGCTCTCTAGTCTAAACATGCAGATTAGAACTTAGTTTCATTGGAAACAAGAAATGGTTCTTCTGTTTGGGTCTGGTGGCGGAGCTACTTAAACAGCGCCGAGTGGGATGGCGCGCAGTTCCCGATGCTGTCTAGCTGGTTACAGTGAGTCCTCTCTCGGTTTTCTATTGTTTATTACTAATTATACAAATTTATATAAATTGGAGGACTTATTACATGGTTTTTAAAAATTATCCAACGTAGGATTACTGGTTGATATATATATACCCAAAACAATGCATTATCGTTTTTCAGGTAGGTTATAAGTCATAAACAATTTCATATAAAGGCACGTTTACTCACGGAGAACCATAATTCGGCTCAGATGCGAAAACCTTAGTTGATTTACTGAATTGGATTAGTTATTATTTAGGACAACTAAGTGTGGAGAATAAGGCCTAGATAAATGAGTCATACCGGAAAGCGTAAAATGTTGGTATCATTTTATTTTATTTCACTCCTGGTGAATACAGACCTTGCATGTATTATTGGTTGGCCTCTGATATCGCATTCTCTTAAAAATATACAACTATGATCCGAATGAATAAACGAACGAACACATATGTTGAAGATGTACGAAGCGAACATTTTATTCTTCGTTCACTTTTCTACCTACATGTTTATGCATGCACGAAAGCGAAACCATACTGAGAGAAAGAGCGGTAAATAAACATTAAAAGACGCTCGATACTCAAATCGGGATAGCAACTGGCTGATGTGTGCATGTAAGCATCTCGTTGCTTCTATACCGCAGAGCCTGTCGCCGTCTCATCGTCCTATCTGCAAGGGTATGTGTGCATCGTGCATGGAAGAATCGCGATAGAGCGGCAGAGAGCAATATTCTGATGCACGAGAACTATTACCCGAGATCGGAATAACGAGAGGCCAGTGTGCGCGTGTGAGTATGTACGATGCATACAGATCGACGAGCGAAAAGATATAAACCTCGTACGTCATTCACCCAACCACGTTTACCGCGAATAGACGCGTCCGTACAGTGTTCTCATCGATTCACGACAATGGCGCAGCAAATGCTCCAATTAGGTAAGAAAAGAATCATTTCCGAAAGAATTAAGTTCAGTGCTTTTGTAAATATATCACAATGAGAAAATATATCACATTATGGTGCATTTTTGTGGTAAGTGTACGAAATTCCTCTCGATTAGGGGGAGAGAGAAGTTATGCAAATAAAAAGAAAATGCTTGCTGACGGAAGGGCAGTAAAGCAATTTATGAATTCTCCTCGACGGAAGGGCGAGGTAGAAATTAAAAAAAAAATGAATATGCTTAATGACGGAAGGGCGAAGCGAATTCTCCTCGACGGAAGGGCGAGGTAGAAATTAAAAAAAGGAAAGATGCTTACTGACGGAAGGGCAGTGAAGCAATGTGTGAATTCTCCTCGACGGAAGGGCGAGGTAGAAATTAAAAAAAAGGAAGATGCTTTCTGACGGAAGGGCAGTGAAGCAATGTGTGAATTCTCCTCGACGGAAGGGCGAGGTAGAAATTAAAAAAAAGGAAGATGCTTGCTGACGGAAGGGCAGTAAAGCAATGTGTGAATTCTCCTCGACGGAATGGCGAGGTAGAAATTAAAAAAAAAAAGAAGAATATGCTTAATGACGGAAGGGCGAAGCGAATTCTCCTCGACGGAAGGGCGAGGTAGAAATTAAAAAAAAGAAAAGATGCTTACTGACGGAAGGGCAGTGAAGCAATGTGTGAATTCTCCTCGACGGAAGGGCGAGGTAGAAATTAAAAAAAAGGAAGATGCTTGCTGACGGCATGGCAGTAAAGCAATGTGTGTATTCTCCTCGACGGAAGAGCGAAGTAGAAATTAAAAAAAAAGATGATTTGAAATAAAATAAAGTGCTTGCTGGCGGAAAAGCAGCTAAGCAATGTGAAGTAGAAATTGATATTTACTGATGCATAGGTAGCTCTGCGTTGCTCTTGAACTTTTTTTGAGAAAGGGGGTGGAAAAATATGACGATCACGTAAGTTGGCAGTATTGCTGTGTTTAGATAAATTAGCGTATTAACGACAGAAAGGCGCTTAATCTTTTTTTAAATAAGTAGTTGCTAGTATTTTTATGAAGGGACAGTTCAACTATATCGAAAGTTGTGGAATATTTTTCATATTTTAATGTTTTACTTACACAGGGCCGAAGAAAAGATGGCTCAATCTCACGATGCAATGACTAGTACGTTATTCATTGTATGTTATTCAAGTAGGTGCGTTGAGAGACTAGTGTGTCGATAGTAAGATTCAAAAGCTATTGAGATCAACGAATATTTAGTAAATTTAGAAGCCGTCGATTTCGATGAATCGGGATGATCTTATAGTTATCAGTTAGGATAAGCTGTTTTCATTACACAGCTAGCTTATCTAATTCGTCATGAATTGTGAATAATTACTATGTGAGTTATCGATAAATAAGTGTCTTGTACCCAGTGTTATGACTGAGATGATTTCCTTTCAATACTGGTGTTTAAGAATTGCAGTTTCATCAGCTCCAACTGAGTGTTTTGTAGAATCTCGAAGTATTAACTATTGAAATTTTATATGAAAGGGCTGTTTTCAAACAGAAGGACGGAATAACAAAACAAAAAAAGAAACGTTTTGGACACATGAGTTGTAAAATGCATATTTCGACGGACCTAGATAAATTGATAGGTCGGTATCAAAAAGTAGGCTTTCAAATTTGAAGTTATGTAACGCAAGGATGATGCAACAAAGTGTTTATAAAATCAAACTGATTTCCGATGAAGAGACGACCAAACGGATGTTATTGGTGAATACAAAAAAAAACGACGAAAATAGAAAAGGCCTGCGTTGAAAACAATTGTTTGAAAGCTCTTCGAGAGAAAGTTAGTTCAAACTGAAAGCAAAATCGAGCATTTAGTTCAACAAATAACCTTCTGAATGAAGGTAGTCATCTCATGGAGTACGTTGCACGCTCCATAAACATGGTATCGTCAGATAATTATGATAATGCAAGAGAACAAGCACATATATGGCTGGTTTAATGGTTATTACTCTATATAAACAACATTAAGAACCCAAACGATTCGATGATAAATTTGAAAGCGTAGTTTTTGCTAGGAGTAGAGAAGGGGAAGAATGTGGAGAATAAGGCCTAGATAAATGAGTCATACCGGAAAGCGTAAAATGTTGGTATCATTTTATTTTATTTCACTCCTGGTGAATACAGACCTTGCATGTATTATTGGTTGGCCTCTGATATCGCATTCTCTTAAAAATATACAACTATGATCCGAATGAATAAACGAACGAACACATATGTTGAAGATGTACGAAGCGAACATTTTATTCTTCGTTCACTTTTCTACCTACATGTTTATGCATGCACGAAAGCGAAACCATACTGAGAGAAAGAGCGGTAAATAAACATTAAAAGACGCTCGATACTCAAATCGGGATAGCAACTGGCTAATGTGTGCATGTAAGCATCTCGTTGCTTCTATACCGCAGAGCCTGTCGCCGTCTCATCGTCCTATCTGCAAGGGTATGTGTGCATCGTGCATGGAAGAATCGCGATAGAGCGGCAGAGAGCAATATTCTGATGCACGAGAACTATTACCCGAGATCGGAATAACGAGAGGCCAGTGTGCGCGTGTGAGTATGTACGATGCATACAGATCGACGAGCGAAAAGATATAAACCTCGTACGTCATTCACCCAACCACGTTTACCGCGAATAGACGCGTCCGTACAGTGTTCTCATCGATTCACGACACTAAGCAAATTCTCAATTTGCTGATTTTGATTAGTTGTTCCCGATTCTCCTCAATAGAGCTAAAATGCTTGTTGGAATTTCTGTTTTTTGTGTTGATTTGGCTAGAAAATGATGCTGTCACTTTTAGCGGAGACACATTCTCCATCTTCTCAACTATAGTTTTTGCTGAATTTAATGCTATTTTCTGTTGGTTTCAACTAATATATTCTGTAAATTCAAGACTTTTTTGCATTAAAATCATCTATTTTTCAGTTGAATTTTGGATACAAATATGCTAATTTTAGGGAGGTTGTTTTGTTCAATCTAGTTTTTTGTTCAGTTGATTTCAACAAATGTCAGTTTTGAATTTAAGCCATACTGTTTTTAAATTTAAAATCTTTCGTAGATAAATTTAGAATGTCAATATTTTACATTTAAGACAGCTTTAGTTGAATATAGTGTTTTTTTCTATTGATTAAAAAAATAAAATTCCTGCTTTTAAGACTTATATTTCGACATTGATTTTATTCAGTTGAAGTCCTATTGAATACAACCAGTATGGGTATTTTCGAAACTGCTTTGACGAGTGGGCGTCGGAGGTCGATGTTTAGTGCCATTTTGAAATCCAAGATGGCGACTTCCACTATATTACAAAAAATTAGTAATAGAATAATAGAAAATGAATTTGATAAAAAATGTCTGCAAAATAATTTTTCTTGTTCCATGGAAAGTATAAAAATGGACACTAAAAATGCAATGTATTAAAACATATCCTCATGAAACAGAAAAATTAAATTTAGTTGAGTTCATACGAAATTTAGCTATTTAAACTGAAAATAAAGTTAATCACATTTGGTTGATATGCCAAACTACAACAAAAAATGCATACATTATAGTAAGAAAACTTAAGCATCCGTTTCCCACTAGTCAGCTAACTGACCTTAGCTAACCTAATATCATCCTTTCAATTCTAACAAATCAACCAATGTGATTAAAATGCTTCAACCAGAGCAATGCAAGAAAGAATGAACTTTTACTAGAGAAAAACACGATATTGATGCGTGAGATCGGCATTAAAAGATTTCTTTAATAAAAAATAAATTTATTTCAGAGATCTTAGCGATCTGCCCCTTGATTGGATGGGTAGAGCTGAGAATAGAAGTAAACAATCAATAGCTAATTTGACCCAATCCTAATCTTGAATATACTACCAGCTCCTGATTGATCATTTTGAAATTCACTTTGGTGGAATTTATAAGAGCCGTATGACGCACTTGGAATATCTATACCAATATTTGACACAAATAAAATGTAAGTTGAAAATAAAATTATAGTAATGTATGTATTATAAACAAGGAAATACTAATTCAAACTGAAATTTCACTACATTTGCATTTTCCAGCATTTAGTGGGGTGATGAAAGCGCAAGTTTATCCAAGGCCGATTATAGGAGGAGTGATTGGGGTAAAGTTAAACCTTAAATGCATACTGTTGCCATTTGGCAACATACCGAATTTTGTGATATAAAGCCTTTACGAGAGGTACATCCAACCCGAAAAACGAGTACCAAAGAAAATGAAATTCATGCATTTAAGGGTTAAGGTATTGATGTATGCTTAACAAATATTTGCGCTACAGATTATAATAAAAATGCAAATTAAGCAGAACTATGGTTGACTGTTCAACAAATATTTTTCATTAAGTTTCATAGAATAAATATTATTGCCACCCTGGCAGACCCGGTCCACCAAACTAAACCCTGTGCATATGAGGACCTAATACACCCCAACCGCTAGCATGTTTTAGACCATGCAGAATATTGAGCCCCCCACAAGCAGGTACAAGCTTTTCAAAGCGATATCGTGTCTCAGACATCATCACCAAAGCAAACTAACCTCGTACTTAATCTGCCTCCGATCTTAACCCTAATAATTCCCATTCCAGTCGGTAGACGGAGATATTAGATTGTAAATAAAAAATTTCTAAAAATATTCATCCTGCAAACGACAAACTCCTTCCTCCTAAAAATTCCATCACATGAGCTGCTAAAATTGTGAAATAATTACGGAGTTGTAAAGAATTTGTGCCCACAAATGAAGTGAGAAACACCACCCTTCAGATCCAAAAAGGACGAGTCCCCCAAACGAACACCACCCACTAGACCCATCTTAATAACTAGGGCACCCAATTCGAGGAAGCGACACCGACCCGAGGAAACGATCCTCTATTTAAAAGATTGTACTGATCGAGATTCGGCAACTAATATAACTCACATGTACCTCACCCAAGTGAATCGATCTAATCTTTTACAAGCAAGAACACACAACTACCAGCCACGAAGGCACTCGGACGACCACGCCAGTCGAACGCTATAGGGCCAGCACCAAGCCGCACTACCGACCATTGAGAATACACCAATTCAAACCGTGATGTGAAGTGTTACCCATTACGGAACCCTGCCTCAAAAATATATGAAGCAAATAACCCTATGAGAAAAAGACCACACATACAAAGAATCGGGTTCGAGAAAAAATTGGGCGCCAGGGAACTCTCCGCCGGAGATCAGTTGAGCCTTCACCGGAATCGCCGGACCGACATCCCTACCGGGTAGCTCATGGGTAGGCTAGATATACCGCTGGAGACTAGTTCGAGTAGATCACTTCGCACAGTCATCGACGGGTCGTTGGGGCGCCAGTAAACTGGAAACTACGAGAGCTCTGTGTGGAGAGAAATTACTCCGTTAGGGAACTAACAGTCGGAGTAGGATGAGTCCACCGTCTGGGACTATACGAGTAGATTGTGATATGGTTGGTAGCTGAATGACTCACGGAAACAGGAGCTAAATAACTCAGAAAATCAGCAGCTAAACGGCTCACTAAGACAAGAACTAAATTGCGACGTAATAGATGGAGACGAAAAGCAAAAGAAGAGTCGAGAGCTAAACGACTCAAAGATCAAGCCATTTCATGGATCAAGTGAAGCTCCGAGATAGATGTGGAAATCTCACGGGCAGAAGAAAGTGGTGCGAAGAAAGCACGAACCCAACCCCCACGAAATAATACCTTGATGTAGTTTTGTTACCTCGCCTATCCAGCTAATAGCTACTGTCCTCGGTCTTTTCATTTGCATAATTGGCCATGTAATAAAATTGGTCGCTGGGTTTGGCGATAGAGCATATATCGCTTGTCGTCGCATGTTAAAGCTCCTCGCGAGTTTCAGTCAGGTCCTGCTGTCGTAGCAGCATCCATTTAACAGCCCTGTACGATCATTTGAACGTATAAACCATTTTGAATAACCTATGGTCGAAGGTATCACATAGTGACGCACTACAGCCGATTCGGTCATCGGGAACAGACCAAAGCAGATTGCACATAGGTCCCTCATATGGCACTCCCTGCCATTTGTCTAATCCTAATACGACCCAGCGCATCAATCGAGGGAGTGAAGCTGAAAGGATTAAATCAAATTGAATTTGAAACCTGCAGTTACAAATCTACCCACCGCCAGCTAGAAGAGCAGTTTGCAGTGTCAGTAATCTTTGGGCTGGGACAGTTTGATCGCCTGTCACAGAACTGGTCTTGCTAGGGAACTTTGCTCCTGCTGCTTGTAGAGCTGCGCCAACAGCATAGCCGTGCCAAGTTGATTCAGAATCTGCTCCAGCTAAAGATGCATACTGGCTTCCACGTGACTGTTTGCAAGTAAACGTCGCTTGCAAACACTGAATACACTTTTTGACCAGAAAGGAAATATAGCAATCGCCTTGCGAGAATGTTATCGCAACAAATTTAACTATTTTGAACCGGTATTTCAGGCGCTTTTTCAACTAGATCTTGTATTCGAATCACGAACACCACCACGACGCGTTTGGTTCGTTGACAAAAATTACTTGAAGTTTCTCCGGGCAGTGATTCCAGTTACTCGATTTTTTCGTCAAACATGCGGTTGGCGGTTCGCGATCAAACCCAACCCAGTAAACAAAAAGGCGGCTGGGCGTTAAACTGTAGTTACTATATTCATAGTTAGGCGTAGACACTGAGCGGAGCCAATTGAACGTGTCAAATGCAAGTATCTCTCAGTGTTCCAGAAACATATTGTTTATGTTCGATTAGCTATGCTCAATAACACAAGAAAAGAGTAAAATAATTATCACCATAATCACAATACCTTTTCCGTATACATCCAAAGAGAACATATTATGTGACGTCATGCTCGAATGGCTCCGGCATTTGACATGTTCAATTCTCGACAAACATATGATTACGGCCTAAAAGCCAACTGTCAAAATCCACTTTGAATGGAAATTCCAGACAAACCGTTACTAGTCGAACACAGTTCACAACAGTTTATGAAAGAGAAAACTTTTCTCTTTCGTTTACTACCAACATCTGTGATTGGCGTGTAACGGTTTGTCCGGAATTTCCATTCAAAGTGGATTGTGACAGTTGGCTTTTAGGCCGTAATCATATGTTTGTCGAGAATTGGCTAGTTTAACCCGCCTAGCCGCTTTTTTGTTTACTGGGTTGATTGCGAACCGCATGTTTAACGAAAAAATCGAGTAACTGGAATCACTGCCCGAAGAAACGGCAAGTTAATTTTTGTCAATGATCCAAACAGAGATGCCATATTTGAAGATTTGTCTTCATTTTGAAAACATTTGAAATGTTGTGAAGACGTGTTTTTCATTTTGAAGACAAATCAATTAATATGTCCGACTGATTTCTGGCTGAATTCTGGCTCAAATCAATAACCCATTCAGAATCCGGGCCGTTGAAGACAAATGAAGATATTTTTTTATAAAATGAGAAGGCATTTGAAAAAGATACCTGGTATCCCTGGAACCAAACGCGTCGTGGCGTGGTGGTGTTCGTGATTCGAATACAAGAGTTAGTTAAAAAAGCCAGTGGTAGACTGTGGTTGTCAAATCACATATATTTTGCGCGTACCCAACATCTCGCTTCGGTCCAGCACTTTGGACCCCGTTTTTTAGTTACTTCACCCCAAAAACAGAATATAGGGCAAGCGGTTTCGCATGTATCTTGTACTTATCGTTGACATATTTATAAAAGGTATAATTTATTGTCGTTTAACTGTGATAATCAGGTCCGGTCCAGCTAATGTTGGGTACGAAATACTTGCTAGACAGCGTCCCCCTGGAAAAAGCGCTTGAAATACCGGTTCAAAATAGTTAAATTTGTTGCGATAACATTCTCCCAAGGCGATTGCTATATTTCCTTTCTGGTCAAAAAGTGTATTCAGTGTTTGCACTTTTGCAGGCGACGTTTACTTGCAAACAGTCACGTGGAAGCCAGTATGCATCTTTAACTGGAGCAGATTCTGAATCAACTTGGCACGGCTATGCTGTTGGCGCAGCTCTACAAGCAGCAGGAGCAAAGTTCCCTAGCAAGACCAGTTCTGTGACAGGCGATCAAACTGTCCCAGCCCAAAGATTACTGACACTGCAAACTGCTCTTCTAGCTGGCGGTGGGTAGATTTGTAACTGCAGGTTTCAAATTCAATTTGATTTAATCCTTTCAGCTTCACTCCCTCGATTGATGCGCTGGGTCGTATTAGGATTAGACAAATGGCAGGGAGTGCCATATGAGGGACCTATGTGCAATCTGCTTTGGTCTGTTCCCGATGACCGAATCGGCTGTAGTGCGTCACTATGTGATACCTTCGACCATAGGTTATTCAAAATGGTTTATACGTTCAAATGATCGTACAGGGCTGTTAAATGGATGCTGCTACGACAGCAGGACCTGACTGAAACTCGCGAGGAGCTTTAACATGCGACGACAAGCGATATATGCTCTATCGCCAAACCCAGCGACCAATTTTATTACATGGCCAATTATGCAAATGAAAAGACCGAGGACAGTAGCTATTAGCTGGATAGGCGAGGTAACAACAATAGGTAAAAACCTATTTTAATCCACCTAGCGGTGCAATTGTGCCTTTCTCAATCATGAATCACGAGAATGTGTGCGTTGTTTATACTCATTAAAAACTTTTAAATGCATATATTACATTTTATTATCATACATCACATGACAACTATATACAGGAAAATAAATCATTATTCGAGTTCTAAAATTTTGAAAAAGAAAAAACAGCCACGGTAATATTGAACTGAAAAAAGGTGCGAAATCGGCAAAGTCCCAAAAAGTCGATTTTTATAAAAAAAAATTTTTCGAGATAACATTAAATCTCGACGTTTCATGCATTTTAAAGATGTTTGGCATCAAAAATACGAATTCGATTTCTGAAATTTCATGGGGTCCCCCCTTTGAAAAAAAATTTTGAGTTCCGGCTTATACGGGAATTTCATGTGTGACCGGACCGTTCAGTCTATATTTCCGGAACCATACAAGCGGTCCGTGCGAAATGTTACAGACATCTGTGGGGATAATATAGCTATCATTTGGGACTAAGTTTGTGAAAATCGGCCCAACCATTTCCGAGAAACTGATATGAGTTTGCTAGTTATGAAAGATGGCCGCTTTTCCCGGGCACTTCTGGAACCGTCTATGGTGGTCAATGTAGTCAACGAAAGTTTGTTTGGCCGTCGGTGACCTAGAACTGCAAAGTTAAGTTATTTGAGAGACATTTTAGCGAAATTTTTACCTTTTTTGCTTCCATCGGGGTATCGGTTTGAATCACAATTTGCTATGTGATCGCACGCCACAACCCGTAACTCCGGAACCGGAAGTCGGTTGGGGATAAAATTTAATAGCCACTTACGGGGACGCAATACCTTTCATTTGAGGTCAAGTTTAGTCGAATCGGTCTAGCCATCTCCGAGAAACCGATGTGACTGTTACTCTGAATTTGGATACTTCCGCCGGGGCTTCCGGAACCGATGATGGTGGCCAATGTGACCAAAGAGACTTTGAATGGCTGTTAATGACCTAGTACTACAAATCGAAGCAGTTGTGGTCACATTTTGGAAAAATTTTCACCATTATACATTCATTGCAGAATTTCTTAAAATCGACGTTTTCTGCGTGATCGTACTCATCACCCTGTAATTCCGGAACCGGAAGTCGGATCCATTAGAAATTCAATAGCAGCCTATGGGAACGTTGCACCTTTCATTTGGGACTAAGTTTGTAAAAATCGGTTCATCCATCTCTGAGAAAAGTGAGTGAGATTGTGTTCGCGTACACACACACAGACGCACATACACACACACATACATACACACACACATACATACACACACAGAGACATTTGCCGAACTCGACGAACTGAATCGAATGGTATATGTCACTCGGCCCTCCGGGCCTCCGTTAAAAAGTCGGTTTTCAGAGCAATTGCAATACCTTTCTATTGAGAAAGGCAAAAAGACCAAAATTTGATTCATCCACAGTATATGAGCGGTTTGGTGGGTAGTCTTGGACCACCAAACCACTGGGTGTGTGTTTTCTTATAGTAAGGTTTCAAAAGCTTGGTATGTAGCGGACTCACGAATCACTTTCGAGTCTAACCACTAAAAATATTCCTTACTATTTTTTCGCTTTCTTCCACACGAAACTACATCAAGGTATTATTTCGTGGGGGTTGGGTTCGTGCTTTCTTCACACCACTTTCTTTTGCCCGTGAGATTTCCACATCTATCTCGGAGCCTCACTTGATCCATGAAATGGCTTGAACTTTGAGTCGTTTAGCTCTCGACTCTTCTTTTGCTTTTCGTCTCCATCTATTACGTCGCAATTTAGTTCTTGTCTTAGTGAGCCGTATAGCTGCTAATTTTCTGAGTTATTTAGCTCCTATTTCCGTGAGTCATTCAGCTACCAACCATATCACAATCTACTCGTATAGTCCCTGACGGTGGACTCATCCTACTCCGACTATTAGTTCCCTAACGGAGTAATTTCTCTCCACGCAGAGCTTCTATAGTTTCCAGCGGTATATCTAGCCTACCCTTTACTATTATTTTAGTGCTCTTTTCCGAACATTGTATTGCTCAGTTTTGCATGATCTATGGATCATATCGCCCTTTTGTATGGATCATTTATTCTGTTTTAGGGATTTTCAGTTTTGTTTTATGGAACATGGGCCATTTTTTTATGGATCATTTTACAATTATTTATGGATTGTTTTAATTATTTTATATGCAAAAATATATTTTCCCCTTCAGAATGTTTCACTTGACATGAATAGCGGACCCTACACGAGCAGAAATATTGACAATAAAGCAAATATTGATCAATATATTGATGGTGTGAGAGGATGTTGAAAATATTGATGCCATATAATTTAAATGGGATTGATATATTGAAGTAGTCGGTCAATATTTGTATTGACAATATTCTTGTCCCGTGTAGGGTCCGCTAATGACATGACATTAATTAACAACTATTTTATTTTTAACAATTTTTATAGTTACAAAAATGAATGAAGATGGTTAGTTTCCTACGTGCTGGATTCTGACAGCCAACATTTCCAGCTCAGAAAAAATACTGCTGTATTTAAGAACTATGCAGTTAAAAACATCATTCTAACTTCTGATTTTGACAACATACGTAGTTGAAAATGCAAATAGCAGTTTTAGTTTTTCTTTTGCTGTATTGTGTCTAGGATTTCATTTAACTAAACAGCTTTGCTGAAATCAAAAAAATCTTTTAGAAAAATCTGTGCTGAATTTTAACTAAATTGTTAGTTATTTTTAAGATTTTTTTCTTAAAATCAACTAATCTAAAAACAGTAATTGGAATTAGCAGCAGAGCTGATTTTTGGCTTTCCGTGCTGCTAAAACTACTACTGCATAATTTCGTCATTCCGAGCAAAGCCGGTCTCTGGAAAGCCTGGACAAAATGAAGCTACAAAATCTAGCTTATGTCACTTTTATTGTACAGGTTTTTATCACTCAAGAACGAAAAAAAACAGCTTTGATATTAAATTTTGACGCAAATATTACATTCTTAAATTTCGATCTAGATTTCCCTATCTGTATATAAACGTGAAAATAGACAAGATTATAAAACTTAAATGTACTAAATACCACTCTTATTAGAATGATTTCTTATTAAAAGATAAAAATTTCCTTCTATGAACCTTTGTTTTAAATGTAACATTCGCTTATTTTTCCTATTTTAACATCTAACGGTTGCTACTTTATAGCAATATTTGTTGGGAAATTTCTCGAAACAAAGTATCAGCGTAAATTATAATTGTGTTATTTAATTCCGATTGGGAATCGTCTCTAGCTGTTTCTCCAGCGCAAGTTATTTTGGTATTCTCAGTATCGCGTCAGCAGTTCTAAAGTTGCTCGAAAGCCTCTGAGCACGAAAAGTCCAACTCTGCTGCGTGTTGGCAAAAGAACAAAAACAGTGCAATTGCAAAACTTTCAAACTCAACATTGGCTTAGGTTTCTTTACTTTACCATTTATAGTTAATTTCCTAACTAGATTGCCGAGTCGTGCAGTGCCTGATTGGCACCAAGTTTGCGCTCACGATTCCTGGCAATCATAAACAACCACCGGACATTGACTCGCCGGCAGCATCGAGGTGCAGAGATTATCTTCTAGCTGATTAAACTGTGCGGCGCATGTAGTGCAAGGCTAGTTCTAGAGCTATAGAGCTGCAGTCGCCAGGAAAAACGTTCATCAGACTGCAGACGCTGGCTCTATCCTAGCAGCGAAAGGAAACTGACAAACGCGAGATATAATGTGACAGCTACAGTCGGGGAAAAAGAAGGCTACGATCGGTGGAACATCCAGTCGGTAACCTCTAAACTTGCAACCGGTTCCAGCCGGGACACCGCGGGGCGACTGCTGCACAGTGGGATGAAATCGAGTCAGTACTTGGATATTTTCGAAATTTTGTGCCGTGCGTAAAATCATATCCGATTAATATACATTAAATGTCATAGTAGTGTAGTGAAGAGCAACAAAAATTACTGGTAAAAAATAATAAATCGATGATATTTTTAACCCTCTAGTTCTCACCACCGTCTCTAAGCGGTTTTTATAAAAATCTAAATAAAACTACTAAAACATGATTGTATGTTGTCACCCGCACTAGCATTTCTTCCCAACGCTCACACCTTTCATGCACACACATTATTTGAATATGCGTAGCTTTCTGTCAAAAGCAAATGAAGCTCAAAGTTGAAAATTCGAAGAAAACATGAAAAAAAAAAACTATTTTATGTTTAGTGTAATCTTCATTAACAAATTTAAACTATTTTTGGAAATTTCAATAACTAAAAAAATATTTTTGAGTTGCCTGTTACTAGAATTTCACTGTGGATGTAACTTGGTGGTGGTGGAATTAATCGGAAGTTTAACTTTTTTGGTCAAATATTTTGCCCGCTTAAAGGCGGTGTTGGGCACCTGAGCGAAAAAATATTCAGTCTTTAGTGATTACATATGGAACCGAAACTAGCATCATATGCAATTTGAGCAGAAGGAAGTATGTTTTAAAAACTTTGGGTGAATTTTGCTGTTAGAATATGGATGTCCTTATCATTTAATAATATTTAGGGGAGTCTGAGGCTAGTTGGCGGATTCTTTTTTCTCCTTTTGTATTAAACATATGGCCGGTGTTAAGTCAGATAAGACTAAGTCGCAAAATATCAAAAAAAAATGAGATGTTGATAGCATTGGATACAGATTTTCTTCAGTTACATTCGACTTTTGCCAGATTTAAAATATGTAGCAAATATCAAGAATTATGGCAAAAAGTATTTTCCGATTATCATGTAAAGAATGCTGAGATTCAAACTTTAAACTCGTTTTTCTCGAAATCAATAATTTGTTACTTAGTCCGGTCTGACTTAATACCGATCAATTGATGCAATGCGTATGAATTGGCACCAATAATTTTGCTTTCTTTTTATGAACCAATATGACAACAAAAATCACTCTGCAATTTGAACCAATGTGTTGAACAAAGATGGCTGACGACGCTCCAACCTACGGCTTCGAATGGTTAGGGCGAAAATAGGCTCATTACTCCAGGTGAAGTAATTAAATTTCAGTTCGTCGAGATCGGAAAAAGTCTCTCTCTGTGTGCATGTCTGTGTGTGTATGTATGTATGTATGTATGTATGTGGGTATGTGTCAAACAATTTCACCGATTTTTCTCAGAGATGGCTGAACCGATTTCCACAAACTTATGAATGAAAGGTACAACCTTCCCATCGGTCGCTATAGAATTTTTTATTGATCCGATTTCCGGTTCCGGAGTTACGGGTTTAAGAGTCCAAATTAAAATGTGTGCAACATTACTCGAATTTGCGTATCTAGATCATCGAAGTCGCTTTGACCACATTAGCCGCCTATGATGGCTTTTGAGGCCCTCGGGGAACTTACCAAGTCCCTAAGGTAATGTCATAACTATTTCTCAGCGAATTCCTATTGACTGCTATAGAATTTCTAACTGATCCGAGTTCGTCGTCGAGATTTTGTTTTCCCCAAAAAAATTAGAAAAATAGACTTTTTGGGACTGTTGATCTCGCACATTTCTGCTTTTCTCATAGAGAAACGTTAAGCAACCGGGCGAGAATTTCGATCTATTAACCGAGGCCCGCAGGGTCGAGTCTCTTACACCATTCGATTCAGTTCGTCGAGATCGAAAAGTGTCTGTGTTTATGTTTGAGTCAAATAACGTCACTCAATTTTCTCAGAGATGGCTGAACCGATTTGCACAAACTTAGTTTCAATTGAACGGTATAACGCTCCCATAAGACGCTATTGAATTTTAGTTGATCGGACTTTCGGTTCCGGAGTTGCGGTCACACATCAAATTCCCATGTAAACTGGTAACCCTATGATGTCCGAAGGATACATATTCTAATAGGTTCACCATTACTTGCATTTGCGGTTCTTGAGGCCCCGATAAACTTGCCAAGTTTCTAAGCTAATGTCACACCTATTTTCCAGCGAACTCTTAACCGATTTTTATAAAGTTAATTTCAAATTAAAGATATAATACTTCCATTGACTGCTATTGAATTTCATTCAGTACTGACTTTTGGTTCCGTAGATACAGGTAGGTTATTACGGACGGCGCCGGTGGTTGAGTGGTAAGCGTGACCGCCACTCATTCCAGTTGGCCTGGGTTCGATTTCAGCCGAGGTTGTTGGGATTTTTCTGTGTTGAAAAAATCTGTAGTCACGCCTCCCTTCGGAAGGGAAGTAAAGCCGTTGGTCCCCGGTCCATGAGTTTGGTGGATCGATATCTAGTCCAGATAGTGGAGTCACCTCTCTGGTGTCGGTAAAGAAGAAGTAGATACTAAACTCTTACTAGCAAAAATATCCTCCTCTCGTGATACTTGTGGATTGCGTAGTAGTATATACGGCCTCTAGCGAAAGCAAGTATCGCACTTATCATTCCTTCCCTTTCTTTCCGCGATCTGCGTTCGGGCCTGGCCGGTGCCGGTATTGATCAATAAACACTTTACCAGGAGTTGCATATTGAAAGATGTTTCGCTACCCCCAAGCTTTAATTATCTACTTATTCCCTTGAAACTTCAGCTAATCCAGATCGATAAAGGAGTAGCAGCCAAGGGTGGTCGCACAAGCTCAAACTCAAGCTCAAGCTGAGTTACAGGTAGGTTATTACGGTCACATGGGAATTTCTCATATGAACCGGTACAATTGTAATACCTCATAGTTTAAAAGTCTATTGATATGAACATCAAATTACTTCGCTGGGATAGATCACTGATGGTAAATCATAGATTCTTGGAATAAATTGTCCAATATCGATAATTTCCGAAGTCCCTGGTTCCGAACATATTCCAGAACTAAAGCCACTTTGATGATGACTGAACCAATTTTCACTAACCTAGTCTCAAATGCAAGGTATATAATGCATTTGGGTGTTGCACCATCCCATCCAGCCCTTCCCCTTTTTACTCCCACACCCCTAGCAAATCTCTTACCCACTCCCCCCATCGCAGACCAACCTCACACCCACATTCCCTGCACCCACTCGTATACCAAAATATTTTAGGTTGTTCCCAACGCATCCTCTCCTCCCAATAATTATTTCCCGTGCCCTCCCCCCACCTTGCATTTCAAAATATGATAACATGAAGATAACATTGCACTCACGCTGATTAAGCTAATTAAATATTTTAATAAAAATACTTACCAAGTGTAATATTTATTTATTAAACCAATTGTAGACTACAATACACAAACATTAATTGCTTATATACTATACTGTATACTATTGCTATGCAATATGATGCCACAAAGAATTGAAAAATTGTTTTAAACTTGTTCGGGGCATGGTTAGGTCAATACTTTCACAATGCTCGTTATACACAGCCATCATCTGGTTTAGTGGTCCGAATTTAGCATAATCTGTACGGTGATGACCTATCGCGAACAAATTTCTATTGCGTAATTGACGAGTAGGAGCATATACATTTAATTTTGACAATATGTAAGATGAGTCAATACGCTGCATGACGATATCGTTTAGAAACGAGACCATAGCATAGTCCCGACGTTCTTTCAATGTTTGAATATATATCAACATATAACGTGCTTCATAACATGGAAGAGGGAATGCTGTCCATCTTAACTTGCGTAGTGCATATAATGGAAACTGCTTTTGGGTTGACTCAATTCTCACTTCGTGTTTTTATGAATGGTAACCAAACGATACTACAATATTCTAAAATAGATCGAACATATGCTACGTAAAGAGTTTAAATTGTGTAAGGATCTTGAAAGTGATATCCGATGCGTTTTATAAAATTAAGCATATTACTAGCTCCATGAACAATTGTGTTGTAATGTTCCACAAATTTTAATTTTTTGACTAAGATAACTCCTAAATCTCTTATTTTATCGCATTTCTGAACGGTTTGATTACCTAATGTAATTGACACGGAGGTCGTGATTTGTTTTCTGCTAAAAGTTATGAGATTACATTTTTTAACATTTACCTCCAGTAAACATTTACAACACCATGTATAAAATTTGTGTTTGTGTTTCATTGTGAAAAACATTATAGTCATTATTGTTTCTAATTTCTAAAAATAGCTTCATATCATCCGCATGTACAAGAATTTTAATGTTTTTTTTTTAAATAAGAGATGTCGTTTACATATAAAATGAAAAGAAGAGGTCCTAAGTGTGAACCTTGAGGAACCCCCGAAGTAACTTTAATTATATCAGATTTCATCTCATAGAATTTTACTATTTGCTGACATTCTGTTAAATACGACTTAATCCAATTGAGGAGTCTCATCTCGATTCCCAATTTTTCAAGTTTGAATATTAACATGGGAATGTCCAGTTTATCGAAAGCTTTGCCGAAGTCAGTGTAAAGAGTTTCTATATGATTTCCTTTATCCATGGCACTTAACGAGTAATCGACAAATTCTAAAAGGATTGTACTAGCTGAACGGCCTTTAAAAACCCATGTTGTGATTTTTTTTTATAATTCGTTTATTTGACACGGCTCATAGCGGTAGCTTAACGGAGCCGTGGATCTTTTATATGTTTACAAATGTAAAAATAAAAATATAAACAAATATTATAATACTGGATCTCGAGCGCGCAACTTTTTATTGCGAACGGAGACCTTCTTTCGCGGGGTTTGCTGGCAATCTGCATCTGGGGGGTCATTTAATTCTTTTTTGTTTTTCACGTCCAGGTCG
Source organism: Topomyia yanbarensis (assembly GCF_030247195.1). Lineage (NCBI taxonomy): Eukaryota > Metazoa > Arthropoda > Insecta > Diptera > Culicidae > Topomyia > Topomyia yanbarensis. Next base: position 323,956,519 of record NC_080672.1, on the reverse strand, counting down.
AAGCCGGCTTGGTGTCCGTGATCAGATGTTTTTCCTTGTTTCTTGCACTTATTGCTGACCAGCGTGAATCCGTCACCGTTATTGTTATCCTTGCTAATGTTGCTTACAGTTGATTTTGCGGTACTTGATGTTTCTTTTGTGGTTGTCATTATGGTCTGTGCAACTGCTGCCACAAATTTGGCCACCATTTGTGGTTCAGGCATTGGTATTGAAAACCCTGTTTTGGGTTGGTTTGCCGTAGATGAGTTGGCAATCGGCTGAGATGCGTCTTCCTCTGCATCTTCCGCGCAAGGTTGTCCATGATGAGCTGTCTGATTACAATACTTGCACGTAGGAGTTTGCCCCTCATGGGTGCATAGCGTAGTTTGCATAATTTTAGTTCCGTGAGTTTTGAGTCTTATTGTCAAGTAGGAGGGTATAGGCCTTTCAACCCGCATCCTTACTACAAAAACGCCGTTAGGAGTACCCGGGAAGAAGTTTCTCCAAGTATCAGGTGTAACGGATTCTACTTCTCCGTATTGCGACATGCATTTTGCAATTGGCTCAGGAGGGGTACGAGGCGATAGGTCATATAACCTTACATCTATATAATCATTCTCAATATATACGGGAATCTTAATTCCATCGTTGTCACTTTCAACCACGTGTTTTAAGTTGTTCTTCAAAACGAAACGCTCGGCTTGTGCTAACGTGTTGAATGATATTAACACTGCACTGCGAAGATGATGATACTGAAGGTATAACACTTCCGTAAGTCTAAGTTGCATTTTTATCTTCAGAAGGTATTCCACTTCACTAAAACTCGGTCGTTTTAAACCAAATTTAAAGTCAACGACCGCAGCGTTGGGTCGGAGTAGAGCTTTTTCGTCAATTTTACTCATGATGACAAGAATAATCCGATGTTTCCTTTGTTCTCGAGACAATGCACACTAGATCGAGAGGCCTGTTGTTCACTTGGTTCGATTGTACGTCTGACTGCGGCAGAAGTGGAAAGTAGACTGATTTTTTGACATGTTGTGAATTTGTTATTTTATGTTTGACTTGGTTGAAAATGTTTTTATTTATGATGGATTCGAAAAGTTTAGGAAAGTAAGACAGAATGGCAATTCCACGATAATTGCAACTATCAGATTTTTTACCCGATTTATAAAGAGGTATTAAAAAAGATTTTTTCCAGTTTTTTGGGAAAATACCAGATTCTAGTGACTTATTGAACAGCCAAAATAAAGGTGACGTGAGCTCAGTTGCTAAATTATTTATGAAAGCAGGTGGAATTCCATCAGGTCCTGAGCCTTTAGTGGCATCTAGATCATTGAGACCAGACAAGATATCTTGAACATTAATGACTGACATCAACATCCCTTGAATAATCATGAAAATAAGAAAAATATTCAAAGTCACGATCATTGTCTGAATAGTTAGAATAAGTTTCTTGAAATAAAGTTGCGAAGAGACTACAAATATCCTTTGAAGTTTCACCCTCATTCCCATCCAAAGACATTTTTGATGGGAAGTTGCATGAATTCAACTTAGTTTTTATGTAATGAAAAAAAGTTTTTTGGGCATGACTTGATCTCATTTTCAGTTTTTGCATTATACACAGTTAGTGTCGAAGAAATAGCCAAAGTTAGTTGGTCACGAATGTTGAGATATTTTTCCAAATTATCCTGATTATTGTGTTTCCTGTAAGTTTTTTCAGCTTTTTGCTTCCGATTTTTCAAATTAATAATTTCCTTGTTGATCCAAACTGGATTTTTGGATGCATGATTTCGTCGTCTTTTCGTGAGTGGAACTTTCTCCTGCATTATTTGCCATAAAATATTATAAAAGATCTCCACTGCACATTCAATGTTCTCTTGATTCTTTAAAAGGGACAGCCAATTAGCACTGTTTAGTTCATATTTAATATTTTCATAATTTGCTTTTCTATAATCGAAGACGTCCTCGAAGTCACAATCAATGGCATTATGATTCATGTGCACAAGAATAGAGAATTCTATTGCTGTGTGAAAGGTTTCATTTTTCCATAAGTGAGAATGAGATTCATCAACACAGAAATTTTCATTAAGGTTTGTTAGTTGTAGATCTAAATAACGATTGTGTTGATTTTTATGTGGTTAATTTGATTGAGTCCTAGCAATGCAATTTTCTCAAACATATATTGTATTGTTTCGTTTTCACCAACGACAGGAAGTAGAATGCTCTCATTTTCAGAGTCAGGAATAAAATCTAAGTTGCGCTGATGAAAATCACCATAAATATGAACTTTAAATTCTGGAGGAAAATTAGAGATTATTTCTTCAGCTGCTTGAAAGAAAATCTCATATGTTGATTTGCAAGCTAAATCCGGTGGAAAGTACACCATGGCAAAAATGTGGATTTCATCAGCGATATGTGCTTTAACCCATACATGTTCAAATTCTTTGAATTTTGGTGAAACAATAAGATCGGAATTAAATATAGATGAAACTGCGATGAGAACTCCTCCGCCTGACATTCTTTGGGTTAGTCGTAAATCACGATCATTATAGTCACTACCAAAAACCTCTTCACTTTTTGCATCATCATTCCAACTTGTTTCGGTACCTAGAATTATCGAAAATGAGGATCCAAATATATTCATATGGATTTCATTCATCTTTACGGCGCTCCTCATTCAATTAAAATTTTTACAGTAAACCAAAATTTCAGTGGCTTTCGAAGAAGGTGGTTGTGATTCGTTATGCGTAAAAATATTATCTAAAACTATTGTACTGTTACCAGCGGCGTCATGTTTGTCCTAGTCTACCTCTGAGAAGTGCGTTAAAATTGGCGAAAACACGTACGTTCACAGCAAGATGAACAATGATGTTGATTGTTATGGTGATTGTTGTTAAGACCATTGTTGCTGCTGTTTCTGTTGTTGTTACTGCTGTTAATGTTGTTGTTTCTGTTTCCGTTGTAGTCGTTATTGTTTATGTTGTGCCTGTTTCTATTGAAGTTGTTGGTAGTATTATTTGACTTGTAGCTGTTGTTTTTGTTGCTATTGTTGTTGCTTCCATTTTGGTTGTAGTTGTGATTATTGTTATTGTTATCGTTGTACTTATTGCGGCTTCTGTTCTTATTGTACTTGCTGTCTTTGTTGTTGTACTTGTTATTGTTATTACTGTTGATATTGCTGTATCTTGTACCCTGTTTTCTTCTCGAGTTTTTACTCTTTGCTGCTTTATCTTTCTCTTTTTGTTGTTTAATACGACGCTGTTTACGTAAGTCATATTCTGACCAGTCGGAGCGCCACACTCTTTTCGAACCAAGTGTGCGCCATCCATCTTTTGCCACTTGATTATGCTGCGAACCTGAGATAGCAGTTTTATTTGAAACGACAGTCAATTCGTCCATCATACTGGGCGGGAGACACCGCAGGTGTCAAACAAGCATTATTAACACTAATACGAATATAATAGATATTTCCACAATGTTATATTGAACGTAACCAGCTATTAAACCATAGCTTTGACAAATCAGAAAGGCATTATTGCGCCACTAGGTGGATTAAAATAGGTTTTTCTGTTTACTAATGTCGTCAGAGACGGTATGCGTAATTGCCGGGAGGATCGCTATCTGCATCACTCTGCCTGAGGACGTTAAATGCTACCAACGGAGAAATGCATGAAATGCAAGGAGATTGCTCCGAGTGGACTTGTTGGCTAAGTAGCAGCAAGAGTGGGACAACGAGAAGAAAGGAAGGTTGTCCGACCGACTCATCCCAAATGTGTCAGATTGGGTACATACGAAGCATGAAGAAGTGAACTTTCATTTGATGCCGTCTTTGTCCTGGCACGGATGCTTCCGAGAGTACCAGCATCGGTTTGGACATACGTCGTCACCCCTTTGCCTGGAGTGTGTGAACTTGCAAGAGACACCGGAACACTTAGTATTCGGATGCCCTAAGTTCGAAGAAGTTAGTAGTAGTATGCCTGGTGTGATAGTTGACAATATCGTCGAAGTGCCACGACGAACATATCTGGGATGCTGTCAACAGAACGGTTACAAGTATACTCTCCGAGCTGCAGAGAAAGTGGCTACTACCAACAAAGTAGCGCCATCGAATAGAAAGCCGCAGCGAAACCACAAATCGGGTTTTGGGAGAAATCACGCCGTCGGGAAACTCTCCTTCGGTGTGGACTAGGTCCACCGCCGGGGACCAGTTGAGTAGTACGCGACACAGCACCGGGTTCGGGTCGTTGGGGCGCCATTGAACCGGACGTAAGGCAGCACATAACCGCCGGATCGACCTCGACACCCTACCGGGTAGCTCGTGAGTAGGCTAGAACCACCGACGGGGATTAGAGCAAACAGATGTGAAACAGCTAACAGAGGGTCGTAGGGGCGCCATTGAACCAGAAGCTACGCTCTTTCCGGAACCGCTGGACACACCTCAGCACCTACTGGATGGCCAGTTGAGTAGGCTAGGTCTACAGCCGGGGACTAGATCGGGTAGATCGGGACAAAGCGGTGCGCTAAATAGCTCACGGAAACGAACATCGGTATCGGGAAAAATCTACCGCCAGGAAATTCACAGTAGGATAGATTTGTCGTCGTGGATTATCCGTCTAAATCTTGACAAAAATAGGGACTAATTGGCTCACTAACTCTCAGTCGGAGTAGGATAGTTCACCGCCGAATAATATCCGCGTAGATCTCGATTACGCTGGGAAATGGATGGCTCAAGGAAGTAGGCATCGGAGTAGGTAGAAATTCCTACGTCGGGGAACTATCGGTCGAAGTAGGGTGAGTTCACCGTAGTGGGACTATCCAAGTAGATCGTGGTAAATTCGGGAGCTGATGGACTCATGAAAAACAGAAGCTAAATGGCTCATGGAATCGGCATCTAAACGGCTCATGGGGACGAGAGCTAAAATTGCGAAGTAATAGATGGTGATAAGAAGCAAGAGAAGAGTCGAGATTTAATCGAAGATCAAAGGTCGAGTCATTTCATGAACTAAGTGAGGCTCCGAGATAGAGTAGAGGAAAGAGCTGCGACGAAAGCACAACTAGACCCCCCACGATGTAGTTCCGCAGAAAAAAGGACCAAAAAAGTGTTTTTAGTAGTTGGGCACGAACGTGAGTCGTGCCAATACACTACAGGCCAGGTTTTTAAACCTTTTTAAACCATACTATAAAAAAAACCGTTGTAATCCACCTAGTGGTGCAATTATGCCTTTCTCATTTATCCACACTACGATTCCATGGCTGGTTATGTCCAATATAATGGTGGAAACGTCTATTACATATTCAGTGCGACTCACACATACACACAATGAATCGACAGCCACGAACTTTAGTTGCCATGTATCGACGCTGAAACACTTGAAACCAGCGGCGGTTCTAGGAGGAAGGTTCGGGGGTTTGGACCCCGCCAAAAATTTTATGAAAATTCATTCTGAATGAACTAGAAAATTTTATTAGAGTATGGGGGCTACATGATGAGGGAAGGGCGGTTTAGAGAAAGAGTGGGGAGTGATGTGGGAGAGGGTACCCCTAACCCCCTAGCTACGCTCCTGTTAAAATACAGAAAACCTATGTAAGTAAAAAAAAATTAAGTTGACGATGTTCAGAGTGATTGCATAACCTTTCTATAGGAGAAAGGCAAAATGTGAATTTGCTGTGTGTCCGCATTCTTCAACCCGTAACTCCGGGACCGGAAAACGGTATTCAATGAAATTCAATAGCAGCCTATGGGAACGTTGTACCTTTCATTTGAGACTAAGTTTGATGAAATCGGTTCAGCCATCTCCGAGTAACCGATGTGCATATTTTTGGTCACATACATACATACTAGGGCATTGCAAAAAAAGTTTTTTTAATTCTCAAAGGCCCCCCCTCTCATATTGTGACAAATGTCAAAGTAAGCTCAGAAGCCAAATTTCACATCATTTGGACAATTCTAGACCCCCGTCCACCTCGCTTGAAATTTTTGAAATTGATACTATGGGAAAAATGGAGGAAAAATATATCAAATGCTATAACTTTTGAAGTGGCACTCAGAAAATTACAATTTATACCTCTTTTTAAAGGAAATAACCTTAGTATTTGAATGGAAATATTTCTGTTTATCGAAAAATACGGGAAAGTGGGGGTACTGGGTCATTTTGTCCACAAAATCCCCTATTTTTAATATTTTTTCTGCTCCGTGATGCAATTCATACATATTTTGCAGTTTTTCTAATGTGAGAAAATCTAAGGGATCGAACGGAGCCCTTTTGACCTTTGTCCGAATACGAGAAGCTAGGGTTATAGAGCCTTTTGTCATTCATATTAAATTTGATCATTTTCTCGTTCATATATCTCTAGCATTCTTCTATCAATTTTCATAAAATGTATCTTGTTCAACTTAAAAAATTCTTAGGAATAAATCAAAAATAGATTCGCTACCGGTAAAATTCAGAAACGTAAAATTTTTTGACATTAACTCTACAAATCACATATTTTTCATTTCTTGTACCAATATTTCCCCTATTTTCCTAGGAATGAAACTATTTTCATGTGATTCCTAAGAATATTTCACATTAAAAGTAATAAATTAAATAATAATTTATTGTTAAATGAAGTTGATATGAGCAATATAATGAAAAAAATGTGAAATCGAGACCAAATGTCAGAAAATTTGATGCTTATTAATTTTACCGGTAACGAATTTATTTTTATTTTGTTCATAAGATTTTTTCACGTTCAATAAGGTACAGTTCATTAAAATTGAGTGAAAAATAATAGAGATAAATGCAATAGAAAATGATACAATTTAATATGAATGACAAAAGGCCCTATAACCCCAACTTCCCGTACTCGGACAAAGGTCAAAAAGGTACCGTTCTATTTCTGAGATTTTCTCATATTAAAAAAACTGCAAAATATGTATGAATTGCATCCCAGAGCAGAAAAATTACTGAAAATAGTGGATTTTAGGGATAAAAGGGCCGAGTACCCCACTTTTCCGTATTTTTTCGAGAAACAAAAATATCTCCATTCAAATAATAAGGTTAATCCCTTTAAAAAAAGGTATGAATTGAAATTTTCTGAGTGCAATTATTGCATTCAAAATATATTTTTCCACCATTTTTTCCCATAGCATCAATTTTAAAAATTTCAAGCGAAGTGGGCGGGGGTCTAGAATTGTCCAAATGATGTGAAATTTGGCATCTGAGCTTACTTTGACATTTGTCACAATATGAGAGGGGGGGCCTTTGAGAATTCAAAAAAATCTTTTTTTGCAATGCCTTAATACATACACACACATACATTTGCCGAATTCGACGAACTGAGTCGAATGGTATTTGATAGACAGGTCCTCCAGGCCGGGATTAGATTGACGATGTTCAGAGTGATTGCATAACCTTTCTATAGGAGAAAGGCAAAAAGAAAAACAAAACACATACACACACAGAAATTTTGCGATCTCGACGAACTGAACCGATTGGTATATGATACTCGGCTCCCGGTTGGAAAGTTGATTTTTGGAGTGATTGCATAGCCTTTTTATATGAGAGAGGCAAAAAAACTTCCAGCCTCCGCGCATCTATAAGTAGTATCTCTGATCCACATATAGCACTTTTGACCAGTAACCAACGAATGATGCTGCAGAGAGGAAATGCGTGATACATAAATAACATCACAACATTTTATTGAGTCTTGGGCACAGGTTTTTTACATTTTTGTAAAGTTTTCTCGAATTTTAGAATTTTAGGTGCCTTTTGTGTATTTAGAATACCACCTAACCCAATCAATATGAAAATCGACTTGAAATTTTTGAACTCACGCTTTGAATATATTTTTGTTCCACTTTCGCCATCTTTACCCAGTGTTATGACCAGCAAGGACCCACAGTACAGCGTTCGATCTCGGTACGCCCGGGCTTCGACTTCGATGAAAATAGGAACCAGTTGAGAAGGGGAACATAAACGGAGTTTGCTATAAAAATAAATGTCAGAATAATAATGTAATCGCGTAAAAATTAACGACTGGAAATTCTGCTGTCGATGATTTTCGCTGCTTCACCTCTTATTTTACTTGGCTTCTACGGAGCAGCTCACGATTTCCCTACTTCACTTAAGCAGCAGTCTGTACCTCTATATCAACATCGGTGCACAATTCCGCCAGGAATGGGCGGAAAGTGTGCTCGTTTCGCGCAAATTAAGGCAACAGTAATAAATTAATTGATTATTACCATGTTTATTAGCTACCGCTCGCATAAATACATGTCGAATGTGTGATGCGCTGACGCCGCCACCGCCGCCGCCGCCTGCCGCTGCTCTTCCCGTTTCCATTCCTCACTGACAAGCGTCACTGTCTGGCAGTACCTATGCTATGAAACATGAAAATGTGCAACTTTGTTGACGCCTGCCTTCGACGAGAAATGCATGGAACGAAGGTGGTATAAAGTGGGTCACATGCTACCATGGTTCAAGAGAACACATTTTCCGTAGGTACGAGCAGGCCGTAAATAAAATGCGTCTTCATTTGTTTTTATGCTCTGGCAGTCTAGCCTAACGAGTTAACCAGAGAAAATTTGAAAAATGTTGTAGTTTTAAAACAGATATGCGTAGCATTTAGCAAAGTTGAACGCATGTTAGCTGTCACATTCCATTGTGAGGAACAGATGATAGATACAAGCTCTGTGGGTGAACGATTGGAGTCTTTTTTTTTTTTTTTTTTTTTTACAATGGAGAAGACCTTTATGTCCTAGCCCAGTACACGTGCTAACGGTAGGGTCCAATCTACCACACGGGGTGCACTGGGGGCGTGTCGGACTCGAATGGTGACCAGCCATTAATACCGACTAAACTCCATTGGGCTCCGCCATCATTCCTCCCAGGAACTACCTCTCGGTATTACTTCTGGGGGGATGGCTGTACTAAATGTACTCATTCACTCTCACTCGCGCGATCATACATCCTGTATGAGGCTTACTTGGGTGCTCTCTCAATCACACTTTGATTCACTCTCAAACACTCCCACATGAGGCTGACTTTTGTGCTCACCTTTTACGTTCCATGCGAGGCTGACTTGTGTGCTCACCTTACTCATTCCTTGCTAGGCTTACTTTTGTGCTCGCCCTACCCATACATGTGAGGCTGACTTGGGTGCTCACCCTATCACCTGATTCACTCTCAATCGTGCCACTCTATTGTACCTTTGTCACTCCCTCTGGCATCCCATGTGGGACATTTTTCTTAGGCCCCACTTCTGACATACCATGCGAGGCTGACTTTTGTGCTCACCTTTTTCATTCCTTGCTTGCTACCAACCTGTGAGGCTGACTTTTATGCTCACCCTTAACATGCAGTGTGAGACTGACTTGGATGCTCACCCTTTCACTCCTCTGCCACGCCATGAGGCATCGATAGCTTAGTTCCAACATACTACGCTACGACCCTCCCGTCTTGGCATGAGGCAGTCCACTTATACGCCTATACACTCACTCTTCTGTCTTGCTTCGGGGTGGCTGGGTTTACCCCTTACGCGGTTGCCATTCGCTGCGCCAACCTACCTCGGCATGAACAGACCATTCACTCTCTTATTTTGCGCTTGGCCTTTTTCGCTCCAGCTAACCAATCACTAGTTAGCCGTGCCCGCCGTCTGTTGCTCGGTTCGCCAGATTACCTGTAGCCTACTGGCAATCTGGATGGTAGCAGCCGAGACTGCGTTCCACTTCTCCACCGTTTGACACATCCGCTGGATAAGGGTATCCGGGGTTGTGTCCCAGCCACAGACGTCAAGCATTGCTCTTCTTTCGACGTCGAACCGATGACATACGAACAGTATGTGTTCGGCAGTTTCATCTACACCTGGGCAGTCCGGGCAGACTGGGACCTCCGCGTGCCCGAACCTGTGGAGGTACTGACGGAAACAGCCATGGCCTGACAGGAATTGTGTCAGGTGGAAGTGAACTTCCCCATGGGGTCTTCCCACCCAGCTCGATATGCTAGGTATCAGCCGGTGGGTCCACCTACCTTTCGAGGAGTTGTCCCACTCACGCTGCCATCTGGCGACCGAGGTCACCCTGGTGCGCTCGCGGGCTCCCCTATTTCCACGTAGCTCAAAGCACTCCTCATCTTCCCGAATGACCAGCCCGACTGGCATCATGCTCGCTATCACGCAGGATGCATCGTGTGATACCGTGCGGTAGGCAGATATCACTCTGAGGCACATCACGCGGTAGGTGCTCTCCAGTTTCTGTAGGTAACTGGTTACCCTCAGTGCTCTTGACCATGACGGGCCGCCGTACCTGAGGATAGATACGGCAACGCCTGCCAGTAACCTACGTCTACTGGCGCACACCTTTGAGCTGTTGGACATCATTCTCGATAGTGCCGCAACAGCAGTCGACGCTCTCTTGCACGTATAGTCGACATGGCTGCCGAAGGTCAGCTTGTCGTCTATAATGACTCCGAGAGACTTCAGACTTCGCTGTGAAGTGATCGCGACTTCTCCCACATGGATAACTGCATGTTGTGCCGACTTGCGGTTGTTGACGATAACTACCTCCGTCTTATGATGAGCGAGCTCCAGGCCTCTCGCGCTCATCCATTCCTCCACCGTGCTAATCGCGTGTTCTGCGGTTAGTTCTACCTCAGGAATTGACTCCCCGTAGACCTCCAAGGTTACGTCGTCGGCAAAGCCGACGATCTTGACCCCAGGAGGGAACTTCAGTCTCAGAACCCCGTCATACATGAGGTTCCATAGCACCGGGCCTAGGATCGAGCCCTGCGGGACTCCGGCGGTAATCGGAACCCTTTTCTGACCGGCATCGGTCTCGTATAGCAGTACGCGGTTTTGGAAGTAACTTTCCAGAATCCGGTACAGACCCACCGGTAGGCTAAGCCGGTGTAACGAGAGCGCGATGGCATCCCAGCTTGCGCTGTTGAATGCGTTCTTCACGTCAAGTGTCACTAACGCACAGTATCGAATACCTCGCCTTTTTCGTTGGATCGCTATCTCGGCAGTATTTATCACTGAGTTGAGAGCGTCCACTGTGGACTTACCCTTCCGAAAGCCAAACTGGTTGCTTGACAGACCGTCCGTACCTTCCGCGTACGGGGTGAGCCTGTTGAGGATGATCCTCTCAAGCAGTTTGCCAGTCGTGTCTATCAGACAGATTGGTCTGTACGCCGATGGGTCGCCTGGCGGCTTCCCGGGCTTCGGCAACAGCACCAGTTTCTGCCTTTTCCATCTATCGGGGAAACGGCACTCGTCAAGGCATCTCTGCATAGCTAGCCTGAACATGTTCGGGTTCGCTATGATCGCTGCCTTGAGAGCGTTGTTCGGGACTCCATCCGGCCCTGGAGCTTTGTTCATTGCTAGGGATTTAGCCACTGCGAGTAGTTCTTCGTTCGTCACTGGAGCCACCATTTCGACCGTGCCCGCACTGTCTCGTAGTGCAGGTGGCCAGGGGCTTGTGGCTCGAGACGGGAAGAGTACTTCGATAATCGTTGCCAACCGGTCCGGAGACCGTTCAGGGGGTGAGGAGCCCCCTTTGGTCTTGGCCATCACAATCCGGTAGGCGTCGCCCCACGGATTCGCGTTGGCACTCTCACACAGGTTGTCGAAACACGCTCTCTTGCTGCTTTTAATAGCCTTGTTAAGGGCTAATTTCGCAGCTCGAAACACTTCACGGCGGTTCTCTCTTGCATCCTCGGTGCGAGCTCTTTGCATCCTACGTCTAGCTCTGAGGCAGGCTGATCGTAGAGCTGCAATCTCGGCACTCCACCAGTATACCGGGCATCTGCCGTTTCTTGGCAGTGTTTTTCTCGGCATAGTGGCGTCGCACGCGCGTGGTAGAACAGCTACCAGCGCATCCCCGCTTAGACTGTCGGTGTTGGCCTCCAGTCCCAGGGCCGCGGTGAAAGCTTCGCTGTCGAAGTGATTGGACTTCCACCCGCTTACCTGACAGGGATCTCCCGCCCTCGGATGCTGCACACCATAGTTGATCTTAAAGCGGATTGCTAAATGATCACTATGGGTGTAGCCTTCGTCTACCCTCCATTCCATGCCTGGAGCCAGACTCGGGCTGGCAAAGGTCAAATCAATCCACGCCTCCACTCCGTTTCTACGGAATGTACTAGCGGAGCCATCATTAGCTAGCACAGTATCGAGTTTCGCAAACGCTTCCATTAGCGCTTGACCCCTGCTATTTGTACAGCGGCTGCCCCACTCCACTGCCCAAGCGTTGAAGTCTCCCGCTATTACTACCGGTTTCCGGCCCACGAGGTCCGACGAGAGCCTGTCGATCATCTGGTAGAACTGTTCTATTGGCCACCTTGGTGGGGCGTAGCAGCTGCAATAGAACACACCATTGATCTTGGCAATCGCCACACCCTCGGCGGAGGGGTGTATTACCTCTTGAACCGGGAACCTTCCCGTTGTACAGATTGCCACCATTCCAGACCCGTCCGACACCCAATTGCCGTTGCCGGCAGGGATGCTGTACGGGTCTGATAAGAGGGCGACATCTGTCCTCGACTCCGAGACCGACTGCCACAGCAGCTGTTGGGCTGCTGCACAATGGTTAAGATTTAGCTGTGTGACTCTCACGGCTTCTTCTTATTTAACTCGCCGAAGGGACACGAAGGTCCGCCCATAGCATGTTTATGGGCTTGCTTCTTAGAGGTGCAGATAAGGCACTTATATGCCTTAGTGCACCCCCGCTCTTTATGCCCCTCCTCGCCGCATCTACGACATAGCTTACTCCTGTCTAGGCCTTTGCATTCGTAAGCTTTATGGCCGGATTCTAGGCACCGATAGCACCTGTCCACTGAAGGCGGCTGGGGTATACTGATAGGGCATACCGACCAGCCGATCTTCAGCTTCCCTTTCTCGGTTACCTTTTTGGCATCCGCATTGAGTAGCCTGAGGTAGGCTACTTGGGTGCCAGAGGGTCCGTCCCTCAATCGCACAGAGGCCCGCTCGATTGTGACGCCGCATTGCTCCTTGACGGCTGCGGCGACGTCTTCTGCGGTCGCGAACTCGTCCAAGTGTTTGCACTGGAGAGTTGTTTCCGCACCTAGCGACCTGATTTGGGCGCCCTCACCAAGGACCTCTTGGGCCAAGGCCTTGTATATTGCACTTGATTGTGCGCCTCGCTTCAACACCAGGAGCATCTCTCCCGTGTTGGTGCGTCTTACGCTACGCACATCCTGCCCAAGGGCCGAGAGGCTTTCGGCCGCTTTCATCGATTTAAGGACATCGGCGTATTTGTCCTTGTCGGTTTTTAACCACAAGGCTTCGCCTCTGTCCTTGGCCTTCCTCGCAGGCCGCGGTACCTCCGGTTTCGGTGCCGGCTTTTTCTTGGTAACCAGCGTCCAGGGGTTTGAGCCCCCCTGCCCCGGTCGTGCCGGGTTGCTGGTACCATCGCTCTCAACAGCGAGGTCACTCTCGCCCTCGCTTACCTCACCCAGGCGGCGTTTGACCTTGACGGTTGCACGCCGAGTGGTGTCGGTTTTGGCACCCTCTCCTGGCGACTTCCTAGGGCGCTTCGCATTCGATGCCGTCTTGCGATTGCCCTTTCCCTTTCCCTTCGAGGGGAACTCGGTCGCCGCTCCGATCGACGTGGCTGCTCCATAGAAGGTAAAGGCCACTGTTTGTGAGCCTCTATTAACCTTCTCTCTTTCCTCCCTATTGGAGGCCACTGTCTGGGTTTCTCTGTCGGGCCTCTCCCGACATTCCACCCTCTCAACATATGCCTGCTGTTCCTGTCTTGCGACACGAACAGCTTTCCGGAGCTCCAGAAGGCTCAACTTCAACTCCTTGGCTATGTTCTCCTTTGCGCTAGCGAAGTCGATTATAGCATCGAGTTGCTTCGCTACTTTGCGCATCGCAGCTATTGGCCCCTCCGATGCATTGGTAGGGGTATTGCCTACCGCTGCTGGGGGGTCACTGGTGCTTTCGAGTACAGCACTCATCGTTCCACTACTCTCCCCACGGGGGGGAGACCTCGCCAAACCACCTCTTGCGAAGGGGTTTGGCACCTCCGTCTGCTTATTTTTATTTTTATTTTGCTCCATGAAAATTCCCACGAGTAGCGCGAGAAATATATGTCCGCCACGCCAGAGCTCCGCATTAGCGTGGTAAGGGACGCTTACTGTGGGGGTTGCCCAGGTACCCCACAGGCTCCGTTAACGATCGAGCATCTTTTTCACCCCCTCGATCACTCATCCCTCGGCACGGGTCGCTTCACGCCTTGGAATTGGGGTTATGCCCTACCTTGCTTTACGTGGTGATCTCGGCCCGGATCATCACAACCATCCTCCTTTACCAGGGCTTTGGACCTGTAGCTCTGGATCTCAATAGTTCCATGTACGTATGTTATTACAGACATGCTACTATTGGGATCCGTCATTCGCTAGCGGAGTTGATGTCTGTACACACATAAGTGCATAACTGATCAACGTGTTGGTCTCCATAGCAGTTATTACGTTAATAATTAAATATAATGATGCAAGGAAATCTGAAAGACAGTTATCAGAAAAAAAGCAAACCGACGAATATGAGAAACACCTTGCATTAAACATTATCTCAGCATCTACAGGTGTCTGTCAAGTTCAGAAGTGCGAAAAACTGGTTCGACAGGCCAAGTGAGAAAGTTGAAAGACTTCATGTGAACATGACACCCTGAAAAATGCTGCACACATGCAATTTCTGCGGTCATTTCTCTGCTGGTACCGATGGGCTTTCGCTTCCACCGAAGACGAAAGAATAATGATCCCGCTCTCAGGTCCGCAGTTCTGCTCATGGCGCAAACGGTCTCTGTGTTAAAATAAGGCATAAATCTAACAACTTGCAACAGCAAAGCCATTTGCTATAGAACGGGAACCCGGGAAAGCGTACCAAAATGCGCCCGCCCCGAGAAGACTAGACGCAAATCAGCAATTGTTCGCAATTGCACCGCAATCTCAGTTGCAGCAGCCGTAGCTTGCAGGGCGTATTTTTTTTGTTCACTCCAATCCCCATCCACCTCCCCTCCTTCCCCAATCAATACGATCAATTGACTCATCCTCGTGCATCCGTCCGAGTGAAGGAGACTGTCTGCATTCATTGCACTTGTCCTACGTCGCCTGCGCTCCGTGGTCTAGGGTCGCGACTTGGCAGACAGGTTTCCACCAGGCAGAAAGGCACAGACCCTTTGAAGACTCCCTTCGGTCGGTCCACGTGAAACATGCTGACTTGTACATAAATATATCGTTCGTTCTGTGCAACAGCGCGCACTTCTCGAAGTGGTGGCGGCAAAGTCCGGCGAGGCGGGAATTGATAATTTCAAAGAAGAATAAGATTGCAACAGCACAGAATGTCTGTCGGTATATAAAACCACCATCAGCAGGAACGATCTGTGCTGTTGTTCCTCGAATGAAATTGACTGGAAAAGGGTTTCGTGGATGAGGGAAATTCATATGCTGCACCGTTTGCTGCTGGTGGGGTGGCGGAGGTGGTGGTGGTGTTGGTACCTACTCTCAGCTTGGTACCGAAAGCATAAAGGAAAAATTGCTTATCAATGCTGTATCGTTCTGTGCTCGCTGGCTGACTCGTCGTTAACTTTTGGGCCGAAGAAGTTGATGTCCGTCGGGAAGTCGCGCGAGCAACGGCCAGACAAAATTCTATGAACGGGCGAGCATGAATACAAAGTTCATTCACTGCCGCGGGACTGAGGAGCGGTCGTACGGGAGAGGGTGGAAATTTAATATTTCATGAAGGTACTGATTCGATTACAGTAACAAGCAGTGCACGAAAATTACCCAAGAAAATTGCTTTTTTGTTGAACTAAATTTAAAGCTACCCGACGGCGAAAAGCAGTTTTGGAGTCTATTGTTAGGATTTGAATTAATCTCTAAGGTATTTTAGCACCCGGTATAAACTATTTGAAATATGTTTGTAATAAGGTGTAAAAAAGGTTTTTCTATGTATATATTATTTAAAAATATACTTGACGTGATAATTATGTACAAGAACAGAAATTATTCTTCGAGTTCTAAAATTTTGTAAAAGAAAAAAAAACAAAAAAACGTGATAAGATTTTCAGACAGACAATGGAGTTACTTATTCACGAAAAGTGTAAGAAGTTTATTAATTATTAAAAAGATTAATTTTAAATAATTATTTTTCAATCAGGAAGTAATTCATTATTGATTTTTTTGTTATTTTTTTATTTGCCCTTTATTTTATTTTTTATTTTTCTATTTATATCTTTATATATTTGCTGCTTACTTACTTACTTACTTACTTACTTACTTACTTACTTACTTACTTACTTGCTTACTTACTTACTTACTTACTTACTTACTTACTTACTTACTTACTTACTTACTTACTTACTTACTTACTTACTTACTTACTTACTTACTTACTTACTTACTTACTTACTTACTTACTTACTTACTTACTTACTTACTTACTTACTTACTTACTTACTTACTTACTTACTTACTTACTTACTTACTTACTTACTTACTTACTTACTTACTTACTTACTTACTTACTTACTTACTTACTTACTTACTTACTTACTTACTTACTTACTTACTTACTTACTTACTTACTTACTTACTTACTTACTTACTTACTTACTTACTTACTTACTTACTTACTTACTTACTTACTTACTTACTTACTTACTTACTTACTTACTTACTTACTTACTTACTTACTTACTTACTTACTTACTTACTTACTTACTTACTTACTTACTTACTTACTTACTTACTTACTTACTTACTTACTTACTTACTTACTTACTTACTTACTTACTTACTTACTTACTTACTTACTTACTTACTTACTTACTTACTTACTTACTTACTTACTTACTTACTTACTTACTTACTTACTTACTTACTTACTTACTTACATAGGCGTTACCGAACGAAAATTTTGCGTAATTATAAAACAATTTGATTTTTGTTAACCAGCCTGTTTTCGCAACGCTAAAACTTGATTGTTCCAAAATTCATTGCATTTTTTTACGAATCTGAAACATATTCTTGCCACACCTGGACAGGGCCGGCAGATCATGTGGGTAGTATGGGTAGTGCTACCAACTCGAAAATAACTGAGAAGGGAATTTCCCACTCGAAAGCTTGGGACAACCCAAAACCTGAGATAGTTGTTCCACGGAATTTTCCATATGTATCTTACACGTCTGAAATTCTCGATGCGCAACAATTTAATTTTTTAATTCAGACGCAGTAATCATTGGGATCTGTTTGAAATTTGAAATTATTATTTTTTAAATAATACTAAGGGGAATACATTTTAATACATCTACATCTTAAAACAAAAAAATCAGATTGATGCACAAAAATAATAATAATGCAATTTTCTTCAGTTAGAAACACTTTTATGGACTAGATATGGGGCATTCCACGCAAAATTTGCCACAAAAAATTTTTTTGCCCAGATAATTTTTTTTCTCGGTTTAGTAGTCGAAAATATTCGACACGTATTTTTTTATTTCAACATAGTAGGCGAGACTTTCGAGATTTTTTGTGTTTAATTTCACCATTTGAAAAAAAACCTACTTTTTTCAATCGCTCGTACTGTCAAAAGTAAAGAAGGTAGCAAAAAGTGCCCAAAACATGAAATGTGCACCTTTTTCATAACTTTCGGATGAATTATATTAATACTTACTAAACGTATTAGTTTCATGGAAAATACTGAAAAGTTTTAAACATATCGATTTTTTTCAAACTTGGAGAAAAAAAAATCATTTTTTCTTTTTTTTTATTGGATGAAATGGGAAAATCATTTTTCTTGATGCCATAAAAATTTGGGAGTGGGCAATTAAATACTTACGGAGATATGAATTTTTCAATAGCGCCTTGCGCGCGAAAAACGTACCGCCACGCACTTCGCTCGTACTCAGGTTTGACTGTATGAGTTTTTACACACTACCGCGTTGTGTAAAACACACTTGCAATTAACTTCATTATTTATTAGAAATAAATAAAAATAAACAATAATAATTATTCAACGGATTGACTTGATTTTTTTATGAGGATGCATAATATGTGTAGCCAGTCGATGAACCACGGAAAACTGAATAAAAAAAATTCTCTCATTATTTTTAAGAAAAATGAATGAATTTTACATAAAAATATCAGATTTTTAGGATTTTATAAGGCTATTCCATATTCCAAAATTCAAACCATTTTAGATTTTTTTTGTTAATCGAGTAAATAATAGTCCAAATTTTAAAAATCTTATTGAATTTCCTGTTTCAGTCAATTTTATCAAGAGTTATCATATTCGCCGTGGCGCTCCTCGACGTGGAAATGGTTAGACGTCTACTCTTGGAACGCTTATGTGGTTCTGTGTGACTGCAATTTTTTCTCGTACATAATGAATGTATAAATAAACATTAACATTACAAAAGCGGTCCATTGTTGGCTTACCTTCAAAATCGTAAACCAAAATCACTTTCGGTTTAAGCACTTTACATCAGACGCCCCCTAAAGGAAAACATCCACAGCTAATGCGTTATGTTTGTTTTAGATTATTATTGTTTTATACTCAATGTTGTAGTTGATTTTATAATATAAAACAATTGGGAATATCTTTGTATGAGATAATTTTTAAAATGATTAAAATATGATATTTGTATTCTGGCGATAAATGATTGCTGAAGAGAGATTCCTGCAGCTCTGCAAAAATTTTGAACGAATGCTTTTCAAGTTTCTGGCGCTTTTTCAATCTTGTTTTCAGTTTAGTTACCTATCGTTTCTATGTCGTACTCTTAACTCCATTCTTTTTGAAAACCTTGAATTTTTGCATTTATTTTTCTGATGGTGTTCGTCAACATTTTAAAAATGTGAAACGTTGTACTAATTTCATTTCCACCACAAATCTGACTGCATTCACCCCACACAGTGACATTTTCGCACAAAAGCCCATGGAAAATGTGCTTGCGACGAAGCCATTATTTGTCAAGCCAGTTTACAAATGATCAATGATAATCAAATGTGGACCGCAACTGAGTCGTACGATGTGGCAAGGAAAGCTGCTTTGTCACGCAATGTTTCAAGTTCAAATCTCAGAATAACATAGGAAACGTGCCAATCGAACCAATTTATTCTGATGCAAGAGCAGAGAAAAATCCACAAAATTGTTTCGAAAAATGCCATACCGTGACCACAATCATTTCACTATGTTGAGACGAACGTGGACTGCAAATTAAAACTGAAAATCTTTTCTTCCGGCAACACTTTTGAATGATTAAGACAAAATAAATCTGAAACTAAACATACATCTAAATGCAATAAATAGTAAAGTTAATCGCAAGTGTGTTTTACACAACGCGCTGGTGGTTCATACACCCATGTCTCAGTACGAGCGAAGCGCGTGGCGGTACGTTTTTCGCGCGCAAGGCGCTATTGAAAAATTCATATCTCCGTAAGTATTTAATTGCCCACTCCCAAATTTTTGTGGCATCAAGAAAAATGATTTTCCTATTTTATACAATAAAAAAAAAGAAAAAAATCATGTCCAAGTTTGAAAAAAATAGATTTGTTTTAAACTTTTCAATATTTTCCATAAAACCAATATGTTGAGTAAGTATTAATATACTTAATCCGAATGCTGTGAAAAAGGCGCACATTTCATGTCTTGGGAACTTTTTGGTATCTTCTTTAGTTTTAACAGTACGAGCGATTGAAAAAGTAGGTTTTTTTCAAATGGAGAAATTAAACACAAAAAATCTCGAAAGTCTCGCCTACTATGTTGACATAAAAAAATACGTGTCGAATATTTTTGACTACTAAACCGAGAAAAAAAATTATCTGAGCAAAAAAATTTTTTGTGGCAAATTTTGCGTGGAATGCCCCATATACAATTTGTTTTTTTTTTATCAAGAACTATTATTTGATTAACAATTGAGATTATATGGAAGGCAAAAGACATACACAAGAAGAATTGATTCCAACATCAGAGTAGCAGAGACTGTATCAGCGAGAGTGAAGAGAGGGTGGATAATAATAATAGGGAAGAGAAGAAATTAAACTTGCAGCTTTTTGAGAAACGAAAGATCACTATCAGGACATCATGAACCGGATCACTGACTGGCCGTTATCGTGTTCAAAAATATGTATATTAGAGACATACAGAGAGAGACATACAGGGAGAATGTCCAGCACATCGCGGACTGGAACGAGGCCGGAGGGATTCGTTTAACTGAGATCTGGCACGAGGGCACTAGACGCACGACCAAACAATATGCTTAATGTCGTGATAACCGTTACCAAAAATACAGAAACCGCCCTCAACGATCCAAATACATCGGAGATGCT
Source organism: Topomyia yanbarensis (assembly GCF_030247195.1). Lineage (NCBI taxonomy): Eukaryota > Metazoa > Arthropoda > Insecta > Diptera > Culicidae > Topomyia > Topomyia yanbarensis. The sequence continues at coordinate 323,936,213 of NC_080672.1, read as the reverse complement.
CATCCAACGAATAATGATTGTGCATGGTAAGAGATATCACCCGAATTGAGCCACGACCCTTATCTATCACCTTGAACCAAGCCTTTCTAAACTACTTTCGTTCCACGAAATTTGTCAATTTTCGAGCGTCCTCTGACAAGAAATACTGACAAACTCATTGAAGTTACGCGATTTTTCATGGATATCACCTTCTAATTCCAATATGCTGGCCTTTTCTTAACCATTCTCATCTAAGTGTCCACCTTCTCAATAACCAGGGATGGAGCAATGCGAAAGAACTCATACTAATGTAATCTAGTATGATGTAGTATTTTTGAATTATTCAGTCGCGACGGATATCACGAAACTGCGCCCAAATAAGTTCAGCATTGCAATATCCTATTTAAATCAAGCAAATGACGACATGTATTTTATATAGGGCTACCGTGTCTACATTCCCGCTTGCAAAGTAGAGATCAACGACGTGATCAACGACTAGTTTTAAAGGCTATTTAAAAGTTGCTTCTGGCAGAATATGCGGCTACATTACTTGACTACCATTAAAATTCTCTTTTATCGCTGTTGAGCGTTAGGAATGCTGTTTACTAACAAGACTTTTTACATTTCTTATAAAAGAAATGTATAGAATTCGCTCAAACTTTCAAGATTTTTTCCGAGGCCCGGAGGGCCGAGTCTTATATACCAATCGACTCAGCTCGACGATTTGGGACAATGTATGTGTGTGTGTGTGTGTCTGTGTGTGTGTGTATGTAACGGACAAATTCTCATTCGTGTTTCTCAGCAATGGCTGAACCGATCTTATCCAAACCAATTTTAAATGAAAGAACTAAAAAACAGTATGAACGCTATTAATTTGTTTTTGATTCTGATGCTTAGTTTCTAAGATATGAATGTTTGAATGCGTAAAAATGGCGTTTTTCGCAGTTTTATCAAATTATCTGTCGAAATTGACAATATAGATTAACAATTTATATGTTTTTAGACAGCTTTAACGAATACCTTTCGAACAAGCTATAGATTGTTGAAATCGGACTATTATCAAAAGAGATATTTAACATTAAATGCGGATGAAAGATTTTTATCATTTCCCATTGCCAGAAATATGACCAAAAACATGTAATCTATTATTAACGCCAAAACGGCTTATTTTAGGTCAATAGTATCTTCGGAGAATTTAATGGAGGTAATATGCCTTTTCTCTTGGTATTGTGCTTTTGCTGATTAATCCCCCTATGAGTGAGATATTTTCACAAATTTTCTTGGAAGTGATTATATCGAAATGATGCCTTCAGCAAATTTGTAGCTCTTACTTTTGCGAATAACTTTACTGAAGACTTCAAATATCTATTTTGAATACTTTAAAAGTTATGGCTTGTTGTTTGTGGATTACTCTTTGTCGCCTATTTTTTTGTTCAATATAGTAATATTGCATTGAAATAAGCCAAACATTATTACGATAAAACGAATTTTGTATTTCATTTTTCTATCTACAACCGCTAGAAATAATCATCGAACACTTCCAAGTTGTCTGGAAGGAACTTGATAGCTTATCAGTGCAAAAATGTTCATTTGTGCGAGCCTTCTGACTGCAATTTTTCTAACTCATGACCATCTGATCGATCTGAAACATATCGGAAAATGAAAAGCGAAATAAATAACTCCAAGCAACGGCGTTGCCAAGAGAAGGTTTTGGGGTTTAACACCATACAACGCCCCCCTCCCCCAACACCCAAAAAAAATTTATTGGATTGAAGTTGAAAATTTATTGATGCAGACTGATTTAATTCAATATTACAATAACAATTATCTGATCCATAGATTAATAACCTGTTGTTGTAAACATCATGAGGACTTTTGATAAATTGTCGGAATGGGGTCCTCCTGATATGTAACTGATCTATTGGTCTTGATTTCACAGTTGTCTAATAGCATCAATATCAAATTCCTGCCTGAAAATATTCCAATAGAAAATACCACAGTTCTGTAATCAATCATAATCCTCAGATTTATTTTCAAATTGAGCTCGTTTTTGTAGAAATGTACTGTAATAAGGGTCTTTAGTTAATAGGAAGCGAAGTTAAAATTGATTTAATGTCTATGAAACATAGAACTGCGCACCAAAAAATGCATAACTTTCAACATTTGCTAAAAATGTTTTTGCCTTTCTCATTCACTCTAAAATTCATCAATCTAATCCCGACCGGGAGGGCCGAGTGTCATATGCCAATCGACTCAGTTCGTCGAGATCGGAAAATGTCTGTGTGTATGTATGTGTGTCTGTGTATGTGGAAAAAAATGTGACCTCTGTTAATCAGAGATGGCTGGATCGATTTGCACAAAGTTAGTCTCAAATGAAAGGTACAACCTTCCCATCGGCTGCAATTGAATTTTTTATTGATTGGACTTCCGGTTCCGGAGTTACGAGTTGAAGAGTGCAACCACACAGCAAATTCCCATATAAACTGAAATGAAAAATTTTCAAAATCAAATTTGTATTTTTGATGCCAAATGACTTTATAATGCATGAGACATCGAGATTTGATGTAAACTCGAAAAAAAATAATGTTTGACAAAAATTGATTTTTTTGGACTTTGGTACATTTTTGTCTTTCTCATATAGAAAGGTTCTGCATTCACTCTAAAAATCGTCAATCATACCGGCCCGGAGGAAGTATGCAGTGAGTGGTTGCTACTTTAAAATTAAAATTAGTTTAAAATTTCTAAACAAGTTGAAAATTTTCGGCAGGACCCGGACCTCCCGGATCTTACTATGTGATATTGAAACATCGCTTGAAACCAGCGGCGGTCAAGCGATGTTTCAGTATCACATAGTATCTCAAGATCGTGGCTGTTGATCCATTGTACGCATGTGCAAATCGTACTGAACATGTAATATTAATTTCCACCATTGTATTGAACATAACCAGCCATGGAATCGTAGTCTGGACAAATGAGACAAGCACAATTGCACCACTAGGTGGATTAAAACAGGTTTTTATTTTGGGAATGCGTCGAGTTGAGACGAAAACGTAATATGATTAATAACGAGGATAACACTTTTCGAATGTAGAGAGAAATTTATGAAAAATGACGATTTCCATTCGAATCTAGCAGGTCCTGATCGATTTTGATGAGAATTTGATTTTTGTTGTATGATCAATTATATGTATAGGTCAAATGTTCAAAAACAGTAATTTAAGGTCAAGATAACATCATTTTGAAACCGCCAATTTCGGAGGTTTAGTATCTTCGATAAGTTTTACATACGTTAAACAGCGCATCATTTGATAAAATAATTTTGGCGGTATATCGTCCAAGAAGTATTTATGGTGAATTTTCTCAGGTTAATATTCATGACTACAATAATGCCGTTTGGACAGTAAGATCGATTTTCACCAAACCCCCACTAATTATAAAATTGGTATTGTAAAAAAAAAACGTAAGGGCGATACTTCAATGCTGATAGGTGGGACCGAAAAAGTAAACAATTGTCAAAGGGGCGATACTATCATTTCGTCAATTTCAATAGCAAACACAAATTTTAATTTAATAATTTCAAAAACTTCATGAAGTTTTGGGTTTCGATCACTGAATCATGCAATCTAGGATGTAAAAAACACAATAGTTCTTAAATAGGAAATAAAACCAAGTCTGGAAATATTCACTGTTGATTTTCTTTGGATGGTGTCACTGCTAGTATCGCTTTTTTCCAGAAAAAGCGTTGATTTTTAGGTCTCAGTCGTGTTGGAAATTTGAGTAAAGTATAAACTTCATTTCGATTCAAAAAAAAAATTCGATTTTTTGGCTCAGTACAATATATAAACCCTTTAGGAAAATTCAGTTTTCCCACCACAATTTAGATATTTTATTAACACAGTATTAACAATAATTCGTTGGTATGTCTATTTTATAGGCCATTTTTTCGCTTTCCCATTGATTTGGTTTGAGATTTCTAGCACTGATGTTGTCCTATGCCTATGCTGAGTCCTGCCACTATCCCATGTAGTATGTGTTATCAAAAACATCGCGAAGCATCAAGTTCTAAATGTTCTCAAACGATATAATATCCGAAGAGAGTGATAAGAGTTATAAGAAATGTCTCATCACCCTGTTAGGTGGATTAAAGGCGTTTTTTAAAATATTTTTGAATACTGATAGAAAACATAGAAAGCATACAAAATGCTAATGCATTCTTTTACAAATAAATTGAAGAAAGCTACACCATTCATCACGACAAAATATTATAATTCCTTGACTCAGCAAAAGTACAACTCTCACATCCCTTTCTAAAAACTATCGGTATATAAGATTCCATGAAATGGCTAAAAATTTTCTCATGGGTGGCAAATGAATGCAACAGCTAGAGGAAACCTTGATACAAAGCCTAAGAAAACATTAAACCATTAAATTTTAGAACAGCACTATTGTTTATAATATTGTTTTGCTCCACTTTGATTTTTACATTGACATTCATTTTCAGGCCTGCGAACAATAATTTAGTGTGCAGAGGCACACTGATTTTTACTTACTTACGATTATTTTATGGCTTATATCAATTATTTTATAAACTAGTTTCAGCGCCCCACTAGAGTTGGCGCCATTGGCGGGGGCTAACCCGGCCAACCTCACGCTACGGGCCTACTTATATATTAGGAATTATGAGCCAGTTCACAATTTCATAAATAATATTCATGGATTCGTGTTATTTTGATATTGTGCTCTAATTCACAATCATGGTAATCAGATCATTAACAATATATAATAAACCATGAATCATGGCGTATAATTCGACCACAAACAATGTTCCTAAACTTATAAATAAAATCACGAGTCAACCTTTCATTTATGAATAATAATCATAAATTTGTGAACTAGTTCAAGTGCAGAAACATGAATTGGAAATGATACCGGAAACCGTGGCTCCGCAAGCATTACCGAAGGAAACTTTCACATAATTTTAAAAGACGTGATTTTTGTTAACGATCCTGTTATCGTAGAATGAAAACGTGACAGTCATAGAATTCATGGCACTTTATTCATGACTTTGGAACGTAGGTATCTGTGCACAGTTGTTCCGTGCTGTTTTGACTGGGCCCAGCTTCCTGTCACTATGGGAAAGTGGCTTAGGAATAGAATACCTCCAACAATGTGCAGATCTTACCCAATGACAAAAACCTTCCAAACGAAAGCATATATGTGAAAAAATCAGCCATAGGCAGGATTCGAACCCGCAACCCTTGGGACTCCGGCCCAATGCACAAATCTTTTTGCTATCCCTGAGCTATACCGAAAATGTTTGAAACAAGACTTGTGATCCCTGTAATATTTGATATAGAATAGTGCTACGTTTTACCCACAATAACTGATAGTTCAAAGGAGTGTAAACTCCTTCCCTTTAAGCTACAGTCCTGCATGTTTAACGATACTGGAGTGAGCCTCTTGAAATACATACACCAAAGGAATAGGACAAGAATTGTAGCCAAGGCGTTACCATCGCCATCGTCGGTCGGAAGTATAACGACAACCATTTGCGAAGTAAAGCTCAAATTTTCCGTCTCGACCGGTTGTTGTGGTAAGCGCAGTAAACTATTTTCTCATTCGAACTGAGCCTTGTTCGCGCGCCCATTTGGGTGGAATCCAAAATTAACTTTGCCATTCAATACATCCATTGTCTTAGTTCTGCGCTTGTTTTGATCAGTCCGTTCAAACCGCAACTTCGTTGCTGTCCGTTTGTTCAGTGTGGCAAATAAAAAACCCTAACCGGTACGCTGCTGGAAGTCGAGAGTATTCAAGGGGTTTGTTCTTCGTTTTTTTTTTTAATTCGATGATGCAGCATAGGAGTAACATTGTTGCAACCGACATTAGTTGTGTCTGACCGTGGCGAGCGAGCCAGAGCAAAGTTCACAAAACAACCGGGATGGGTAGGGAGGTCGATTTTTTTTTGCGTCTACCATTCGGCGGTTGCTCAAATATTCTCCTACTAACTGCAGACTGTGGATGGGTTGCCTCGGTGCAGAAATTATTTATGCCAATTATGGACTTGTTACAATTTAAATCGTCTCGATTTTCCGCCTGTCAGTCTATGGTGCAATTTTGTTTCTTTTGTGAAGTTTCACCTCAATCTGTCCGATGAATTCGATATTGGTTTGTTTAATGCGTTAAATGTCCATGCGGGTTGCTGCTCCAGTTTCGGTTACCGCAATCGATTTGCTGACTGCGAATAACAGCGTTTGATCGTTTCGTCGAATGGCCATTTGACCATTACCAAACACAAGTTACTACTTACGAGTCAGTGTGAAAGGATCCAAATCTTTCACTGGGACAAAGCTCCATTGTTTTGAAGAAAGACAATGTGATTTGGACGTGGAACTGTTCGTGAGTGGCGACGTCCGATTAGGTGTGCTGCTTGGTGCTAAACTGGAGCAAGTTCATTTTCTGCAAAAATTTATCATGCAATTTTGTTTACTTTTTTTATTTAGTTTCTTTTGTGAGTTTTGTGACATAATACCTCGATGACATCATGTATTAAAATTATTGCTTGTTTCTGTAATTCAGACTTAGTGTGAAGTCGAACAAATTTCAAAATGGACTTGATCCGCTTAGCACCTACCACTTCGTAATAGTGCATAGTCAAACAACGTTGACTCTGAGCGCACCATTCCAACCGACCTTGTCGTGTAGTGCGAGGCCAGGGACGACGACGACGACGACGGCCATAAGAAAGCATAGAATGAGCCAATTTGTGCAACGACCGGGAGCTCATCTTCACAGCACATTGTACCAAACCCAACCAGTGGCGGATTTGGCTAATACCGTTGATGGCGTGTCATACAAAGATAAGACGCTCGATTCTTTGTTGCTGTATGGCAGTAATTTGAAGTCCATTGGATGTCGCAGTTTGCAATGGATCGTGTTCGGGAACGAAAAGCGAACAATGAAAGTTTCAAGCAACTGTCTAAATACTTTCGATTTTTTTTACGCTAGAAAAGGTGTTTGACCTAGGATCTTGAAGGCACTTTACAAATTTTATAGAAAAGTGGATTGCGTATAGTTTTATGCAATGAAAGTACGGTTAATCTATAGCAGAGCCATCTACATAGCGTAGATTAGCATGGTCGTGCGAAGAATTTACTCGTGGAGAAGGGGGAATTGATTGACTGCCTAATAGCAACTATGATTTCTTGTGAGTGTGTAAAATATATAATATAAAAAGGGGAAGTAGACCACATCGGACCGCTGGCTAATTCGGACCCTCAGCTATGGTAATATTATGAAAAGCGTATATATCATTTTCATGGCTGTCATGTAGCTCTTTTCTATCACACAATTTTTTGCGGTTCTCAGTTTTCGGGTGCGTGGGCTATGGGCGAATGTTGCTTCAGAGCGCTTTTTTGACATTGAAAATGTATTACTGCACTATCTGGGGCAGGGTGTCATTCTAAAATCTAAAATCAAACGATGTAACGTTTTTGCGTCACTATTTTGAACGCTAATAACGTTGTTATTTATAAGCGGATTTCCGTCTGGTTATCACCGAACAATTCGGAATTAACTGAAATTATGTTTTATTGCTATAGAGGGATTACATGAGAAACCGGCCGACCGCAAAATATGACCATCGTCGATTCGAACGAAACTTTGCAAGTGTGTTCACTGTATGAATCTCCATGATATTCTCTGGCAATTGGAATATTTTGATACAAGAGCAATTTTTCAAAAAGGCGTAAACGTTTCTACGTGTATGAATTTCAAAAATTTTTTGTTCGTTTACTGTATTTTATACAGCAAAACTCTCTGAGAACAAGTTACAGGGAATGAATACTTCTGTCTGTCAAAAATATACACTGAAAAGAATGTTGTGTTATTTTTCAAAAAAACAAAAAATTATGATAAAAATTTAAATGGCGAAAAAACCCATTTTTTTAAATTTTTTATATTTTGTTACCAAAAACCTAAAGAGAAAAGAAACATTTTGAATGTGATTGCATGATGGAGAAAAAATCGGTAAAAAAGTTTTTCTAACAATAACTTCGTACATGTTTTTAAATTTCATACTAATCGACATACAAAATTGTAATTTTATTACAGAATATAATTCTAAGCACCATTTAAAATCAAAATGCATTTAACAAAAATCTTCCAAAATGCGATAGTTTTCGAGATATTTGAAATTTTGCTCCTTCAAAACAATTAATTCGTGTAATTATGCTCTTTTTAAAAATTATTCGCGTTACCCCATCATAAAATGTGAAAAATGTAATGTTAATCGTTTTAAAGACGTAAAAGCAACTTTTTTAGTGTATTTGGATCACGGAGAAGCTTTCAATGAAAAAGTTTTCAACTTTTGACATATTTTTATAATTCTTACTATTTGCAGTCAAAAATACAATTTCTTTTTTGAATATGATTCTAAACGCCATTCTAAATCGAAATGCTCTTAACAAAAATTTTCTAAAATGTAGCAGTTCTCGAGATATATTAACTTTTGTTTTAACAACACAATTGTTTTGTTTTATTACGACCTTTTCATAAGTTAGTCGCATTTTTCCATCAAAAATAATAGGTTTTTCAAAAGGCCCGTAAACTTTCCTGCAACTTTCTTTTTGACATGAAGGCGATATTATAAACCATTTGAAAGTTACATGAAAGCAACCACAATTTTAGAAAATTTTTGTTAAGAGCATTTCGATTTAAAATGGCGTTTAGAATCATATTCAAAAAGAAAATTGTATTTTTGACTGCAAATAGTAAGAATTATAAAAATATGTCAAAAGTTGTTGTAAGGAAAACTTTTTCATTGAAAGCTTCTCCATGATCCAAATACACTAAAAAAGTTGCTTTTACGTCTTTAAAACGAGAAACATTAAATTTTTGACATTTTATGATGGGGTAACGCGAATAACTTTTAAAAAGAGCATAATTACACGAATTAATTGTTTTTGAAGGAGCAAAATTTCAAATATCTCGAAAACTATCGCATTTTGGAAGATTTTTACTAAATGCATTTTGATTTTATATGGTGCTTAGAATTATATTCTGTAATAAAATTACAATTTTATATGTCAATTAGTATGAAATTTAATAACATGTACGAAGTTATTGTTAGAAAAAAAGTTTTAACGATTTTTTCTCCATCATGCAATCACATTCAAAATGTTTCTTTTCTCTTTAGGTTTTTGGTAACAATATATAAAAAATTTAAAAAAAAATGGGTTTTTTCGCAATTTAAATTTTTATCATAAATTTTTGTTTTTTTGAAAAATGACGCAACATTTTTTTCAGTGTATATTTTTTTCAGACAGAAGTATTCATTCCCTGTAACTCGTTCTTAGATAGTTTTGCTAAAAATACAGTAACCGAACAAAAAAAATTTGAAATTCATACATGTAGAAACGTTTACGCCCTTTTGAAAAGTTGCTCTTGAGTCAAAATAATCTTATTACCTGTGGAAAATATTTAGTCTTCCATGACGGTGAAACGTGCAAAGTTTCATCGGAATCTAAGATGGTGGGTCACGATTTTAATGATTTTCAGACGGATCTTCGTGGAATTCCTCTATAGTGTTTTTGTACTTCAATAGCACACTATTGAAAAACAAGCAAAAATTAATAGATCTCGGAAAACGTGAAAACTCCCATACATCAGTCAATCTATCCCCGGCAGAGCCGTCAATAGGGAGCACCTTAGTGACTTAAACGAACACGAAAAGTTATAAATAAATGTGCCGCGTGCCTGTTTGAATCATTTGTTACTCTTTTTCCAGACAAGTAACATCGTGCCTATAGCGTATCGTACGACAGACATGAGCACCCAGCAGTGAGCAGACTACACTTCTATGAATAACGTCATCCTCGGCTATTTAAAGAATATCATTCCTCGGGCGAGTTCATTCTCCCGTCCAACGTCGGGCCGTAAAGAACAGCAGTAGCCGTCAGGCATATTAAGACAATGCGCTGCGATGAGTGCTGCATTTGATTACTGTTGCTGACGACAGGTCTAGGCATCCAGCGGCTAAGCGCTTGTGATGTCTCCTTTCCATCGCTCTAATTGGCTGTATTGATTATGCCAATGACGTCATCCTCGGATATATAACTTTTAGTATTGCTCGGGCGAGCTCATTCTCTGGTCGTACGTCGAAGCGGAGACGATAGCAGTAGCCGACAGATATATTTAAATTATGCAGTGCGCTGTGAACTGTTTTGCACACCACAACTGGAGAGTCACGACACTCAGTGTCAGTGCTACTCAGCATGCGGTTACGATGAATCTAGTACTGCGTTGCTTTTTACGACACTAGAGTTTTAAAACTGACAAAAATCCACGGTTCTCAATTTTGGAAAACCTATTGTTTTGAGCTTCGTGGAAGACCTTGAAACTCGTTTCCTGTGTTAACAGGAACACTCTCGCTCATTTCGATTTATTTAGGTACTCGTTGTGCGAATCGAAAATGTTGAGCCCTAGTTAGCTCGACCCATATCGTAACCCTGCCCATTGGGGCCGTACACAAATCACGTAGCTTTTCTTTCGGCGAATTTCGACCCCTCCCTCCCCCTCGTAGCATTTTGTCACAATATTCCCCCTCGTCGAACATCGTCACAAAATTGCTACACCCCTCTACCCACTAAAGTGCTACGTCATTTATACATGGCCCCTGGTACCGTACTGGCTGTTGGTAAAACGAAAATCGAAGCATGGCTAAAATATTCGCTAATTTAAAGTCATTTAAACTAAACGAAAGAAATATTTTACAATTTAACTCGAAGTTGAACCTAATGGACCCAACAAAAGTAGGTTTCAAAGCAATTTTTTAAATACGCAATAAATAAATTGAAAGATAGGTATTCTAGAGCGAATCATAACACGGAAAACTAGGACTAGGGAGGCTCATATGTCCATGATCGAAGGGAAATGTGAAGAATCCATTGCCTTCTGCTGGTAGGAGCTTGCCACCCAAGTTTACCGCATGGTCGTTGATAGAACATAACTCATCATCATGTTTTACCGCCGACGCCGCGAATTATATTGCACACTTCAGTGTCGCCGTGGTTGTGTAGTGGACACAACCCTTAATTTTTTTTGAAAAATGTGTGAGCCGAAAAAGAAGATCTTTGTTGGCAACAACAAATAATTAAATCACGTGCTTTACCGTGATTTTCGATCTTCCGGATAATATCTTGTTTTCTGAGGGTTCTTGTGCTCCGGCGCCACCTGAACGTTATTAGCGTCATATGGTCGGTGTTGAGTCAGACCGGACCAAGTCGCAAAACATCAAAAAATGAGATAATGATAACACTTGGTAAAGAATTCCTTCAGCTACATTCGACTTTTGGCAGATTTGAAATATGTAACCATAAACAAGAATTATGTCAAAAAATAATTTCCAATTATAACGTAAAGGATGCTGCGATTCAAACTTTAAACCCGTTTTTCTCGAAATCAATATATTGTCACTTGGTCCGGTCTGACTTAACACCGACCATATCATTACCATATTTTTTGCTTTTCCGTAATGACAAGATTTAAAATCGGGCCAAATAGCATGAAACAATCGTATTGCTTCATGAAAGGTAGAAAGGCAGAAAGCCTGCCAAACCAGTTATTTCTGTGTGATCTTCAACAGATTCATATGCCTGAAAATATCGACCGCCTTTTTCTTCCGGTTGCCATTAAACTGCTAAAAGTTGATTTGGCCACTTTGAACGATTTCGCTGACTTGGCGTGCAATTAGTTCGGATTCGGACAATATGCGAGCAAAATTTCGTGTTCCTCTTCCGTGGACAACACTTTTATAACTAAAGAGCAAATGTCAAAATCAAAAAGAGACATTAGGCACGCAGGAAAATGAAGGCTTTTCAGATTTGTCGAATAATGTCAGATTTGTCGAATGTGCAACGATATTCGTCAAATTTAAGTCGATCAAATTTTAATCACAAAACTCAACGAAATTTTTAGTGGCTTTGAAAGGAGCCGATTTATATATATATATATATATATATATATATATATATATATATATATATATATATATATATATATATATATATATATATATATATATATATATATATATATATATATATATATATATATATATATATATATATATATATATATATATATATATATATATATATATATATATATATATATATATATATATATATATATATATATATATATATATATATATATATATATATATATATATATATATATATATATATATATATATATATATATATATATATATATATATATATATATATATATATATATATATATATATATATATATATATATATATATATATATATATATATATATATATATATATATATATATAGGTGTCGGTAATACTTGGATTTATTCAGATCTTTGTCTGGTTTTACCTAGAATTCGATAAAGATAAAGCACATTCGGCCAAGTCGCCTAGCCTAAACCTAAAAATTTTATTTTAGATTTTTCATGATTTAACATTTTTCTCTGTTTCTTAACAGGTTGAATAGGGTTTTCTCAAAATGTTAAGTCCGGACGAAAGTTCGATTTTTTGATTTTTTTTTGATTTTTGCGAGTCCTTCATTTATTTCTTTAATAAAATATTATTAAAAAATCTTGTGCAAATTGTAAAAATAGTAGCAAATGGAGGTAAAATTTAAAGAAACAAAAGCAAAAATATGGTACAAACGAGGAAAAATTAATTAATAGATAAAATGAAACAAAACGAGAAAACCAAAAAATGAGAACCGCAATAATGGAAAAAGTCTAATGATATGCAAATAGTCAAAACGTACTAACATTAAAAACAAAAACCTGTTTTAATCCAGTTCTAAAATTTTGTAAAAGAAAAAAACAGCCACGGTAATATTGAACTGAAAACAGGTGCGAAATCGGCAAAGTCCCAAAAAGTCGATTTTTATAAAAAAAAAAATTAACATAAAATCTCGACGTTTCATGCATTTTAAAGATGTTTGGCATCAAAAATACGAATTCGATTTCTGAATTTCATGGGGTCCCCCCTTTGAAAAAAATTTGAGTTCCGGAACCATCTATGGCGGCCAATGTAGTCAACGAAAGTTTGTTTGGCCGTCGGTGACCTAGAACTGCAAATTTAAGTTGTTTGAGAGACATTTTAGCGAAATTTTTACCTTTTTTGCTTTCATCGGAGTGTCGGTTTGAATCACAATTTGCTATGTGATCGCACGCCACAACCCGAACTCCGGAACCGGAAGTCGGTTCGGGATAAAATTTAATAACCATTTACGGGGGCGCAACATCTTTCATTTGAGGCCAAGTTTAGTCGAATCGGTCCAGCCATCTCCGAGAAACCGATGTGACTGTTATTCTGAATTTGGATACTTTCGCTGGTCTTCCGGAACCGATGATGGTGGCCAATGTGACCAAAAAGACTTTGAATGGCTGTTAGTGACCTAGTACTACAAATCGAAGTAGTTGGGATCCCATTTGGAAAAAAATCACCATTATACATTCATTGCAGAATTTATTAAAATCGACATTTTCTACGTAATCGTACTCATCACCCTGTAATACCGGAACCAGAAGTCGGATCCATTAGAAATTCAATTGCAGCCTATGGGAACGTTGCACCTTTCATTTAGGACTAAGTTTATGACAATCGGTTCAGCCATCTCTGAGAAAAGTGAGTGTGATTGTGTTCGCGTGCACACACAGACGCACATACACACACATACATACACACACATGCATACACACACAGGCATTTGCCGAACTCGACGAGCTGAATCGAATGGTATATGTCACTCGGCCCTCCGGGCCTCCGTTAAAAGGTCGGTTTCCAGAGCAATTGCAATACCTTTCTATTGAGAAAAGGCCAAAACAGAGAAACAAAAGAAAATGAACAAAATTAACACAGCGGAAAAGCTTTAATTTGAAAACATAAAAACTTTGAAGAAATAGCCAAATAAAACAGATTGAATGATTGAAACAATCAACTTGAACGAAGGAAATGAAAAAGGAAAATTGGAAAGATTGGAAAATATTGTAAAAAATGGTAAAAGTAATGCAAAACGTGTAATCGGCAAAATGAAAAGTGAAATATGATAAGCAGGGAAAATGGTGAAGAAAAATGAATTACACAGCAAGAAATTTTAACACAAAGCTAAAAAAATAAACAAATATAGAAATGAACAAAATTGATAGTTGAGTTAGACGTAGAAGCAACACTAATACAAAATGTTTGTAGTAGAAAACTTGGTAACGAAATAAAAAAATGAAAAGACAAAAAAACAGGAAAATGGGAAAAATATTAAAAAGGTTTAAAAATTTGAAATGATAAGGAACAAGAATAGAATAAATATTTAAAACTAAAATACTGCGAACTATGAAACTATGTTACCTTAACGATTGAACAAGGCTCTACGGCAGAACCGACTCATTTGCTGGTATCGCAGGGTCGGCTAGCTACCGGGTAATCAAGGGCTACGCGGATCAAGAACAAAGATCTAAGAACATTCACTTTTCTTATACACTTAACTTTTATTCACAAGTATTTGTGTCGTGTGGGTGTGGGGTGTAATTTACATTTGTTCTAATGTGGCGTGTGCTACTGCTATCACTCAACGTACCGTACTTTTACTGCTTCTGTTGAATTGCGTTGCGACGCTGACGATGCCGACGGGCGAGATCCCCTCGCGGACGTCGGCGAAACTGGCCGGATGAAGGCCCCGGTACCGGTACGATGGTGATCCTGATGCAGCGAGTGGACGGACCAGCGGGCGTTGCTGGCTTGTATGCAGGCAGGCGTCTTCCCTCCTTGGCGAGCATCGGCGTGACCGCGGCTGACCGCAATGGTCAACACCGAGAGGGGACCCTCCTTTGCGATTAGGGTCTTTGCCCGAGGGTGTAAAACGATGGCACGCAGCGCCAGAGGACGAACGTCGAATCCTCCCGGATCCGCGAGCCAAACCGTGTGCTGCCCGATTTGATGCAGCGCTAAGAGGCACTAAGAGGTCCTGAACGAATCGCAACAATTGAAACCAACTTCCCGCCTCCAAGGGGGGGGGGGGGGGTGAGGTCTATACACTTAACTTCACCAGTTAAAATAAACTACAGCACACGGACGCCTGATATTAAAAGAGACCAGAGCTGAGAACTGCTGGTCCTTTTATAAGAATTTCAGGTTGCATTTCCCTCCAATTCCTTACCCGCAATCCATTTTTAAAAGTTTCGCGCCATCCGCGATCAGTGCCATACGTTTTCTTAAAGATGGCAAACTCTCTTTACAGCGGTACGAACCCTTTAGCTTCCCTACTTACTGTTGTGTATTGCAGCACATGAAACGTGAATGTTCAACAAATAACACATATTATTTACATCAAAAATCTAAATGATGGAACCAACGGTTACAACTAACTAAGAAAAACAAAAACAGCGAATTTTTTTCTTTAAATAAGCTAATTTAGATTCCTTATTCGAATTAAATAGAATAAAATAGATAGAAATAAATGAAAACAGTTGACCGGAATAGATTGAAGAAAAAAAAATAGAAAACTGGAACAAGGAAAGTGAAATCATAGATAACATGTATAATCAAAATAGTTGAAATGGGTAAAAATAAAAATGCTAGATGAAATTGGGAAAAACAGAAATGTTACAGTAAAGAAAACTAAGAACAAATAAAAAAATAAATGGATTAAATAATAAGAGTTCCAGTACTAAGCAAAAGAGGAAGAAAATTAAAATGTGAAGAAGTGACAAAAAAATTGCGCGAAACGCAAAAAGATGAAAATAAAATAATGGGAAAACGGAGAGGAAAACAATAAAATTAACAAAATTGAAAACATGAAATTGAAAGCTAATGGAACGTAACAATTAAAGAAAATTGGCGAATATAGAAAAAATCCATAGAAAAAGAAAGCCTAAATTTCAAAGCAGATAAATGGAGAAGAGAGAATTTCGCAATACGAAGAAAATTAAAACAAGAAAATTAAAAGAAATTATTTTTTAAAAAAATGAGAGAAATTTAAA
Organism: Topomyia yanbarensis; assembly: GCF_030247195.1. Taxonomy (NCBI): domain Eukaryota; kingdom Metazoa; phylum Arthropoda; class Insecta; order Diptera; family Culicidae; genus Topomyia; species Topomyia yanbarensis. Next base: position 323,920,208 of record NC_080672.1, on the reverse strand, counting down.
AATGATAAACATAGAAAATAGGCGGATAGAGAAAGTACTAAAATAGGTTTATTGTGAAATATGAAAAAAAACCAAAAAAGTTTTAGAAAATGAATGTTCAGTGAAATAAAATAAATAAATTTGATGAAATCAATTGAACAAATTGATAAAAATGAAGTAAACAAAACGATGGATAAATTGAAACAATGAAAAAATATGAAAAGATGGATCGAATTGGAAAAATTGAAACAAATATAAAAGTTGGACAGAATTTTAAAAAAGAACCAATAATGGTAAACACAAGAAAAATGTAAAAGAAGATTAAATGAAGAAAGTAGAAAAAACAAAAACCTGGATGAAATGGAAAAAGAAACAATTAAAAATGCAGTTAATGAAAATAACAATAGAAAAAAAAATTAAACAATAGAAACTCTAGATTATATGATGAAGATAAAATTTCTCCTACGAAAAGCCAAAAAAATGAAAAAAATATTCAAATTGAAAAAATTAGTTAAAGATGAACACGAAAAACTACTACGGATCATTTTCTTCATGTTCTTTCTCGATTTTTGGAGTTATTCATAATTCGTTTCTCGAGTCCTATTTGACCAATTGAGTACTTTAAAGATGATTACTGAGTTTTCTTCTTCTTTCTAATAGATACTTTTATGATTTATTTAGCAGTTACAACGATCTAAAATATGTAGAAAAAGAAACCATATCGTTCTGAAAAGACAAGAAATCGCGATTCGACTAATGATTCTATTCGTATATCTTAAGACAACAAATAAACCACTGTTTTCGGAAACCCATCCACAGATTGCATAGTTGTGAATTATTTAGTAAAATTCGAATCAAAATACGAATCAAAATCACTGTTTCGAGTGCTCGGCACTCACAAATACTTAAAAAATTTAAAGGGTCGGAAAAAATGAAAAATAAATATCAATCTTTCAATACACGATTTACAAAAAATATCTCTTGTGATTTCGCCCACTGCACGTTAAAATCGATTTCGAGTTCTAATTTTCAAAGATTTATTTTGATTAGTCTGTCGTGCAGTATAAACTTCATGATATAATTCACGATTGACTTTGATAGAAATTGGATCAAATTTGGTCATTTCTGTTTTTACCAGAACGAACCTTTGACCACAGTTCAGTTTGGCCTTATCAGTTGCAACAGCTTCATTTTGTTATCGTCCATAAAACTACGTACGACGTCGTCATGAATTGTACATACCGTGAAATGTTTGATCTTCTAATTTAGAAAATCTTATATTTGTTTTCCAACATGCTGCGATTTACAATTTAGGCAAGCTATCCTGGTTAAATCATACCAATATTGAAATTTCCAAAACAATTGTTATTGAAGTAATATTTATCGCAATCATCTGTTCAAGGTTCGGGCCTCATCTGCAACTCCGGGCCCGGGGGTGGGGGGGAAACACCCCGTCCCCCCCACTCGGCGGCTCCTGTATATAATACCAATGTCATCCTTTTGTACCGTGAGCAATCGTAGTTTTACCTCCAAAAGAGTCAAAGAAAATTTTGCATTTTTTTGGTTGTGCTGTCATGGCACAAGAATAATCAAATGCAATAATTACAATATAACCGGATGGAAACTAAATATCACGCGATAGAAAGATGGAAATGCGCCGGGTCCAGATAGTTTCCACAACGCTGTCTAGAAGAAGAGACTACAATACAGGAATTTGTGAATAGCAATTTAATATGTGAGTTTTGTAAATTGTGAATGTCCGCGTCCTTTACAAAAAAAACTCATTCGAAAAGTGACATGTTAACTGAATATAATTCACTTCTTCGTCGGTAATATTCTATCTAAGCTCTTAATAAAGTGCGAATTATTATTCAATATTTGCGCAAACGGTGCCCCTGCTCTCCCCGCGAAACATCCTTTCGAGGGGAATTCAAAGCTGGATATCACAGCAGCAAACGCTTGAAGTAGCTGCCCCGTTGTCTACATTGCATTGTCGTCATTATCATCCTCGTTGCCGTCGCCGTCGTTGGCAAAGCTGTGGCGATACTGTAGCGTAGAGGTCTTTGCACGATGCAACTTCAAACGGGCACGTGTTGCAGCATCCGCTTGGAATGATAGAACAAATATACAAGTTGTAATAAATATATGAGCCACATGTTCAGTGGAGTACGATTGTTATGCACACAAACAGAATAACGCGCACACACTCACCCATCAACCCGGAGCGAGATTAAGTTGCCAGACAAATCGAATTCTCGAAACCGTCACATCGTACGAAATGATGCACGACCCTGCCTGCGATGGCATGACAGAGAAATACTTGGAAATTCGAGCTTCGTTAGTGTCAACCGCAACTGTCAGCAAAGCTGACAGTCAGTGGTCGTCTTGCTTTATGTTTCTGGAAATCACTGGATCACTGGAAATATGAATCGAATTCAGGCGAAGCAATGTTATTGATTATTGTTGGAAATATCAATATAACTTTTGACGGCAAGTCTTACTGCTGCCTTGTATCGAAGTTAGCATTTCCTATTTGAAGCTACAAAAAAAAACTGGTAAAACGCAATACTTTACACCCAAAACATATACCCATGTTTCATTCAGAATTTACCACTTTCTAAATAATAGATACCGCATTGTGCTGAATGCAAGTTTGAGCATGCCCGTTGGTTGAGTTCGTGTGGGCTGTAGCTAGTGCGTTATCGTGGGTAGGGTATTTACCGCACCCGCATCGCTAGAACTGCGGTGCGGTGAGACACTTTTTCCCGCAGATGCGGTGCGGGAAATGGGCGGTATTACCGCAACCGCACTTCAAAAAATAATTGATGAAGTCTGCTGTGTACAATATAATTTGGCACCATTATTTTTACGACATATTTTTTAACATTATTTATTTTATACTTCAAATTTACAAACGAACCTTTTCAAATACATAAAACGCATAATCCAATCATTCAAAAACAATTGAACTGTACTGTCAAATCCAATTTAAAATACATAATTTCTTCCGATTCCTCTTGGCAATCGCGGAATTGTGAATCGTTTTAGATAGCATTTTGTCAACTGTGGATTTTGATTAATTTGGAGAGCTTAAAGATTATCTAATAATAGTAATATGCTTAATTAGAAACGAAGAGGTGTGAAGTAGGGACACAATGGGTTTTACTGTCATAACAAATAAAGTATTTGTTAGCTCTTGCGAGATTAGGGGATTGCTCAGAAACACAAAACATTTTTCGTTAGTTCTATCACTAAATTAGTGCGGCTTCTGATGAGACGAAGTTGACATTCAAATTCCATAACTAAGTTATAGGTTTTGTGACCTTCACGCGCAAATGAAGTTTTAAGAAATGGTATCCCTAGTGGAGAAAAATAGTGTTCGCCTAAATTTTTGTCCACCAAGGAGAAATATTGTATAGTGCACATTATGTTGAGAAAACTTCTCAGAATACTCAGGAAAAACCACTTGGCATAAGCATTTATCGAACACCGATGAGAAGACTCTAGAGTGCTTGAGTCGCTCGTCGCAATTTGCGAAGCACGTTGAGACATCGTCGAGCCAAACGCAACGAAACATATCCCTCGGGAGAGCGAGAAACCGAACAAAAACGTTCCACGTCGTCCGTTCGCCAAGATCAATTTCCGTCCGGGTACATTTGAAAGGGAAAATAATAATTCAAACCGATAGTCATGACAACATCTTCCGCGACCTACGGGTGGCAGTGCGGCGGGTGAAATGCGAGTGAAAGTGAAACTGCTAAACTTCCGCCCACTCGGTCATATAATGCACTACCGGTGTTGGTAGCCGCACGCGGTGAGGGAGAAAAAGGTTCTTTCTGTTGTCGTCATCAGGACGCAAACATCAAAAGAAGAAAAAAAATGCGAACCACTCTGCACGGTTCTTTGCTGCACGGACTCTTTCAGAGCCGTCTGGGGAAGTTTAATTTCTTACGTGTTTAGTTTTCTCTTTGAGACATTTCTTATTGTGAGCTGAAAGTTATTGTGCTTCTGCAAACTCTTCGTCGCGCTTATTTGAAGGGTGCTTCGCTTTACGAGTCGTTACTGTCTGGTGGTTAACAGTTGAAAATAACTACAAATTTGACACCTAATTGATCGTCGGTATGATTGGAGGAAAATGGCTGCTGAGTTTGTCAAATCCAGTATTGGGTTTTCGACGTGGGAGTACAGAATCAATTCTAGTTCCCTCTAGTTCTAGTTCAATTTTCTAGTTCTATCTTTTAATACTGCACTATAAAACTTGTGTATTTTTGAACAAATTGTTCTCAAACGGTTCCAAATCCGATCACTAGATATGCTTCTACAGAATAAAGAAGGTGTCCGGAGCACGTAGCCGAAGGTTGGTCTAGGGGCTAAACCCCCACCGCGAAATTTTTCAAAGACGAATTTAAAAAAAAACATGTTTTTCGTCGACTCTTGACAAATTTATATCTGGTTTGGTTTGAACAAATTAATGTGAAAACGTTGAGGAACATTACTATTGCGAAACACCAAAGACACTGGTCACCTACTCAGTTTGCTGAGTGTGACATTCAGGTATTTGTGACGGAATAACAAAAGAAACTGTTGCTTTAATTCTTGCTGGCGGGATCAGTCGAGATGAGTGAGTCACAGAAGCAAGGGGTGCTCCAGCCAAATACGGAGGCTACTGACTTCCGGCCTTTTCGCATAAGACTCATAAGGCATTCGTGATGTGAAACATTTGCTGATGGTGAAAATGGAGGTTATGCTTCCGGAAGTCGCCTTTATCGAGTTCTACCATTTTGAGTACTCAGTTCTGATAGCGTTCAACAAATTAGCCTAGGCGAAATAAGTCGTTTTGCATAACAACTTGTTACACGTGATTGATCCTCATATATATGGACGATGAGGAAATCAATGCTCGGCTTCAAGGTCTAATACAATTTACTTGCACCGTGGAAATTCAAATATCCATGTGACTTTTGGAAGAAATGGCATTCATTATAAAGGACACATCTAGGAAGGATATTTCCATATATTAAACGGTGTTTTGTGGTGAGAATCTAGGTAGAACGATTCATTTCCTCCTGCCTGACTCTGCACGTACAAAACATAATGCGATAGTATCATTGCAAACATTACATCTTTGCACATCCATTGTATCCAATACCATAACCTGAACCACAAACAATTGCCAAGTTTTCGGCTGCTTTTCAGGGCAATATTGATGACAAAAGTTGCGTCAAGTATCTAAAAATCAACAGGCAGCACACCATCTTTGAGGAAATCCTCATTTGTGGTCTGTAAGGGCAAAAACAAGAATGAAATTAGATGTTCATGAACAGGATCATGGCAGTAATCACGATGATGACATTGAAGTGTACAAGATAGAAATGAACGACCACCAAGACACTGTTGGTTAGGCAAAATATTTCGCAGCCTTGTAAACAGGTCTCCACGCGCAATCGCTAATCGTTCGCACGAGATGTATTTTGGACAACCAGTAACGTTTTAATATTTTTATTCTTTACTGCATGGAAATATATAAATGACCCACGGTTCCCTTTAGCTAACGCATTGAACTGAATCAAATCAAATAATTATAGGGGAACCCGGAGCTATTAAGACAGTGGGGGTAACTCGGACCCCCTCGATATCTCAGAAAATAGCAAGACTTTCTGACTATCGTACATATTAGTGGTACCGCTACTCTGAAACATTAATTTTGAAAGCTGAATTTGATTCTTTGTTCTTTGTAGAAAGGAGATACAACGTGTTTCGTTTTTTTGCCATTCTCAAAACAAAAATCATTATAATGGAAAACCGTGATGAAAGCAACAAATATAAGTGAAAAAATAAGGTAAGTGTTTTGGAAAGCTTGAGGCTCCTATTTTATGGAATGATTTTTGTTTGGATGAAAACACAAATATTTTCGAGACGCTCACCACATTTGTGCTAAATGAGCGAACGGGGCTATTCAGACTCCCTATTCCGTCAACTACCTTTCAGCAGCTTGCGGCTGCGCACACCATTGCACATGGAACAGCAAAGAAAATACATGGGTCGCCAATCGACAGCTGTGACATAACAGATTAAGTTTTTGGATTTTTTTGCTTCTTAAGGAGTCTCTCTTATAAATTTCTTTATAGGTAAAAATAATTCAATTGCAAAAAAAAAATAAAGAAAAATTACGGTCAGAATTTCCCCGTAGGGAGGTCCGAATCACCCCTACATTTAAAAGGATGGAATAACGTAGAGGTTTGCAAATCGTCGCCTAGCGCTGCCATTGAGTAGTGAAAATGAACCTTTTATGGCATCAAAATGTAGCAGATGTTTTAAACTAACAATTAGGACCTTTGACCGGTAAATTTTCTAACATCTATCCACCTAAAAGAGCGATTTGCTTAAGTAGGTCCGATTAGCCCCGGGTTCCCCTATAATAAAAAAGCAGGAGTTTTGTAGAAAACTGAGCACAAATACTCTAAGACTGAGACTTCATAACTGATGATTCCCACGTTTAGCAAAACTGAGATTGATATTGGCCAAAATAAAGTTAGTTATTTAAATGACAAGTTTTGAACTTATACACAAATTGCATTTCTATAATAGCATTTTGCCAAGCATGCTTGGCAAAAACAATTCAATTTGCTGATACAGAGGAGACAGTTTTTATTTTAGTATCATTTTAATGTAATAGTATTTCTATAGGCACTTAATTTCATTTTTATATGGGTAATGCTTTCCGTACTAAAACACTGTTAATCAGGTAAGACCTTGAGGCCAAAACGTAGCAAAACAGCTGTTTTAGCGAGATGTTGATATACCCACGAATTATATACACTCGTATATTACTATATTTGATGATATGAAGACAATAGTTGTAGAACTAACTGACTTACTTTCCATTTGATGTCAATTGATACTAAATCACACATTAGTCAACCAATCATAATAAACCTAATATTGCTACCAGCAGCAGCATTTTAGTCGCTTTCTATCGTTTCCAATTGATGTCTATGTTTGAAAACAACGTGACGAATCAGCGAACAGACATCAATACACAATCATGGAAAGCGACTAAAATGTTGTAACTAGTTGAGACTATAAGTCAATAAGTTTGGATTGTTGTTTCACTTGAAACTGTTTTTCGAATTGCAATAAAATGAACCTGTAATCCAACAGACATTACAGCTTTGTACAAGTAGTCGAACATCTTCCAATATTTATGGTAATTTGGTAAAAAAATTAAAGAAAATTATTTTCATTCAATAAACAAATCGACTATTGAACAGATCAGTGTCAATATATTTGTTTAACGAAGTGACGAATTGACTTTGAAAGTTTAACCGAAATCATCATAGAAAGTTACTCTTCAGCGAAGGGGAAGTAAGTGCAATGAATTCTCTTCCATGTATTGGAAAATCCTGAAATTATTGAGCTTATTCATATTTGTAGTTGCTAGTTACTTTGGTGGTGTCATCAATGATACATTTAACAAACTTTTTGTAAACTAAAAGCTATCAGTAATCAGTGCTTAATGATTTTCTTTCGATTTGTGGACAATTTCAGGCCAATTTTCTTTATTAGATTAAATCATTGAAATATACATATTTTAATCCTATTGATCACGAAGAATCCTTCCTGGCAGGGGCTCTAATCTACCCGGCCAGGGTCATCCTTGAGGATAAAGGGCGAACACGAAATTATTGCGACACATTCAACAGGGCATAACTTTTTTACCATTGGGTAAAAATCAACCAAATTTTGCACACTTTCTCATTGATGTATATTGTTTACATGCTGTCAAACTCGAAGTCGTGTTTTTCGATTCAACGAAAATGGAGGTGAACCAACGCGAGTCGAGAGAACAAATTCTTTCCAAACACCTGGAATTTCTTGACCTTTCGCACCAGCAGTTGGGAAAAATGTTGAACATTCACCATTCAACCGTCTCCAGAGTGTTGAAGCGGTTCCAGGAGTGGTTGACGTTGGACCACGGCAAAGGAGCTGGAAGAAAACCGGGACCGGAGAAAGACGGAGGGAAAGGTGAAGCGGATGATTAAAGCAAATCCCAACGTCTCAAGCCGTGATTTGGCTAAAAAGATCGGCATGTCGCAGAGCTACGTCCTGAATGCAAAAAAAAGAGCTGGACTACATACATACAAGGTACAGAACTTCCCAAACCGCGATGAGCGGCAACAATCGACGGCTAAAACTCGGGCACGGAAGCTCTACGAGAAGATGCTGACAAAATATGGCTGCTGTGTGATGGACGACGAAACGTATATAAAAGCCGATTTTAGGCAAATTCCGGAGTTGGAGTTTTTCACCGGCAAGAGCAAGTTCTATCTGAACGACAAAAAAGAAAATGTCGAAGTTCTCATTTGGCAGGCCATTTGCTCTTGCTGACTGAGGAGTGAGCCTTTCGTGACAAAGGGCACAGTAAATGGCGAGATCTACAAATCTGAGTGCCTCGAGAAGCGCCTTTTGCCGTTCTTGCAGCAGCACGACGAAGCTCCGCTATTTTGGCCAGATTTGGCATCATGCCACTATTCTAAAAGTGTCCTGGATTGGTATGAGGCCAATTCTGTCCATTTTGTTTAAAAAACATAATATTGTTGAAGACTGCATGTAAAAATTAAATTATTGTTGAAGACTGCATGTAAAAATATTGTTGAACACTGCATATAAAAATTTCACCTGAAATCGGCGGCGCGGCGCACACCTCTTGTAAAAATACTCATTCGTTTTAGAGATATTGAACAATTTTAAATTTTTTGCACTAAGTGCAACTGCGTATAAGAGAGTATTTAGTGAATCACTGACATATACTCACCTTTTCTGATTCGCCTTTCTTGATTGTGTACCAACGTTTTAAGTTTCTTCTGGCGGTTGTATATTAGCCGTAAATGACGAAATCTAATTCTACACTAAGTAACAGAATATATTAATATACCGGCACTTCCACGCCAAGGTTTAACTTCCAAAGCTTTGGTTTAAAAACCGTTTTTAAAAAATGGAAACTTTCATGTAGGAAATTTATTGAATTGGCCTAAGATGGAGCTGTCGAATTTCACAAAAAGCTTTTTATGTTGCAAGTGATCTGTAGTTGTGTTAAATTAGGTATTTTTCTATTATATTTGGAACCGTCTACTGACAAATCTACATTTACGAATACCTCCAAAAGTGACTCCTTGAGGTCTCATGAAGGCCTGACACTAGCTTTATGATACTTTTGCTTTTCTAAACAGTAATAAAAATCTCAACATTCAAGAACTTCACTTTGTCAGAAAATGTAGGGCCATCGGAAGCTAAAACTTCGTAAAATCGCACTCCTGGTCCTTTTTTCAGTGCAGTACTCTACGTCACTCGTTCAAATTTGCACCGCTCTTATGGTAGTCGGTATTTGCTAGTATTACTGTTCTCCCATCCATTCTGGTAGTCAAACGGTGGGATAGCAAAATTCTTACAAGTTTCCTATCTCATGCCTCCACGCGAGTCTAAGTCTATTGATGATATTTGGTCCTTAGACCGCAGAATGAGAGGGTGCGAACAGAATGAGAGGGTGCGAACAGATCTAGTCGAGAAAACATTGCCGTAAAAATGAATAGTTGATCGGAAATTAGCCCCAATACGACTAATCTGACTAGTATCTATGAACACGGGTCAATACGTATTGAAAATTCGCCACGTCTGTTTTTATGAACCTAATTTAAAGCTCCGTTATTGCTAACAAGCCCGTGCATCAGGTTAACAATCCTTTATATTTCCCTTCAGTGTTCGGTATTATCGCTCGTATACTTGTATTCCACAAACAATCCGATATGGAAAATAAGAAATACTTTCCTTGATTTATAACATCTCTCGCTATTTTTGCCTGTATAATGTGTTATCACTCGGTAGTTTTCAAGCCAATAAATATATCGTAGAGAAGAAGTAGCGAATTCTGTCCAAATACTGTTGCAATAAATAGTGATCCGGCCCATTACGCGGATAAGATTATCTTTTCTAGGCAATACTCCCACGGTCGGCCGTGTGGAGTTCAAATTGCTTTTGTTTAGGGAACATAGTATACTCTCGGTAGCCGGCTGCCCAGAGTTTAAAAATAACCAAAAACTAAACAAGATCATCTCTTTTTCGAGTGATCGTGCACTCGAAGACTAACTAAACAACTACCTAATAAAACATGCTTTACAGGTCGCATCGTTTGCTTGGAGCGAATCCTAGACCTGATACCCTTCCAAACCACCAACTCCGCGACACCTATGGAAGAGTCTGATGAATCGTCGTCCTTCCGTTAAGTAGGTGGAGCATCAACACTTCCCGTCTACCTTATCCTTTATCCTTCCCCGTGAACGATGGAGATGGGGGCGGCCGGCAATGATGGCTATCATGCTGTTGAGGTTTTAATATGGGTCGGATTGGTATGAATTCCTACTTACCACTTCCTAAGCAACTCTTATTAGATAATCAGCAGTCAAACATGATGAAGTCAGTGTGCAATCCGCCAAAATCATCGTCACAACGCAACGCAACGCAACGCAACGCAAGTGCAACTGCGTATAAGAGAGAAAGGTGCAAACCAAGATGGACGAGCAGGTACTATTTTCAATGTCCGGACTACTCATAATAAAGGTAAGAAGGTTTTAAGCTCATCTTGTAATGTTTTTTTACTTGGGTATTTTTACTTACAGTCTTCAACAATATTATGTGGTTTTAATGCCTCCACATTTGTCTGGAGCACGGTTTGCATGAAAATTCACAGTGGAAAAAGTTATATTAAAAAAAAACTAAATTTGAGGGTGTTGCGATTGAAAACGCTTTACAAATCGATAACAATAAATCCTACAAGTTCAACTAGTTCAACAAAATTCTTTGTTACGAGCATTTCTAAAACTTTGTCGAAGACACCAACTTTCTACCTTGTCAGCATAAAAAGTTATTTTTTTCAATTTGATCGTAGTAAGCCAAGACTAATTTTAATTTCTATCAGATTGTGGGGAATATTCTTACGACCGATTCGTCCAAAGACCTCTTCTGAATATATTCGATGGTTTGGCCTCTAGTTAATTAAGTTCACGTTTTTGGGGTTTCCGACCACTATCCGACTCCTTCTCGATAACAAACATTTACCCAATTCATTGAGCAGAGTTGTCTGGTTCACAAGACTAGGTCCAACCCTCTGAAAAAATTTTCAAAGTTTGAGGATTTTTGTACGTTTCTTTTGAAATAAACGTTAAAAAATCAAAGCTCCCCCCCCCCCCCCTAAGCATTTTCTGCGCACGGGCCTGGTTGTATTGAACATAAGCCATGGAATTATTCTTCTGATCCCCCTCCCTCAACTCCCCTTAGAATAAAATTATACCCCCAAGGGTCTTCTGGACCTTGGCAGGTTTTCTTCAGGCGGAAAGGAAAGCCATTAAACCTTGTGCAAATTGCACGGGATCTGACTTCACGATTTTCTGCTGTAACAGAGATCGTGAAAGTAAATAAAGATAAACTTCGAGTTAGCATTGATAACATTAGACAAGCTAACGAGATAGTAGCCTGCGAACTCTTCACGCGTGAATATAAAGTTTATATACTTTCGCGCGATATAGAATGCGATGGAGTCATCTCCGAACCCAGCCTCACTGCCGAGGATATACTTAAGCATGGTGTTAGTTGTTTCAAGAACGCCCTGCTTAATAAGGTAAAAATATTCGATTGTAAGCAATTGTACTCAGTATCATATGAAGAAGAGAAAAAGTTTACCGACCATCCTATTCATTTCGTGTAACTTTCGCTGGGTCTGCTTTGCCTAGCCATGTTCTTATTAATAAAATTCGTCTCCCCGTTCGCCTTTTCATCCCTCGTGTGATGAATTGCCTTAATTGTAAACAGCTTGGCCACACAGCCACTTACTGTTCCAATAAGGTACGGTGTGGCAAATGTGGGGGGCCTCATCAAGAGGATACATGCAATAAAAACTTAGAAAAATGTTTACATTGCGGAGAAACTTCACACGAGCTCCTTGCATGTCCCATATATAAATTGCAGGAGGAGAAAATTAAACGATCCTTGAAGGAGAGATCTAAGCGCTCTTATGCAGAAATACTGAAAAATGCTACTCCTGAACCCACGGTCCCAGAAAACAGATACGCTATTCTATTGCCGAAAGAGTCTGACTCTGACGAAGCGTCAGAAGGTACATCATTTGTTTTACCTAGAGGATCCAGGAAAAGAAAACAATCCTCTTTTCCCAAACTGCGAAGCAAGGGCCTTAAAATTTCACCTCCAACAAATAAATTGCGGCCAAAGCTAAAGAATTCCGAATCGGAATTTCCGATGCAATACCGAAGCCAGTCCCTCCCGGTTTTGGTAATGTACAATCCAAACAGAACACCATTACTGGAAATAATAAAACTTCAACTTCCTCCGAGCCTCAACCGGGGATAGGTTTATTGAAATTTTCTGAAATTGTTGATTGGATTTTCAAAGCATTCAATATTTCTGAACCACTAAAAAGTATACTTTCAGCGTTCCTTCCAACAATTAGAACATTTTTAGAGCAGCTGATTGCTCAATGGCCCATCCTTGCAGAGATTGTATCTTTCAATGGGTAGTTCACCTCCTCCAATGAAAGATTCCATCACTGTTTTAAAGTGGAATTGCAGAAGTATCATACCTAAAATTGACTCCTTAAAAATTTTGCTGCATAATTTGAAATGCGATGCTTTTGCTTTATGTGAAACATGGCTTACCTCAAACATTAATTTCAACTTGAATGATTTCAACATTATTCGCCTAGACCGAGACACCCCATATGGAGGAGTGCTTCTAGGAATTAAAAAGTGCTATCCTTTCTATAGAATTAACATCCCCTTGTTTGCGGGCATTGAGGCTGTAGCTGTCCAAACGAATATTAAAGGCAAAGACATGTCTATCGCTTCTATATATATACCTCCCAAAGCTCAAATTGGACAACGTCAGATTTTTGAGGTAGTGGAATCCATGGCTGCTCCGCGGCTGATACTGGGAGACTTCAACTCGCACGGAGTATTGTGGGGTTCCCTCTTCAATGATAATCGATCCTCTTTGATATACAATGTTTGTGACGAGCTCAATATGACAGTTTTAAATACAGGTGAAGCAACACGCATTCCCAGACCACCCGCACGACCAAGTGCATTAGATCTATCTCTATGCTCGACATCACTTCGGTTAGATTGCACGTGGAAGGTTGTACCTGATCCTCACGGTAGCGATCATTTGCCAGTCGTTATTTCAATTAACAGTGAATTAGGCCTCACGAATTCAATCAATGTTCCTTATGACTTGACACGAAATATTGATTGGAAAAAATACCAAGCTTTAATTTCCACTTCTCTTGTTTCGACGGAAGAGCTACCACCTTCCAGCGGGTTTAATTATTGAAGCAGCAGAACAAACCCAAACGAAATGCAATCCTGGCATGATAATGAACAGCCGGCCTCCTAATCCCTGGTGGGACAAAGAGTGCTCGGATGCATATGAAGCTAAACAAGTTGGTTACAAAGAAATTATGAAACGGAAAGGGTGTACACGTGCAAACTTTGAAAATTATTCGATTTTACAAAACAAATTTGAGTCTCCGTCGTGCCAAAAAGTCTAGTTATTGGAGACGTTTCGTTGATGGCTTGTCAAGAGAAACATCAATGAGTACTCTTTGGAACACAGCCAGAAGAATGAGGAATCGAAACGTAACTAATGAAAGCGAAGATTTTTCGAATCGCTGGATATTTAATTTTGCCAAGAAAGTTTGTCCAGATTCTGCTCCTGCGTAGAAAATCATTCGCGATGCTCCCACAAGTAACGATTCCATAGATTCGCCTTTGACAATGATGGAATTTTCAATTGCACTCCTCTCATGCAACAACAATGCTCCGGGTCCAGACAGAATTAAATTCAACTTGGTGAAGAATCTGCCTGACCTAGCAAAAAGACGCTTGTTGTATTTATTCAATAAGCTTCTTGAGCAGAACATTGTCCCGCACGACTGGAGACAAATGAGAGATATCGCCATTCCAAAACCGGGAAAACCAGCCTCCGACCATAACTCGTATCGACCGATTGCAATGCTATCCTGCATCAGGAAATTGTTGGAAAAAATTATCCTACGACGTCTCGACAATTGGGTTGAGGCGAACGGCTTGCTATCAGATACCCAGTTTGGTTTTCGGAGGGGAAAGGGAACGAATGATTGTCTGGCGCTACTTTAGTCAGAAATCCAACTAGCTTACGCAAAAAAAGAACAAATGGCGTCTGTGTTCTTAGACATAAAAGGAGCATTCGACTCTGTTTCCATTGATGTTCTCTCAGAGAAACTACATCAATGTGGTCTTTCACCAATATTAAATAATTATTTATACAACTTATTGTCAGAAAAGCACATGCATTTTAGATTAGATAAAGTTAGATAAAACGATATAAATAAAGAAAAAAATAAACAAAGATTACAGAAAAACTATCAATAGGTTTACAATGAAATTCAAGAAAATAGAGAATAATTAAAAACATTCAAAATGATGATTATCCTCAGTGTTGGCATAAGAAAGTGAATTTTTTTATATAACGTGATAGTCTTAAGAACCTTTGTAACATGTTATGTAAAAAAACCCCGGCGTAAAAAAGCTTTTGCAAATGCCGTGTCAAATAAACGTTTTATGAAAAAAAAAAAAGCCATGGAATCGTAGTTTAGACAAATGAGAAAGGCACAATTGCACCACTAGATGGATTAAAACAGGTTTCTGATATTATAAGTACTTATATCTTTTGAATAATAAAAGAGTTAGAGTTTTGATGTGTGTGAAGAAAATGTTCGTCTTAAAAAACTCTGAAAAATATCCAAAAGATATGTTAGAAAAAAAATAAAAGCAGCAAAAGTTATAAGAATTGGCCCTTAGAATGTTTTAATTACTTTCACGGTTGACAATATAAAAGATATAACTTCTTTTTTATGATAATATTTCGCACTTTAGTAAACTTTTCTATTATTTTAAATGGTAGGTAGGGGGTTCTACATTTATTAAAATCAAAAAAATAACTTTTCAATGGTTCGAGAGTTTCAATATCTTCCAGAAACTTGAAGAAAATCAAATTCTAAAAAACTTTGTCGAAAACGCTGGAAGTCTATGTCTTGTACTTTTAATTTTAAAAGAAATTTACCGAAAAAATTATGGTGTTGCTTAAAAAATGGTTTTATGTCTGTAACTTTTGTTGCTTCTGTTTTTCATTAAGATGATCTTAAAAATACTTTCAGATATTTTGAAGGAGAACAGTTTGTTTTAACATACTGAACCTCTAGCTCCTTTCGTTATAAAGTTATATATTTTTACTAAAAATGAATAATTTTTTGTCGACATATACTAAAAAGCGTGATATTTCATATGATAGCAACGACATGTACGTAATGTAAGTGACTTAATCGAAGATAATACTATTTGAAAATGTTATATTTTTTGTGTAAAAGTTTTCATAGCTTTAAAACGAAAAAAAGATTAGTAGTTGGTACACTGAAATTTACTCTTTTTTTTGTAATATTCGATTTACATAACTTTTTTACGAACTAATTTCGAAATAACGCACTCTTTTTTATGAACTAAATTCGAAATAACGAACTCTTTTTGGAAAGTTCGAGGTCGTACATTACAGCATGAAGTTATATACCTATGTATTCTTAGTTAATTGTTACTAATATAAGTTGGGAATTTACGGAATGAGGTTGACGAGTGCATGACGGAAATCGATGTCTTGAGCCAGTTTCAAATCCAAGGTGGCGACTTCCGGTTTAGATAAATTTTCTATAACCTCAACAATATGGGTATTTTCGGAATGGGGTTGACGAGTGCATGGCGGAAATCGATGTCTTGGACTATTTTGGAATCCAATTCTCTATAACCTCAACAATATAGGTATTTTCGGGATAGGGTTGACGAGTGCATGACGGAACAGAACCCATATTGTTCGTTATCAAGAATAATGCTCAACCGCCAATCGTCATATTGAACTTGGAAAAGTTTCCAATTGTCCATTTTCAGCATCTACTTGGCAAGCCCATTCCAAAAATACCCATATTGTTAGGGTTATCGAGAATATTGCTCAACCGGAAGTCGCCATCTTGGATTTCAAAACAATTCCAATTGTCAATTTTCATCATCTACTTGTTAAGCCCGTTCCAAAAATACCCATTATGTCAGGGTTATCGAGAATATTGTTCAACCAACGAATATTAATAAGAATGTGAAGCAAACTTTTTTTACGAACTAAATCCCAAATAACGAACACTTTTTTATGAACTAATTCAATTTGCGAACCCCCGGTTTGGTTCGTAAATGGAGGTTTCAGTGTATATAAAACCAAATTATGCGCCCTAAAATAATCTTCAAGTTGTTCAGACGGTATTCTAGTGTAAAATAAAAACTACAAAAGTTATAGAATTAAAACCGTTTTTAAGGAACACCCTAACGTTTTTATTTGGATTTGTCGTCCAATGGAAAGTATAAAAAATGGAGCATATATGTCTTCAGCAATTTTTTCTGAAATGTGTTGTTCTACAACTTCATCGAAGACAGTCAAGCTCTACCGTTAAAAAGTTCAATTTGAAATCTTGCTGAAATTAGAACCACCCTAGCTTCTGTTTAAACTAAAAGTAAGTACGTTTGAGAAAGTTTAAAAAAAACTTTCTCAAACCTATTGTAAGGCTAAATTATTTAGTTTTATCAAAAAGTTAAAATTCCTGCTAAATTTACACTTTGGACCACTGTGAATTGTTTTAACGAGAGTAAATTGTAACTTTTATATAAAAAACATGTTCCATTGACTTAGATTTGGAATTATTTTCATAAGGAACATTTCAAAATTCCATCATTAAATTAAAATATGCGATAATTTTAAAGCTCCTCTCGACACAAAATCCTGGTTATAGGCCTGCGTTAAGTGTATGATCATTAGAGTGGGACACGGTTACATGAAAAAATAAAATTTTGCTCCGAGAAACATTTTGAGTTACATTTGGGTCCTAAAACAATCGTGCAAATTCTTAGCTCGATCGGTGAAACTATATTTTTGCACCCATGGTTTAAAGTTTACATGTAAATTCGTATAGGAAAATTAATTTTCACAAAATAATTCCTCCAGGAGTCTCCCATTACCTCCTAAAAATAAATCGATGTGTGGTTTTAGTAGAAAAATTAACAGTGAAAGAATATTTCGAAGACCGTGAAACGATCTGACGCTTGTGGAAAAAGTTATTAAGCAGAAACCGATTGATGCTTTGACGATTGATAAAAAGTTCTATTTTTATAGCATCACTGCTGCTGACAGTTAAATTATATACAAAATTTTAAACTTTCTCTTATTGTGGACAAAAAAGTCTCATTTTATTCCTAAAAACTATTGTGAAGTGACCAAACAAGTTAGATCGTTGATATGGACACAATAAGAGAATGTCAAAGAACATTGCATATGATTCGAAAGCCAACAACAGTGGTGCCAGGAATAATGAATATTTTATCAATCGTCAGACCATTAATCGGTTTCTGCTTAATAACTTTTTCCACAAGCGTCAGATCGTTTCACTATCTTCGAGACATTGTTTCACTGGTCAATTTCCTACTAAAAACACATATCGATTTATTTTTAGGAGGTAATGGGAGACTCCTGGAGGAATTATTTGGTAAAAATCAATTATTTGAAACGAATTCACAGTAAAAATTTTAAACCATGGGCGCTAAAATATAGTTTTATCGATCGAGCTAATATGTGCATGATTCTTTTAGGACCCAAATGTAACCTAAAAGTTGCTCGGAACAGGAATCTAATTTTTGTCCCACCCTAATGATCGTCGCAAAGTTCGAGTAATCTGATACATGATGATTGTTTTACTTTTGCTTCCAACTGTCGTGAAACATGTCCATCTCCTGGCATCTGCAGTTTTTGTTTTTCTTAAATTTTCAAATTTAATCGTCGGCTTCTTCCATTTTTAATTGGATGATAATCTAAATTTTCCGAACACAACATAAATTTCTAAGATTCATTAGTAACTGTTGGCAAAAACGCGCTCTTAGAACTGAAATTTCCCATTGAAACTCCGATCATGAACAGGCTGCACGGCGTATTGGCTTTGCTCAAACGGATACTGCACTCCCGACGAGACCGATAAATTTGGCTTTGCGTCCAATTTTAAAGCCAATCAACTTTGCTGGAAATCTGTACAAGCCGACTCAAATCCATTTTAATCCTTTACACCTCTCGTTATCGCGGTTCGTCACTGCAGTCTCTTCCACATCTTAATATTCCCCATTTCAAGAAATATAATTTCATTTTTATTACCCTCGATCCTCGTCGTCACTGCCGACGCTGCCGCTGCCGGGACTCACGCTTCACGCTATCATCGCTGGTCGTCCTGCGGTTTCATCGTCGTCGCGTCGCGTCGTCGTCATTGTTATTACTGGCTGCATTTCGATATTTACTTTTAATTTTGCGACTCTCCCCCACTTCCCTCTCACATCATCGCATCGCATCATCGGGGAGTTCGGGGATTTGACTTTACATGCAAATGTACAATCCGTGATCCGCGATCCGCAAGCGGCACAGACGGAGCGACTGGATTCCACGTTTTCCCGGCAATTCCATCCACAGGAACGAGATTTTTTTATCGTCTCAACTCTAATGGTTCCCCGCCACGGACGGACACGGGACACGGGGTTCTGATTCGCATCTCGTGTGTGCTTATCTGCATCGCCCGTAATGATTATAGCGAGCGCTCGATTCCACCTTCCGCGCAGTTGTTGGCATCGAATGGCTGCTGCCGTGTAGTTGTTTATTCATAACGCTGATTGCATTCGCCTGGGATGTCGGCGGCGGCGAAAAAAAATGTTGATTTTGGTTCCGCGCAAGGACCACGATTGAAATTTGAGTCCTCTTTTCGAGTGCAATCTTGTGCGAAGAATTCTTTGATTTGGCACGAACTGCACTGGGGAGGAGGTACGTTCGGAATCGAAGCTGCAGCAGATTGTGTCTGGCAGTCAGACGTGTACTTTTCCAACGATGGCTGCATCGTAAAAACGAGTCAAAGCAATTGACTTTTGAACTGTCCTCGCATATGAACAGAAAAAAAGTGAAAGAACTGAAAACCACCAACCGAAATCTAAATGATAATCCGGTCGTCGAGGGCCGACTTTTATCCGATGGGTGGTCTCCTTTTTCAAGTCACTGCTGCACATCAAATGCTAGGTTTTATGGGCTGCCCAAACTCGGATGACAGGTTATGGCTGGATTTTTTTTTATATTCAATGCTTTCGATTTTTATTACGTACCAGATTAATTCAGTCGAATATTTTCGAGGCTATCCAGGGCTTTAGGAATTTCGAGCGTAAGTATTAGTCTGACATGAATTACTAATAGTTCAGTGGTTGAGACGGTAAAACACCGGCACTTTCAGGTAACAGTTGAAGTATGGACACTGGTTTTCAGAAGTTTCCTGTAGATAATTTAAAAAATCGCACGACAAATTTCAGTTCGGAGGATATTAACCTCTTCAAGCCCATGTCCTCGCTGTTGTGCTATCTTATGACAAACGCCATTTTGGAGTAAACTGAGTTAGATATGCCACATCACTTTTCTAAAAAAAGTGGCGTTTTCAGAATTTTAACATTCTGCTTGGTTACTGAGAAATAGCAAAAAAACGTGCTGAGAATTTTTTTGCTTCAAATGACTGTGTCTGGGAATTGGTTCAAGTTATCTTGACGAATTAGATGGTTTTCAATGTAAAACTGTCTGAGAAACACAATGGCATCATAATCATTTACAAAATAAAAATATAGGAATTGTGAGAAAAATGCAGTTTAAGCTTTAAACTGGAAATAAGGCAAATTTGGCAACACTGTTACTATTTTTTCTAGATTCCCTAACTTATTTGCTTCAAAATGCACCTCACCGATTGTTTATAGACCAAATGAAGGTATGAATAAAAGTTAATTATTGATGATTTTTTTCTATGGAAAATTTTCCTTGCGCGATTATGACACGCCATACAAATTTTGTAACCTGTGACACGTGTGAGTGCGACTTTTACATTATTTATAAAAACTCGCAACATAGTCGACCGATCTTCGTAATATTTGAGAGATTAATACAGAATAGATAGAAGCATAAATTTTCTTCTTTGAATTATTTATACTATTTATAAGTTTCAAGATATTCAATCTCAAACTTTAAAAATCGTTTTTCTCGAAATATGCTAAATGACGCTTGTCATAAGATACCACAACAGCGACGATGTTGTGTATAAAGAACTATATCTTATGGGCAAAATTTGTTTACAAATACAAGTAATGCTAACAACTGGGGTTATAACCTTTCATTTGAACACTGATATTATCCGTATTATCCATATAACTTAAGTTAGTACAATCAGGGCCGGCGAAACACTTTTTTCCCGAGTGGGTAGTAAGATTCGGAATCATTTCTACTCGTAGTGACGAAAGTTCAGACATGGTGTATGTTAGTAAAAGTGAAAATTTCCGGATAATACCTGGTGGCTATTTGTAAATACCCTTTTGTTAACGGGCTGTGTGACCGACACTGAGCGAAAATGTGTTTGTTGATTACTGATACTACAAATCTTCCACAGCTAAGTACCAATTACTCTATTCTTTTAAATTTCGTTGTATTAATTTTCTGTTTCCTCCACTAAAACCTTTGGTACTTTCCAGAACCCTTTGCTTCAGTCAGGGATCATCCATAAATGACGTAGCATTATATGGGGGAGGGGGGAGTTTTGTATTTTGTGATGATGTGTGACGACAGGGGGTAGGGGGTCATGTCATGCTACGTAGCTTTTTTGAAGGGGAATAACTAACATCGAGGGATTGCCCTTCCTATGATTATTCTCAGGGATAGACCGTTCCAACATCAAATTACGGTCTTGTCAAATTTTGGTCCCAAGATTGGTACCAGACAAGGTATAGGCATACATAAAGCGAGAGTTTTGGTTTTACGGTTGGCAAGATCGACATTGCGTAAATACTGATTCACTTCCCAAAACAGAGGTTAATAAAAACGAAATTAATTAAAACAATACTCTTCATTCGATGAAGTATGGAATGTACTCTTTGCATTTTTTGGGCAAACATTTCTTAGTTATTTATGTGATAAATCATATTAGATTACCTTAGTTTGAATTATTTTGCATTGCTCCATTCCTGATAATGAGAAGGCGGACACTTAGATTAGAATGGTAATGAGAAAAGGCGTACAGTTAGGCATTAGAAGGTGATATTTAAGAAAGATCACATAGTTTCAACGAGTTTTCCAGTATTTCTTATCAGAGGACGCTCGAAATTTCGTGGAACAATGGAAGGTTAGGAATCCCAAAGGCACAAACAAGCCTTGGTTCAAGGAGATGGATAAGGCTTGTGACTTCATTCGGATGATGTCTCGGGTCATGTCCAGTCATTATACGTTGGATGAGCATCTCCGATGTAGTGAGGTCGTGGAGAGCGGTCTCAGCGCTTATGATGACAATTATCGCTACATTAAACATGTTATCTGGTCGTGCGCCTAGTGCCCTAGCGCCAGATCTTCGTTAAACGAATCCCTTCGGCCTCGATTCAGTCCGAGATGTGCTAGCTATCCTCGATCTCCCTATATGTCTCTCATATACAGATTTTTTAACGCGATAGATGGCCAAATTTAGTTATCTCTTCTCATTTAATTGATATGCTGTCAGCTACAGAGTTCCCAGCGGATCCAAAAAGGGCAGTCGGCGATCCGGTTCATGATGTCCTTTAGTATTCTTCCGTATGCCAAAAATCTGCAAATTTAATTTCTTCTTTTCCCTAACATTGTTGTCCGGCCTCTCTTCACTTTCCCTGATACGGTATCTTCTACTCTGATGTTGAAATCAATTCCTCCTGTGTATATCTTTTTTCTTCCTTATAATAAGCTTAATGGAGTTTCTCCTTGTTGCAATTGTTAATCAAATAATAATTTGTGCTAAAAAATAACAAATTGTGTATTAAATTATATTCCCCCTAGCATTACTAAAAAGTTTAAATTTTAAACAAATCCTGATTATTGTACCATATTTTCAAGAAATTTAAATTGTAAGCCAAAAGACATTTGTATCTCAATAAAAAAATGAAATTATTGTGCATCGAGAATTTCAGACGCATGCATTTTTTGCGCAAGACAAATATGCGGTTAATTTCAGATTTTAGTTTGTTCCAAACTTTCGAGCGGGTATTTCCCCTTTCGGTTATTTTCGAGTGGATAGTACTACCCATACTACCCACGCTCTCCGCCGGCCCTGAGTACAATAAATCTCATTAGAATTCGCTGTACAGCCAGAGACAGTTTCACTTACTTGTGTAAAATGATATTTTGATATGGTGTAAGAGGGTATAACACGCCTCACCGAGGCAAAACGCCTTACTTCTATTCCTAGGACCCCATCATTATTTGAAACGTCAAAATGACTGATAACAGTATAATTTCATAAAATCTTGGTACGTTTGAAATTTTTAAAATTTTGCAAAGCAACAATATACGTAAAAGATTCAAAAGATATAAGTTCCCACTATTTTTCTATAAGCATTTCAACCAATTGGGAAGAGTCGAATTTGGTAGAACTATTTCGAGCAACTTAATAGAATATATGAATTCTTATCTAAGCAGTGGCGTAGCCAGAAATTTGGTTTGTGCGAGGGGGGGGGGAACTTGGATGAAAATCGTTGTTTTTTTTAAAAAACGCTAAAAATTAATGTAAGTTAGATAAATTAGTGAAAGTTCAGGAACAAAATAAGTTTAACAGATGCTTTTCTTAATTTCTTTTATAATATGTCAATAAAGTCAATGAATGTAAATATCAAGTGCAGTTTTAAAGTGGAACAAATGTTCAAAAACTTTTGCAACACACATAATTTTGAAATCATCAACATTGAAGGTTTAAAAACTTCGAAGAAGCTTTCCAACATAAAAAGCTTATACAATAATTTTGGTGATAAAAACTCCTAGAAGTGATTATGGAGAAGTAACTCTTCAAAAATAGTAAAAGATTTGGTGTCTTCAGCAAAGTGGTTGATAATATCGTTTTGAAAAAGTTTGTAGAAAATATGAAGGTTTCATAAATGCAATGTATCGAGATACAAAACAATATTCAAGAAATTTTCTTAAAGCCAGTTCTTTTCAATAAAACTAGACTTTAGAGACTACACGGAATAGAATGGGAATTTTATTGTTTATACACAGCAGAAGAGGTTTATCAATTACAGTAAGATCAGAATAACTTGTTTTAAAAGTTTTTAAAAGAGTCCGGTCCGACTTAACACCGACCATATAGTCTAATATATTTCGATATTCTAAACACACAGAGTATTAGAGTCTTCTTCAAAATTAGTTATGGAATGACTTTAATAAATCTTTTTTTTTCTCATTTTAATTATAGAGGCGTTAACCTTAGGGTCCTTCGGCTCTTTGTTCAGGTTAGAAAAAATTCTAACCTTATGTGAGGGGATCGGGAATCGAATCTAAGTGAGATTCGTACAAAGTAATCGACTTACCAACTACGCTTTGCCCGCCATATTCAACAAAGTCGTTTGAAATAGCATTTTCGAAAACTTTGCTGAAGACATTAACTCTCGAACTAATTTTTTTGATGAATGTATACTTCATAATTACTTCTAGGAAGATCAACCTCCAAAATTATTTTATTATAAGATGCGCTGCTTTACGTTGTAATATACTGATTCAAAGATACTAAACATCCAAAGATGACAGCTCCGAAATAATGTGATCATGACCGAAAACATTTTTTTTTTTCGAGCAGTAATTTAACTTTACTTCACTATTAAAGCTCACAAGTCCAACACGAGTCCTGGTATACAATATTTTATCACACCATTCAATTGAACACTCAAATGTACACCAGTAGTAGCCACTAACTTGAACTATTTTGAAATTTTTATTATTTCCAATCCTGCTTGGCTATTCATATATAAAACGGCGCTACAGTGATTTTGTACTTTTCAAGTGACCTAGTATAGGTCGTAGATCTCCTCAAATGCAACTCAAGACAATGTTTAAAAAATGTTGTATTCCCTCAAAATCTTGATTTATGGCAAAAAAACTATTTTTCGGGACTTTCGGCATTAAAAAATTTCTACGCGGTCACTTTTCAAGCGATTTTAATTTTTTTTTGAGTGTTTTGGAAAGAAGAAGAAACCTATTTATCATCAAAATCGGTTGAAAATGGCAGAGTTATTATTTTTTTCCAAATTAGAAACTTGTTTGCATGAACTCTTAAGGGGTTAGTGAGGTATTGTCTCGCACTGTAAGATGCTATAATTATATCTTCCGTAATTTTTTTCCAATTTCAAGCTAAAAGTTCACACACATACTTTCGAATGTATAGTATACATTGTACACGTAATCGAGCAAAACAAAATAATTTTTTGAAAATTTTATATGAGACTGTCCTCTTAAAAAATCATGGTTTCTAATTTGGAAAAAAAATAACCTCTGCCATTTTTTAACCAATTTGGATCATAGATATACCGTTTGGTGCGGATTAAATGTTCTATCTAAATTTCTAATTAAACAAAGACACCTCCTAATAGATATGTAGAGCGATTTTCTTATTTTTAATGAAAAAATCGCAAAATAATGTGTTTCATATTATTGCTCCAAAACCGCATAGTACTTTTAAGAAAAGTACAAAACATAGCATATCGTTGGAAAAGTCATTTCTTTTTGTTTCCAAGACAATTAGAGAATTTAAAATCTGTTGAAAATTTTTTTGCGTGCTAAAAGTCCTGAAAAATGTTTTTTTTGCCATAAATCAAGAGAGAAATTAAGAGAAATAAGTTTTTTACACAAAAAGTTCTATAACTCTGTATCGGTTGAGATTTGATGGTATGCGAAGAAATTTTTTTTCTCCAAATGTGATAGGCTATCATCCCTTGAGAGGTTCTTAACCACGAACCGAAAACCCTGTATAAAGTTGAGTCATATTTTGGATGTTTTCATTTAGCTTTCAGAGAGAGTTACAGGAAATTTTAGGAACCTTTCAAAAACATATTGCTGTTGCTGGAAAAACGCGAATAACTTATGAAAAGGTCGTAATGAAATAAAATGATTGTGTTGTTCAAACAAAAATTTTAATATCTCGAAAACTACTACAATTCGGAAAATTTTCGTTAAGAGCATTTTGATTCAAATAACCGTTTAGAATCATAATCAGAAAGAAAATTGTATTGTTAACTACAACTAATATGAATTATAAAAATATGTCAAAAGTCGTTGTTAGGAAAACTTTTTTATTAAAAGCTTCTCCATGATCCAAATACACTGAAAAAGTTTCTTTCACATCTCTAAAACGATTAACATTAGATTGTTGACATTTTATGATGGGGTAACGCGAATATCTTATAAAAGGGGCATAATCACACGAACTAATTGTTTTTATTGGCGCAAAATTCCAAATATCTCGAAAACTAATGCATTTTGAAAGATTTTTGTTAAATGCATTTTGATTTAAAATGATACTTAGAATTATATTCTGTAATAAAATTACAGTTTTGTATGCCAAATAGTGCGATATTTTAAATCATTTGTAAAGTTATTGTTAGAAAAACTTTTTACCGATAAATTCTCCACCATGCAATCACATTCAAAATGTTTTTTTTTCTCTTGTGGTTTTTGTTGACAAAATATAAAAAATTTTAAAAGATGGTTATTCTTGCAATATAAATTTTTTACATAAATTTTTGTTTTTGTGAAAAATGGCACAAAATTTTTTTCAGCGGATAATTTTTTTGTGAAGAAATATTAATTTCATGTACCTCGTTCTTAGATAGTTTTGCTGTATAAAATATAGTAACCGAACAAAAAAAAATATAAAATTAAGGGGTTGTATACAAAGTTGGAACTCAAAAAATCGAAAAAAAGATTATTGCTTATTCTGAAAGTACACACTTTTGGAAATATCTGTACAAAATTTCATCCAGATCGGAGCACCAAATTTCAAACTACAGCCGTTCGCTGCGCGCTGGTTCTTCCGCGTATGAAGTTAACACAAAACTTTAACGTAATTATCTCGGAACTAAGTTGCTTGAAAAGTACCGTTGCGGTGAATGTGATATCGCAAAAACTATTCATCCGATTTTCATAATTTTTTTTAATTGTTTGTATTTACATTCTCGTGTACTTGACGGTTCCTTTTTCATCCTAAAATTTTTGATTCTTTGCCATGATTTTTTTTAAATTTTGAACACCACAACTCAATTTTTTGGCTAACATGTTTTGTCTGCAGGCAACATTTTTTTATTGGGAATCCGATCCGTACAAGTACACTACAACACATTTTTCTTCAATAATCTTTTTACTTTTTTAATAGGGGCAGTACACAAATGACGTAGCTTTTTTTGACGATTTTCGACGCCTCCCTCCCCCTCGTAGCATTTGGTCACAAAACTCAAATCACCCTTGTAAATAACGTAGCATTTCCCTACACCTCCCCCCTCTCCTTGCGCAATGCGGCCAGGAGATGAAAAAAGGAAAAAAAGTTTTTCAATTCATTTAAATACATGTCCTTACAACATGTTTGACAACTTTTAACAACATTTTCATTATAACAGCAAATTGCGTACAAAATAAGCGCATTTCATGACAAATATAGTGTTTATAGTTTTGTTTTGAATTTTATATGTCATGGAGCATTAAACGAAGTTCTCTCAGTTAAAAATCCTGCAGCTGCCCATTGGCAGCTTCTAAGAAGCTTACATTAATCTAAATTACTAAATTTTGTTTTGTTGAATCCGAAGAGAAAATTTAATTCAGCTAACAAACTAAGTCTACTAGTAAGCAACATAAGCTAACTAATGTAGTAAGTTAAATCTGCATACAAAATGTTTCGTGTTTTGCGAGCTTGCAACTACGGGAATCGGAAAATTTACCACATCAAAAACCGCGTGAAAAGTAATTTGTGTGAATTTAAATTTATTTCTCTTAGAAATGGAGGAAAATTAAATTGTTTTCTCTACTCAATGGGTTTTGTTGCCCTTAAAAAAAATTAAACTTAATGCTACGTCGAACAACTTCTTACCCCCAGTCTACTTTCTACTTCTGCCCAAGTCAGACGTACAATCGAACCAAGTGAACAACAACTAGCAACCTCTCGATCTAGTGTGCATTGTATCGAGAACAAAGGAAACATTTAATTTATTCTTGCCGTCATGAGTAAAGTTGACGAAAAAACTCTGCTCCGACCCAACTTTGACTTTAAATTCTGTTCAATAAGATTGAGTTTTAGTGAAGTGGAATACCTGCTGAAGGTGAAGATGCAGCTTAAGCTCCAGGAGGTTATGTATCTACAGTATCATCATCTTCGCAATGTAGTACTCATATCATTCAACACGTTAGCCAAAGCTGAACGTTTCGTTTCGCAGAACAACTTGAAGCACATGGCTGAAAGTAATAAAGTTGGAATTAAGATTCCCGTGTATATAGAAAAAGACTATGTAGATGTAAAGCTACATGACCTATCACCACGTACCCCTCCTGATCTAGTTGCAAAATACATATCGCAATACGGAGAAGTAGAATCCGTTACACCTGATACGTGGAGAAATTTCTTCCCCGGTACACCTAACGGTGTTCTTGTGGTGAGGATGCGGATCGAAAGACATATCCCCTCCCACTTGACTATAAAACTCAAAACCCACGAAGCTACTATTAATCAAACTACGTTATGCACCCATGAGGGACAAACTCCTACGTGCAAGTATTGTAATCAGACAGCACACCACGGACAACCTTGCACGGAAGATACAGAGGTGAATGCATCTCAACCGATTGCCAACGAATCCACGGAAAACCAACCCACAAAAGAGTTTTCAATACCAATACCCGAACCACAAACGGTTGCAAAACAGGAAAAGGACATCTGATCGCGAGCACCAAGACACCTTTAACGATAGAAGAGAATTAAATGATCCCCATGACGCAGTAGGCGAGCCGCGAAAGAAGGTCTCCGCTCGCACAAAAAAGTTGCGCGCGAAATCCAATAATATTTGCTCTTTTATTTTTATTTTGCACATATTGTAAACACATGAAAGATCCACGGCTCCGTTAAGGTACCGCTATGAGCCGTGTCAAAAAAACGAAATAAAAAAAAACTTCTGACCCTACCCTCACCCACGTCACGCTTCGTCTGAAATTCGGTATACCCCCCCCCCCCCCTATCCCCTAAAATGCTACGTCATTTATGCATGGCCCCATATCAGTTGAGCGGTTCGGCTTGGAGAGCGTTCATCGCAAACCTCTGTCAAAAAAAAAACTTTACGGGGGATGGGCCATAACTCCGCCAACCTTCAATATATTTTTTTTAATTCAACTTGTTTTTTCGAACTTCGATAGCACTACCAACGAGCTGTCTTTTGCCTTTTTCAAATAAAAATACATAAGGCGCTTTAAAAAATCGCGAACTTAGCACACTTTTACGCCACAACTTTTTATATAACCCCTTTATGCACGTAGAAACGTCTACGCCATTTTAAAAAATTGCGCTTCAGTCAAAACAATCTTATTTGTCTGTGGAAATTGTTTAGTCTTCCATGCCATTGAAACCTGTAAAGTTTCATCGGAATATAAGATGGTCAGTCACGATTTTAGAGATTTTCGAACGGATCTTCGTGCAATTCCTCGCTAGCAAATTCACGGGTGCGTACTTTATGAACCTTAGATCTACCTCCTAGTGGACACCAGCACCTGATGAGACGCGCATGTTTTTTTCTGCTAACAGAACAAGTTGGGGACAATAAGAACAAAATGAAAGTAATTTAACTAGAGTACGTACAGTTCAAAAGTTTAGGAATTTATACAATACAAATAAACAATATTAAAATGAAAATGTAAACATGCCGCAAATTGGCAACTACTTTCTCAACCCTCATACATGATTCAACAGTCATCATTCCACTCAGACAAGACCATACGTATTATCCATGCAACTTGAATGCCCCGTGGATCAGTTATCTAGTTGGTCAAATAAACACTTAACGAACAAATAAATTAGTTTGCTCAGTACAAAGAAATATCAGCTCGTTTACCCGGCGGATACGTGTTTCCTTACAATGCAATGGGAAGTCAACGAACATTTCAAATGACAGACGACAAAATATGTGCAATGTAGAAAATAATCGAATGACGACTTCTACGTATTTGATAAAAAAAAGGTCGGAAAAATAGTTGTATAACCAAAGATACTAATTTAAAATATAGCACTATTGATGAATCATCTAATGAAAATAGATGTAAAGGACGCGGACGAAAATAGCTGACCACCATCCTCCAACATATTGTTTTAATAAAACATAAAAACATTAAACTGAATAAAATCATTTTTTTAAAGATGCATTCCAAAATCATTTTTTTATTCATATAATGAAGATTTCTTGCATCCTCAGCAAATTTCGCGATATGAGTCAATCTACAACTTCTTTGAGAATAGTTTAGCTCGTGCTGTTGGTTCATTATGCTTTCTTACTTATTCGACCAATCATGAAGAGCAACTACAGGCAGCAACAACTGGAAGCTAAGCAAATTAATATCAACATGATCACATGTTTATCATCGATACAAGTAGAACGAAACCCATTTACAATTCCAACTTCATTGGCACCGCCAATTTTTATCGATTCTTCGTTATTCAACAGTCGCCCCTGCCGTTTCTGGCCTCAGTTCGGCGCAATGAAAAATCACATCCTTGGTTGCTTTCAACCAATCTGCCATAATTCGAATAACCGAATAAATTAGCTTCTGGATAAGTTCGCCCCATTGGCATTGATTGAAACATCATTAATCACGAGATTTCTGTGGTCTCATTATGAGTTTGCACCGTCCAAAGCCGCCCCAGGCACAGATCGGCAGTAAAGTCCATTAAAACCGAACCGCAGAAGTTAGTACCTACCATCGCAGCGGTCGGACTGAAAACTTTTCCAGCTACCAAGCGACCGACACGATGGCGGTGACAGCATGGCGGAAGATCCAAAGGTACCTTTTAGGTCACACGTATATGCGAAAGGATTGTCCAGTCCGCAGTCTTCGGTTTACCGACGGCTCTCCTCACCCGTTAATTAATGGATGCTTTTAACGCACAGACACCGAGTTCGAGAAAGTGAATTACGACATCCTCGTCCGAGTCTTTTCATCTCCTGGCCCGTCCGTAAGGCTACTGCAATCAACGAATGCAGTCGTCTCCTCGTGGCTACCCACACCAGTTCCGATCAAACGCTTCCGAAACCGTTCTCACACAACCACAAACGGTGCGAATATGTGTGCGAGCCCAGATGTACGATCAATCACTTACTGCAGCATTTAATCCGATTCTCAGACAACAATGTGCAATTGCAAAAGTGTTACACAGCTGGATGCACATGAATGTGATTTAGTGCAGTGTCGTAAGGTGCATTGGAAAGGGAGCTGTCCCGAACACAGGACATTCTCGATCTGTGCTCTTCGTTTCATGATTTGATTTCCTGCCCAAACAAAAAAGCTGAGCTGCACATTGTATTGACGCAAATGAAATGAAGAATTGTAATCTGGCAAAAGACGACTTTTTACATTCTTTATCAAATTATAAATTCTTTAGTCTGAGATTGAATGACATTATAGCGTGAATTGCCATCCAGTGGAGCATATCGTACAACTGCTATTCCCTTAACAGCTCTGCTCTGTTTGTGACAATCAACGGCAGCATGAGACTGCATTTCATTAGACTCCTCCTCCGCCACCGTGCGTCTGCCCCGTCCTATCCTCCCTTTCGCCCATCGTAATCGGGGCTGATGCACAGCATGCAACTGCACATAATACGTAATAGTAATTCTCAAGCTCCGGTGACTCCCGTTCGTCTCTGTTGTCCCGGCACACGGTGGAACCGCTTCGAGGAAAATTTGGCCAAAACCAGCAATATAACACTGACGCAAAATCAGTTAAAGATAAATTTTCAATATTGCTATTAAATAAGTTGTAATCTTATACAAATCTGTTTATGACGGAATTTCCCTAAAATTAATTATTGTATAGGATATTTAAATCCGATCCACTGTGCAGCAGTAGTTTAACCCCGTCGGAGTGCAATGTGCATTTTCTCTTGGAAACCCTTTCCGGTGGTCTCCCACCTTCTTGGGAAGCGCGTTCACCCGCAAAATTCTATTTCCCATCGCAGCCGCACCGAACGAAGCCGACGCTAGTGGTGACAAGGTTCTAGCACTCGGAACTTCAACCCGGCCCCCCGTACGCCACTGTTTTCCCCTTTTTTCCGCACTATTGATGCAGTTTGCTTGGTCTACCCGGGTCGAGACACATTGCATTTGGCGACTGCTGCTGCTGCTGCTGCGGCCGGAGTGAGTGCACTTTCGATTGGGTCGCACCAAACAACAATGCTCCTGTGTTCCCGGTTCGGTGCAGTGAGGGAAAGCGCACCAGACCAAAAACTAAATCGAGACGACCAGGCGCTGTTCTCCCCCGCAGTCTGTCTGTGATTGTGTGTTGCTACAGGCGCACGGTAGTACCGAGAGTTCGTTACAACGAGCACAGTAATACAGTAATCCCATTACAGCGCTGTGAACTCAAAGTTTCTTTCGCTTTGCCTGACTTGGCTTGGGATGAAGCTGAACGGGATTGGGTGCAGGATGATTTATATGTTAATATGCTCTCGCACATATATATATTTTTGTGGGAATTTGCAATTGTCCGATGACCAAACTGTGTACTGAACAAACATTTCACTTTTTTCGCTAGGAAACTCTTTTGATTTTGCTTATATATTATTCATTGGTTTTTTACCAACGCTGTAATTAAAATATGTGAGAAAATGAAATTACCAAACAAAATTGAATACTATGCATATGTCTCCTTAATGGAGAAAACTGTATTTTCTCCACTAAGGAGAAAATTATTTTAAAAATTTGCACATTATAAGCACATCACCTATAACTAAATTAGTTATGGAATTGGCGTTTCGACTGCGTCTCACCAGAATCAGGCACTAACTTAGTCACAAAGCTAAACTATTGCTGGATTGACACTAACTCCAAAAACACTATTTGTATTTCTGAACAAACCTCTAGTCCTGCGTATCGTCCCACAATAAAATGATTTCTGTTTAAACTGATGAGAATTAATGAAGTCGAAGCTTGGTTTCCTTTTCTTGTGGGACATCACGCAGAACTCAGAAACATAAATAGTATTTGCTTTTTTGGAGTTAGCGTCAATCTTAATTCAAATTAGTTTTATACAAGTTTTATGGTAGTTTTATCTAAGCATGATAGAATCCATCTGGTTCTATCATAGCTTTTTCCAAGTAAATGTTGTCATTCAGAATTAATAGTTCTTAAGACTGGTATAACAACACTTGAAGACACCTCCATAAAACTCCACCTTCGATAAGTATAATTTCTCTTATGAGCAGTTTTAAGAGACTCTCGAACTGAACTCTTCCTTAAAACCTAGAATTTCGACCTTCATAAACTAGTCTTTAGAGTTTTAGAAAAGTTTTAGGAGGCTCTCCGTTTGGTACATGCTCTCGGGAAAGAACATTACATATATACAAATAAACTGTCACGAGAGACGCCAACAAAAAGAAGAAAATGAAAAGTAAAAGAAACCGTAATTTAGTCGAATATTGATACTAAAATCAATAAAGGAAAAATAGTATGTAACGTTTATTTAAAACCATCCATTCCATCTTGTTTAAAAACTAAACTGTTTCACTCGAATTCTGTTCATCGGATGCTTCACATGACTGTGGTATTCTCATTTGAAATACAATTAAATTCAATAATCATAGAAATATGCAATACTTCAGACGCAGTCCCGGTTTTGTTATACCTCATATTTGTAGGTCTGTTTTTGTATTTCGACGTCAATAGCGTATTCCCGCCCAGTTTTTATCATTGCTAAGGTTTGCATGATTTTGGCCTGATTTTCCATGATATTGCGTTGATTTTCGAGTACAGTATTCAAGCTGTTGGTTTGAGTTGCATTTCTGTCCGTCAAGAAGTTGATTTGGGATGATTCATCATTGTCTGCTAATGACTCCGTGTCAACATTTTTCGTGCCATTAATCAGTTGTTCGTCATTCACATTCACTGAAGCTGTTCTCTAAAATAGAAATTTGGAATAAAATACGTAAATGAAACTACTAGTTATTAAAACTTATGCGTGCTCTGTCAACAGGAATTGGATCAGATTTGCTTTCCACTTCCAACTCTTCCGAATATTTTGTCTTTTAAAATATTGTCAACCACGTTGTTGCAATTTTTCACTTTAATGTTCAATATGCACACGCTTTTTCGCAGGTGGTACAGGAATATCTAGAACAATTTGCCCACCAAGTGCTTATTTGGCCATCGCAGGATCCCATTGACTTCCCAGCGACTGGGTACAACACTAAAGCAGATTTCACCGGCTTCGATTGTCTCAACAGTTTTGAAAGCCTTTCTTTAAGTACAGAACTTAGTAATCAAAAACTAACTGGTAATAGGATGGAGAGGAAGTTTAAATTGTAAAACACAGCTGTCAAATGGCAGCCTAGACCAGAGATTGTGCTTATATTGAGATGCACGAAGACTGAAACCAAAAGTTCCAATCGTACCCAAACCAACGGTTCCAATCAAGCAATGTAAAGAAATAGGGCGGATTTATGAAGTATCGCGTAGTGAGTATTAGGATTAAAATAAAAAGAAATGCATTTAATCATATTTAAATACTTTATAGACATTGTACGGACGTAAACGACGAACAACCCTCTACACAAGCAATCGTCTAAACTCACGCCGGGCGACGAGCGTGTTAGCCCTGATTTCGCCTAGCCACCTCTAACAATCAGCGCTGTGATTTGGACTAGTGTGAGTGATTGAATTATATGAGTAATAAACCAGTTGAATTAATCTATCCACGAGGTTGCACGTTTTTTTTACTCCGCTCCGTCCGTGCAAGATTTTATCTGGTTCCGCGAATTTCGGTCTTCGTTCGTCCAAAAAGAAGCTGGTCCTTCGAGCCGGATATGCCATAAGTTTACCGGTTACGCGAGTTTTCGTCGGTTATTTTGCAAACTTTTCGTCTACTACAGCCTCGCTTCAAGATGGACAAATTGCTCCGTAAGAGGAAATCGCACGCCCCACGACTCGAACGAGTTGGCCGCACTCTGGAAAAAATGGAGGATTCGGAACACGTCGAAGCCGAAGATGTCATCACTGAAATGGATAACCTCAACAGCATTTGGTCGTCCTATCTCGCCGTTCATCAGACAATATTAGATTTGGCTGAGGACGACGCCGCTTACGAGGAAGTGATTCGCCATCAGATTGCTTTCGAGGAAGAATATTTGTCGCTCAAGAAGGGTTTAGGAAAGTTACAAAGGCGCATAGAATCCACCGAACACGAGGTCACAATCAACCAACAAAATGGTGGCAATACCAGCGTCATCGAAACGCTCATGCAGCAGCAAGCACAGTTTCTTCGAGCAATTGCAAGCAATGCAGGAGCTTCAACTTCATCGATTCCTCCTACAAACAACGAAGTACAGAACGACATTCCATCGCTTCCAGATTTGAGGCTGCCCAGAATGAATCTGCCGATTTTTAGCGGTAACTTTTTGGAATGGCAGTCGTTTTACGATCTCTTCAGTGGATCCGTGCATCAAAATCCATCGCTACGTCCGAGCCAGAAACTGTACTTCCTCAAAACACATTTGGCAGGTGAAGCAGCAACGTTAATTTCACACCTAAATGTGGAGGATGCCAATTACCAACCAGCACTCCAAAAACTTCGAGAGCGATACAACAAACCCCGCGAGATAGCTAATCTGCACATCACCCGATTCTTGAGCCAGCCACATTTGACAGCTTCGTCCCCCTCCGGCTTGCGCTCCCTCCACGATGTTTCAGATGAAGTGATTCGGGCCTTGGCAGCTCTCGAACGTGAAGGAAGAGATATTTGGTTAATGCACATCATCTACGAAAAGCTGGATGCGCACACTAAAGAATTGTGGTGCCAGAAAATAGTTGAGCTTGAGGAGGATGCCGTCAACTTCGATGCGTTATTAAGGTTCATCGACAATCGAAGCTCCGCTCTGCAATCGTCGCAACGCTCCCGAATTTCCAGCACCGCTCCAAACAACAAGCCTCAGATATCAAAGCCGCAGTATAGACCATCTTCTGTTCTTGTGGCCACAAACCAAATGCAATTAAATTGTGGCATTTGCTCGAAACCAGGCCACCAGCCATACCAATGCGGTAAGTTTACACACGCTAGCTCATCTGACCGATTTTCTATGGTTTCTAGGCAAAAGCTATGCCAAAACTGTTTGAGACATCATAGTGGCGAGGCGTGCAAGGCTGGTTCCTGTCGAAAATGTGGTCTGATGCACCATACTCTACTTCACAACGCCTTTCAACCCGCAGCACAGTTCACATCGACCGAAGCACCCGTTTCTACTCCTCCTCAAGCCCTCATTTCAGCCATCAATTTAGCCGACCATCTGGATGGGACGAATGTGCTTCTCTTGACAGCTACCATTGATGTTTTCGATAAATATGGTCGCCCCCATTCCGTTCGCGCAGTGCTCGATTGCGCGTCGCATCTCAGCTTCATCAGGAAAGATTTATGCGATCAACTCGGCATTGAAAAATCCCCCATCAACCTAGACTTTCAGGGGATTTCATCCACAAGCTCACACTCTAGTATGGGAGCTTCAATTACAATTGCCTCCAGATGTTCGCCCTACCGGGCCAATGTACCCTGCGCTATACTGGATCGAATATCTGCCGATCTACCACTACGCCCAGTGAACATCGACGATTGGCCAATTCCGGATTCCGTTTATTTAGCTGACCCGCAGTTTCATAATCCCGGAAGAGTTAGCATGCTTTTGGGCCTTCAACCATTCCTTGAGCTACTGGAACCTGGGCGAATTAACCTTGATTCAACCGGTCGGCTACCTATTCTTCAGAATACGAAACTAGGATGGGTAGTTTCAGGTCGTTACGAGGAACCTTTACATTCGTCTCCGGTTACCTCCACCTGTCTAATAACCTCTGTAGACGACCACCTTTCTCGGCAGTTGCAGAAGTTTTTTGAAATGGAAGAGTACGTGCACCAAGGAGCTCACTTCAGTGAGGAGGAGAAGGCCTGTGAGGCACATTTCGAGCTGCATACCATTCGCGATAACGCTGGTCGATTTCAAGTTCGTCTTCCTTTTCGCGAAGACCCTACATTGCTCGGGGAATCTCGCAACATCGCTATTAGGCGCCTAGAGCAAATTGAACGCAAGCTAGTCAGAACTCCTCTGCTTATGAGCCAGTATCACTGCTTTCTACGTGAATATCTCGATGCTGGCCATATGTCTCTCGCCAAAACACCAGCACCGATTGGCACGGTATACCTTCCGCATCATTGTGTCCTGAAAGAATCTAGCTCCACTACAAAATGTCGCGTCGTGTTTGATGCATCGGCGAAAACAACGAGTGGAAAATCACTAAACGACGTGTTAATGACTGGTCCTGTTCTCCAAGATTCGCTTATCGATATTCTGCTGCGATTTCGATTCCCAGTAGTAGCGTTAACCGGTGATATACAGCAGATGTACCGTATGGTACAGGTGGCGATGGAAGATCGCGATTACCAGCGAATATTATGGCGATGGAAGGCAGAAGACACCATCGATGAGTACACACTGAACACCGTCACCTACGGTACGAAAACGGCGTCATACCTTGCAACGAAATGCGTGCAACAGCTGCTTAACCAGTATGCAATGAGTGCCCCCACCGTGGTTCAGAAGGCACTGAAGGGGACCTATGTTGATGACGTTTTAACTGGTGCAGACTCTCCGGAAGAAGCTCAGCAGTTGCGGCGACAGCTTTCAGAAATATTTGCGTCCGGTGGATTCCATCTACGGAAGTGGGCGTCCAATTGCACAGCAGCCCTAGAAGGAGTACCTGAAGCGGATTTGGAAATAAGGATTCCGGTCGAACTAAATGGAAACGAAACCATCAAAACCCTCGGAATCCACTGGCAGCCGTGCAGCGACGAGTTCCTGTTCTCATATCAACCACATAAGATCCTTCAGCCCACAAAGCGCATCATCTTGTCACAAATCGCCAGCCTGTTCGACCCCCTGGGCTTGCTGGCCCCAATCATCATCAAGGCAAAATTAGTGATGCAACGATTGTGGGAGCTGAAGGTGGACTGGGATGAAACTCCCCCTGGTGAGTTGATCAATGACTGGTTAGTTTTAGCACAGAATCTGTCGGTTCTCAATTCATTTCAGATACCTCGACGAGTCATCAACACGCAAAGGCCATTGCGAGTCTACCTGCACGGCTACAGTGATGCTTCCGAGAGGGCAATGGGCGCTTGCATCTATATTCGCTCAGTCGATGAAACAGGAAACTATTCATCTCATCTTCTTTGTGCTAAATCAAAAACCGCACCAATCGGAAACGGAAGGTCTACGATACCTCGCTTGGAATTGTGTGCTGCGGTAATATTAGCTCGTCTCATCAACAACGTCACTGCAGCGCTGTCGATACAATTCCACGAGATTCGTGCCTATAGTGATTCACAAGTAGCTTTGGCATGGATAGCTGGGGGTGCCTCAAGATGGAAGACATACGTCGGAAACCGCGTGGCGGAGATCGTAACCCACTTGCCATCTGTAAATTGGTATCACATCGGCACTCACAGCAATCCTGCTGACATAATATCTCGTGGTGCTCTCCCCCTTGGTTTACAAGGAAACATCTTCTGGTGGCACGGCCCAGACTGGCAACACTCGTTACCGCTTCCAGAACTCAACGTCGCACAAAGGCAGCAAGTCGATCGCGAACGAAAGTCGGTGACAGTAAGTCTTATGATAGTATACGAGAATTGCTTTTTGGATGAGATGTTAGCTCGATACTATCCGAACAAACAAATGCTTCTGCGAGTCACCGCTCGTCTTTTAAGATTTGGTTCCGGCCGTCCTGGACGTTTGACAGCTGGGGAGCTGGACCATGCCCTTATGATTTATGTACGACACACGCAGCAGAAGCACTTTTTGAACGATATTAACCGCTTGAAGGAAGGCAAGAGCGTACACCGCGGAAGTTTTGTCTATTTGTTGGATCCTTGTTTGGATGATAATGGTCTCCTCAGGGTGGGCGGCAGGCTTCGGCAATCTAAACTAAGCTACGACACGAAACATCAGCTGCTATTGCCACGCCACTCCATTCTGACATCTCTAATATTGCACGACGAACATGTCCACAATCTGCACTGTGGACCACAAACCCTGCTGGCTGTTTCTCGACGGCGATTCTGGATACCCTATGGAATTAGCGCAGCTCGTAAAGTTTTTCGACAGTGTATAACTTGTGCTCGGTTACGACCACTACCCTTACGACAGCAAATGGGGCAATTACCATCCGCTCGTTTAGAGCCACAGCCACCGTTCTCAATAGTCGGAATAGATTATGCTGGTCCGGTGAATATAATAAGTCGCAGAATGCGCGGTGTTGCAGCAAGTAAGGGCTACATTGCTCTATTTGTTTGCTTCGTCACTAAAGCGGTATCGTTAGAAGCAGTTTCGGACCTCAGTACATCATCGTTCCTGGCGGCGTTTTCGAGATTCACCAGCCGTTACGGTTTACCAGCCAAGGTGTACAGCGATAATGCAACAAATTTTCGAGCCGCAGCAAAACAGCTGAAAGATATCGCTAACCTTATCAACTCTATTGAACACCAGTCAATTGTGGCAGATTTTCTCGCCGACAAGGGGGTGGAATGGAATTTCATTCCGCCACGTTCACCGCACCACGGCGGACTCTGGGAAGCTGGTATTAAAGTCGCGAAGCAGCTGCTATCAAAAATATCAGGTAATTTTACGTACACGTTTGAAGAATTATCGACTCTTCTAGCACAAGTTGCGGCATGTATGAACTCGCGACCCATAACACCCATCTCCAATGACCCAAGTGATCCGGAACCCCTGACACCTGCTCATTTCCTGATCGGGCGACCCTTGACAACAGCACCTGAGATCAACCAACTCGAACGCCGTATCAGCTCTATGGCACGATGGCAATTCGTCCAGCGAGCATCGCAGGAATTCCGTGCGCGATGGCAAAGGGAATACGTACGATCACTTCAAGCGTTTACGAAGTGGCAGAGATCATCAGCCAACGTCAATGTCGGAGACTTCGTACTTCTTGTAGGTGAGAACGACAAACCGAAGCAGTGGCCACTCGCACGGGTCGTGGCTGTTCATCCAGGACCTGATGGGTTGGTCAGAGTGGTATCACGGAAAACCCGTAATGGAATTGCACAGCGAGATATTCGGAGAATTCGTTCAGTTCCAATGGACAGCGATGAATACGTTCCAGGGCGATTGCTCGAGGAAATTCCGGACCGGAATTTGGTGGGCGGCTTATGTACGGACGTAAACGACGAACAACCCTCTACACAAGCAATCGTCTAAACTCACGCCGGGCGACGAGCGTGTTAGCCCTGATTTCGCCTAGCCACCTCTAACAATCAGCGCTGTGATTTGGACTAGTGTGAGTGATTGAATTATATGAGTAATAAACCAGTTGAATTAATCTATCCACGAGGTTGCACGTTTTTTTTACTCCGCTCCGTCCGTGCAAGATTTTATCTCGTTCCGCGAATTTCGGTCTTCGTTCGTCCAGACATACATACTATATAACTTTTATGATACAAATAGAATACGAGTAATTTTAAACATATTAAAAATTATAAAGCCCTTAATAGACTGTGAAGTCTTATTATTAACTTATTGACTAGTAATATAATTTTCATTTTACCATAAATTTAAAATAAATGTGGCAGTATGGTTGTTATTCGCCAGCTGTATTCTCGATATATTCTCGCGAAATGTTCTCTCTAGTGCTACGAGAAACATGTTACGCAGATCAAAGCGTTTCTGAATTTCATGTTTGTGTATTTTGCGGAATACTTCGAAAAAGCAATCTGTCATGCATTTATTCAAACTACAAGTCACTCGATGTTTACACAAATCTCCTGATTGCCAGAACTGGCAGTCAAAATTGCTTAGTAAACCGTGTAGCCAAACCTCTTTCTATCTCCGGGCGTCTTTTGTTAATAACATCGTCTTTGGGCTAGCCTCTTATTTACCTAGACTCATTTATCAAAAGTGTCTATCTATATATATAAAAGTCAATGTTTGTATGTATATGATTTACGGACTCCCAAACGGCTTAACCGATTGCCGTAAAAATTTATACGTAGTATAAATTATCTGCCCGCCAGATGCCGCTTCGGAACAAATTGTGTTTTACTCTTATTTCGTTGAAAGTCGCAGCAACGCACGACAGGTATTAGCTAGTTCAATATAATCTGGAATTAGGATTTCTGACAGCTCATTTACAACCATGCCAAGTCAAACCACAGAAGCTTGATATGTCTTCCGCACGAAATAGCTAACCTCAACCGGCTTTTGCAGTGCAATTTTTTTGTTTTCCTCACGAAATAATGCGGATGTTTCCTTTTTCTTTTTATCCACTCTGACCAGCTTCACATATTTTTAATAGACTTGC
This sequence comes from Topomyia yanbarensis, assembly GCF_030247195.1. NCBI lineage: Eukaryota > Metazoa > Arthropoda > Insecta > Diptera > Culicidae > Topomyia > Topomyia yanbarensis. The sequence continues at coordinate 323,879,610 of NC_080672.1, read as the reverse complement.
TGCATTTGACAGTTACCCCTGATTGCATTTGACAGTTACCCCTGGCTGCATTTGACGTTCGGTTTCTTCGTGTTTGCACGTCCCATCCCAGGTCAACGCTATCCGTTGGTTACCAATTCGTGATTCGCTGAATAAGGCAGCTGCATCCCGGATCGCGCGCATTTGTTTCTCGTGTATTTCAAATGGGAACTTTAATTTTTCGTGACGTAAATAAGGCTACGCGACAAATCAAGTTTCTCGGGGAATAACCTAATCGCGGAAAACATGGCGGATTTTAGCAAATCTGCACGCAGGAACCAATTCGACATGAAATTTTTCCGTCGACAAAATTGGTGTTTAGTTATGTTCACAAATCTGAGTTATTTCAAAACTACTGTTATTTTTTAAAAGCTACTAGTCGGAGAGGCAAAAATCTTCCGTGATCAAAATCCGTCACAAAAACTCATTCCAGAATCCTAGAACAATTTCCCAAGATATACCGCTGCCTTTAGATATTTTTTACCTAAGTTGCACTTTAGTTGCCGAACTAAAAAGCTACTAAATATCAAAAACTCATGTCAAGCTGACTTTAAAAACTAAACAAAGAATAATTATTGCTCTGAACAGATGCATTCTACACTTCTACCGACGATTTTTGATATCTGTCAATTGATCCAATTAGCTAATCGAATTCGTTATTTCGACAGAGATGGATAGATCAAGCAGCATATCCAGCTTTTTTAAATGTCTAAAAACCGAATCACAAGTTAAAAGTACTAGTGTTGATTAAAAGAAATAATAAATCATAATTTCAAACTATATTCAAATTCAAGTCAACTAAATATTGTTTATAAAGCGCTACCTAGCACATAACGAGTCAAAATAACATAACGAATGTATGACTTCAAATGTTCCTTAAGTGGAATATATAAAACTTTCTAGCCTTGTGTTAGTTTTGTCGTTGTCTTAAAGATATCTTGAATTCCATTAAAAGAATACATCGACAAAACTATTACGTTCTTAGGGAACCTTGGAAAGTACTCTTAAGAACCTTCTTAAGAATAGGCCTTTTTCGTCTTAAGAAGGTTTTATGACAATTTTGTAGTTGTTAGGTAGAATAATACATCTTTACTCGGTTTTATACAACTAGTCATGAAAACCTCTTCAAGTATACCTTAAAACTAACTTTGTTACTAGGGCTGTCACTACGCAAAATTTCATAACAAATTCAAATATGAATAATTCACGGGTACGTTTTAATGCATCTATATTTTCCTGCAACGAGAATCAACGATAATTGTATGTTCTTTCACTGTAGCAACGAACTGACTGAGTTCCCGGAATTCGATTAATATTAACGAGGTTCAATTTTTTCTCCTGGTTTTTTTATTGTTCCTCAAATTTGAACTTTTCGAGATCCGGAAGGTCGAATCTTACATTCTAATCGACTCTACCTGACGCAATGGGACAAGTTTAAGGATCCTTAGTGATTTCGACACAAATTTCTTTCATTCGATCTGGTCACTAAACTTTATAGCCCCTGGTTTACCTAACGTTTTTCAACAGTAAGTCTTTCTTAAGACTACATACCTATATTTTTTCCGCGATCAGTCTTTCTGAAGCCTACCAATATTTACTACTCAATCAGTCTTTTCCAAGACTCAATCACTTCTCACAAGCAATTCAGCCAAGAGAAATATTCAATTCTGGATCCACCCAGAAAGGCCGTGTGCCAAGAATTAAAAGACGAAAACGTATAACTTCTCCATCTGAAAATCCAAATCGTAGCAACTCATTCGATATTTAATCCGAATATAACGGGTGTTCAATAAGTTTGAGAATGATTTCAATACCTTTTTGAAATTAAAGTAAAGAGCGTAATTTTTTTCTCTCCAAGAGAATTTCTCTCTGGACTCCCTAGAAATGGGTAGCCAGGTATGCCATTATGCCAGATTTATCTGGCACAGCCGGAGGTTTTGGCAGCTTCCAGATAAAAAGACAAATCTCTCATTCTGCCAAATTTTTAAGTTTTAGAAGCTGCTACATACACATTTTGGAAATCTGGGAAATAATGACCCAAATTTAACAAAAATCGATTGATGAAAACTAAAATGTATACCAAATTTCGATGACTTTGAAGTCGTTGTCAAGTGCCAGATTTTTCCAGGCATTTTTAGTTGAATTGCCAGATTTTCTTTGAAAAATAGTGGCAACCCTGTGGGTGGCATGTTTTTTTTCGCTCGGGTGCTGTCAGTTCAATAGAAGATGGCATCGAAACAACAAGCACTCCGCGAGCGTGTTGTTTTCCGCATGGTCATCGTTGAAAAAAGTTTACGGTTAACCACTTTCGAGACGAAAACGTACCCGTGAGTACAGTTTACCGGATCCCGGCATCTCTGAGCGTGGAGCGGAAGGCCAGTAGCGGCCGTCCGGCGAAGATAATGACGAAGAAGAAGAAGAAGGAAGCGTTGAAAAAACTGTCCGACAACAAGGACGGAACGAGTTTGCGTGACGCCGACCGAAAATATCACTGCTCCCATGCCTTGATTCATCGAACCCTCAAGATGGAGGACATCATCTGTCGGAAGAAGATTCGATCCCCCGAGTACACGGACGAGCAGATAGCGATCGTGAAATCGCAGTGCCACTGGATGACAAAGAACTACCACGGGACGTCGTTCTTCTGCCGTTCTTAAAGGACATCGGATGCGGATGGGAAAAACGTCTTCTGGGCGGACAAGGCGTCTTCTCATTTCGCCAAGAAGACGCTGGAGTATCTTGAGCAGAAAAAGATACCGTACGCGCTGAACGAAAGGAACCCGACCAACTTGCCCCAGTCCCGTCCCATTGAAGAATTTTTCGGCTCCCTCAGTTGCATCGCGGAAGATAAATTAATTTTTCGCAACAATCAATGTTTCAATTGATAACTGCAATGCTAAATTCTACCTACATGTTTGAAGCTTTCCAAACTGGGTGGACATTTACAGATAGAATTATTATGAGTCTTAAGTTTGATAATTATTTAAAATAATCACTTAATTTCCAACTTCTTGAAGGTACATAATGTGCATATTGCCCTTGCGACAGAAACTTTTTTAATGCTAGAAATTGTAGAGTAACTCTAATTTTGTTATTCATCGATTTGATAGTATTGTTAAATACGACGAAAGAATGGCAATAGCGACTACCCGCGGAATCAAACATCGCATTTTCTTTCATTTGATAGGTGTTAGAGTATTTGAGTATTGAAGTTGAAACGGATCCTGGTATCATTTTTATTGCTGCATCGTATTTGCCATTTCAATTTACTGGCGAGCAATATAATTTCATGAAAGGAGAATTACAAAAAGTTTCAAGAAATCTCGGTCAAAATTCTTTAAAATCGGTGATTTTACGGCTAAACTCTAATCCTGTAATAATACTCAAAGCGATTTCAACGGTAAACTACTGTTTAATGATTGCTCTGTGTATTATTCAGATTAGTTTCCTACGTGCTATTCGTCTACAAATAATTCATCAACTTGATTCAATTTTAACAGATCAAAGACACGTCTTTTTACTTTTTAATGACATTCGATTAGCAAGACATTAATGAGTAGGGAAAGTTTTGAAAATTTAGAGCCATAGTACTCAAGTGAGAGAAAGGATGTAAAATATACAGATCGGAAAACTAGAAGTGACAAACGTTTTCGTATTGAGAGAACATTTAATATTAATTTTTCTTCAAAAAATTCCTTTTGAATTTTGTCCATATTTTATTCCGCATACGTTAGTTGAATAGATACTAAGAATGGCGTAGCTTGCAAGTTTGCGTTCAAACAAAAACTTTTCTGCCGGATTTGAGTCCGAAACTGACAAAAAGTTGCTTGCAGTTTTGCGAGCACAACTGCAGCGGTCTAGCCAGGGCACTGACTAGTTATTACAAACTCAATTTACACATGGCTGCTATTCAGCGTGCTGAGCGCAATTCGTGGGATCTTTGTAAATACGATTACGGAAGTTCATATCATTTATCTGTACCTGTTCTGCATTAATGCAATTTGCTACTTGGATTTTGTATCTCCATACATAGAATAGGCGGGACCTGAAACTGAAGGGTTTTTTAATTCGGTTTGTTTATTTGATAGCACGCACTTGTGTTAGCTTCAAGACGTTTCATATTTGAAATTTCGTAAAACTATGGTATTACACAATAATTTTTTTGCATTGAAAACTCAAGCTTATGAAAGGTTATTGTTCCCAACCCAGTTTAGTATATAGCTGTAGACTTTATCAGTAGAGATCACAATTTTGTCGGGTGTGAAGAAAACTGTGATTGTATTGTGTTATCATTTTCAATTTCCCTCCTTTTACTTTCATGTCAAGATAAATAGCTTTGAATAATATTGGAAACATTCCAATTGCGCCAATTTATTCTGTTTTCTGAGCTAGAGGCCATGAAACGTGCCGTCGCAATATAGTTTGTACTAAGCTACGTTAATCATAAACCGTTGCAATTTTCATGAGAGTTAACAAGATTTCCTTGTATTGCGTAAGGTAATTAATTGTTTCTATTTATTTTCATCACAAACTTCGATAAAAATTCTGGATTATCCTTTTATTATCTTGTATTTTATGGATGATCTGCATAAATCCCCAAAGAACTCTTCGAAATACAAATAACAATCTGTAATCAAACCAGTTTCAATAAATGGATAGCTTCAAATACTACAAATGAATATCAAATTTGGTCGAATTGAACAAGCTGACTAAATCGGTTGCAGACAAAACCGAGAGCTGATAAAGTCCAGTCTTCATCATATAAGAGCTGATATGGAATAGGGCGCAAGAACTCTACTACCGGTCTCCACGCGGTTTGCTACAATATTTCAATTTTTAATAAGTTTAACAATGATGCAAAGTGTGGTTTAGTAGGTCAATAATGATGCGTCAAACTGAAAGTATCGATCCAAATAATTTAAAAAACACCGTGTCAAAATCTACGAACTTAAAAAAATAATAATCACTCTTTGACATCTTAGACGAACAACGCAATAATTTCGAAACGTCGAACCTGTGAATAGCCTGCTGCGGCGAACCCACAATGACCATTCACCGACCGACGCAACGTCAAAGCACCAGCTAGCAATGAAAAATGTCCTACCCCAAAACACTCCACCAGTGCCACCAGAGCCTGCTGTTGCTCAGCAGGACGGCCAACTATCACAGCAGATCTGCCTTAGCAAGAGAGGGTAAGGAAGAAGGTGGTCGGTGGGTGAGATGTGCACGGAATGGATGCAATTTCGAAAAACATGCACTTTTTAACGAGTTGCAGCGCTACTGGAATTACTTTTTTCGGTTGACACGACATCCAGTGTGCTACAAAACATGAGCAATTGGCATGTCTGGGCTGGCGAGACTCTCTAAAACTGCTGGCTGCCGGTCGTTCCTATCTTGCCGGTGGCCATATCGGTGCGCAGCAGCACTACCGTGTTAGCTTGAGGGCCATACATGTAGGCCTCGGTTCAACGGACAAAACCACACGGCTATAATGATAGACTGTTCGAGGAATGGTATGGTCCGGTACTCATTTTTTTCCAGACGCTTGTGAACGGCCTTCTCGGGACGACCTTTTATGTGCAGTCGTAGAATTTTTTTTCTCTCTCTGCTTATACAGACGATATTTAGTCGGCTGTTGCTGGAGGAGGTAGGGATGTTTTGGGCGAACATAACACTTGACATGAATACGGTTCGGGGCGGTACCGACTGTCACATTTTTATTGTTTTCTCGATGCATTCACGTGCACAATAATAACCATATTCGGTTGCATTACTTGTTCTAGGACAAAGTCATTTAAATTAATTGTTTTTTCTCTTGCTATTCTCTCCCTTTTCATTTCAGGTACGAAAAACGAATTATGGTTTTTATACGACAGCCCGATGTTTGGTAAGGTTAATTAAGCAATTACTACTGGATACTTTCAACAGCAACGAGTAAACAACTCGGCGTAGGCATTTTACACAGTGTATTGTAAGCATAACCATTCCGAGAAGGATTATCACATGTTTTAGCGAAATGTCTGTAATGGAATATTGAAAATATCTATAGAAGTCTGCACACAGTTGTGTAAATCCCAGATACATTAGAACTGTAGATTGAAAACTAACTGCAATTTTGAGACAATGACATGTTCATATAAAGTGATATCTAGTTGCTAAACAATCTGGATGTCCGGATCCTATCAAAAGTCTGTAAAATACTCTGCTACTGATACTAATGCTGTTAGTACAACGACGGTGAAATGAATGATAAGAAAAACCGAAGACCGATATTTTTGTATAGTCTTTTGTATTCCTTGCTTGAAACAGCTCAATAGGAATGATAATAGGAACGATACTATACCGGACCTATATTTAAAAATTTCATCATTTTAGTGTTCCGTTGGTGCACCATATTGACGGCTCATATGGATATGGGATGGAAATATTCACGGAACACTTCTTTTTCTGTATCGATTTTGTTGGTTATTTTCGGTAAATTTAAAACTAAGAAACAACGAAAGTAATGAAATTGAAAGACGGATAGGTTTCCTAGAGTGAATCAGTTATAAACATAGAACGGAAAACTAGGACTAGGAAGGCTTATATGGACATGATCGGCAGGCTCATAAGTAGAAGTTGGGTGCAACGCCCAACTCCTACTTGGCAGACGGTAAAAGACTCTTCACATTTCATTTCGATCATGTCTATATGAGCCTGCCTAGTCCTAGCTTTCCGTTCTAAGTTTATAACTGATTCACTCTAGAATACCTATCCGTCTTTCAATTTCAACAAAATCGATACAGTAGAACCTTTCAAATAGCCAACAAAATCGATACAGTAGAACCTTGCGGCAATTTGAAACATAGTAACACACTTCTTGTTCGTTGTTAATGCGACATACGTCCTACATATTCCAAAATTAAATTCAACGTTGCTACACATATTTTCGACAAAATGTCGAAGAAATTGTTTAATTCCATTCAGTACAACAAAAGATATGAACCTTCCAAAACTTACGCTCCTTCGAAATTTTAAAAAGCGGCCCCTGCATTGAAAGATAAGTCGTTAGTCACTAGAAAATGCTGCGATTTTTTTAACAAACTACCCACTACGGTAAATCTTACTCTGAGACAGCTAAGAAAAATAGAGCAACCATAACTGGCAAGAACAAAAAAAACGAAACTCTCAACCAAAAACGGCTAAAAACACTCCAGAAATTCTGAAGAATTGGTAAAGATTTAAAGTTGCTGTCAGTCCGCTCGATTTGGAATTCGTTTATTTGATAAGACACGTTTGTGTTAGCTTAAAGTTGCCATTTTTTCTTTATTTTACATTTTGTTAGTACTGTTTCGGGTTCGCAAGCACCGTGCCGTGCTCCTAAGAGTGTTCATCGATGTTTCTATCGTTAACCCGTCGACGAACCGGCGCCAGTAGCTACGTTTCTTAACTTTCATCAAACTCGCGTTTCTAACATCGCGTACTGTCGATAGCTAACGGGTAGCCCGGTTCCCGCCTTCTGGCCTGCGAACACGTTTGAGCACTCTTTGTCCCACCATGGGTTGGGAGGACGCCCGCGAGAGTTCGCTTCTGGTACGCGTTTAATCTAAGCTTGAATCGTGGTATCGAGAATCTTCCTCCGGAGGAATCTCTTTTTTGGACTCGAATTTTCCGGATATCGCGGACGCGTAGCTCTTCCAGACAATATTTCATGTGAGGTCATACAAAATATTGATTGTATCCAGCGGTCCTGAACCGTTAGTGTTAGTTACGATTGGAAGATAGTCGCTGCCGCGGGGATCAGTCACTACCTTTCACATGCAATCTAACCGAAGCGATGTCGAGCAGAGCGACAAGTCTAAGACGCTCGGACTCGCTGGAAGGCCAGGAATTCGTGTCATTTCACCCGTGCTCAAAATAGTCATATTGAAGTTGTTACAAAGCTTGTTGAGTTAGGTAGTTCGTTTACCATCATGAAGGCCACCAAATGCCATACCGTGGAAGTTTAAATCACTTAAAACTAGCTTCAGTGCGGGGAGGAGTTCCTCTATATCGCAAAGCCGTCGGTAGCCGATTGAGACTCTTGGAGGGGATGCGGGAGAACGTAATTCAATGTCTTTAATTATAGCTTGACAAGCGACAACTTCAACGCCTGGTGTCGAGGGGAGGTCGATTCGATTGAGAGAATAGCACTTTGAATTTGGATTTTGAAGTACTCCTCCGTAAGTGTCTTCTCGATGCAAACGAATAATATTAAAATCTTGACAGTTGAGGTGCACTTCTGAAGTCAGCCATATTTTGCATAAAGCGAATGCATCGCATTTCAAATTAGTTGTTAAAATTTTAAAAGAATCAATTTTCAGAATAATGCTTCTGCAATTCCACTGTAGAACAGTGATCCGTGACCTCGTTCCATAAATTAGCCATCGTAGGATACAATCTCTGAAAGAAGTGGCTATTTTTCAGTCCACTGTTTCAAGACTGCGAGATGCTTTTAAGAGGGTCAGAAAATATTTACAGCTGTGAAAATCCGGTCCACAATATCAGAGAATTTTAATAATCCAGCGCTAATTTTTTTCTCCGGTTGGAAAATGGGAAGCCCTTGGAGTTTTTGATGTCCCAGGAAGTGCTGGCAATTCCTATTCTGAGCTAAGGTTTCTGGGACCGAAGCTACTTGTTTCGGTTTTGCGCCAGTATTTCCTCGAGTAGTTATTTTAGTGACGGCGCCGGTGGTTGAGTGGTAAGCGTGACCGCCACTCATTCCAGTTGACCTGGGTTCAATTCCAGCCGAGGTCGTTGAGATTTTTCTGAGGTGAAAAAGTCTGTGGTCACGTCTTCCTTTGGAAGGGAAGTAAAGCCGTTGGTCCCCGGTCCATGAAATTGGTGGATCGATATCTAGTCCAGGCAGTGGAATCACCTCTCTGGCGTCGGTAAAGAAGAAGTATATCCAACTTCTATACTCTACTAACAAAAATATTCTCCTCCCGTGATACTTGTGGAGTGCGCAGTAGTATATACGGCCTCTAGCAAAAGCAAGTATCGGACTAACAATTCCTTCCCTTTCCTTCCGCGATCTACGTTCGGGCCTGGCTGGCGCCGGTATTGAGCAGAAAACTTTAGGATTACCAGGAGTTGTACATTGAAAAATGTTTCGCTAATCCCAAGCATAATTATCTACTGATTCCCTGTGCAACTTCAGCTAGTCCCGATCGATAACGGAGTAGCAGCCAGGGTGGTCGCACAAGCTCAAGCTCAAGCTCAAGCTCAAGTACTTCCTCGAGTAGTTATTTTAGAAGATCTTTATCACCTTCTGGCCTATGCAGTGAAGTTTAGAATATGAAATATTCCTCCTTTTTCTATTGTTTCTAGGCACAGTAGATGTTTCCTGTTCCTATCTTTGCGATTTCGGCAAAAATCGCTTAGAGCGTCCCCCTCGCATTGTTTGTACGTGAGATATGTGGCAAGATCATGTAGATTTCCTCCATAGTAGAGACACTTTTTCACATCCTTTACACAGGAGTCATCCACATGATTCCCAACGCATTTCCCACAACAAACCTTATTACTACAATGGGAGGCTGTGTGGCCCAGTTGTTTGCAATTAGTACAGTACAGGGCCCTCAGCAAAAAAAGGCGAACAGGTAGATAAACCTTGTCAAATAGTAGGTAGATAGGTTGGGCTGACCAGACGAAGGTCACCCGATAAGAGTCTTAGTTGACGTATGCCCTCTTCCTGTTAGCTGCGACTGATGAAGAATGCAAATGTTTGCAGTCCAGTAACTTCACTGGCTGAAGCATGGGGTATATAAAACAGTCAACTCCTTGTTCTAGCAGATCCCAGCAATTCCAACTCGAATCGGTGACGACTCCGTAACATTGAACCCTAATTGCTGGTACATATACTCTGTACTCTGAGGGTGGGTATAAGGTGAATCACTATCAGGGGAAGCCACTTTTGTATGGGTATATGTGGAATCACCATGTGACAAAACCGATATTAACGGAAATATGGCCATCAACTCGGCATTCGGCATTCGAAAAATAGTAGCTCCTCAGTGAATTTCAAAATGATCCATCGAGATAATTGAAAGATATTGAGCTTAAAAGTTCTATTATAATTTTCACAAGGCTACAAGCATTCACCCATATGTTAGGTCTAACCTTTGTAAAGAAAAATTATTTTTCTTCTATGTTACAACAAGATTTTAAATTGTTGTCAAAAAGGTGGAGGTAGACGTATAATGCTGTTCGGAACCAGGAATCAGAACGAATTGGCTCAAATGGCATGTTCCCCGTACTTAATTGGCGATGTGTGCCTTGCCGTGTCTGATCGGAAGGAGAAATGAAGAAATGGTATTGGAAGAGTGGGAAAAATATCAGCTGAAATGCAAACAAATGTTTAACTCACGAGAATTTCAAATCACTTGCAAGAAAGACTAAACCTCTTCACCGCTCTTGATTAAAATTTCAGTCGCCGAAACACAGTTGGTCACAGGTGATTCACTACGTTTGCTACGTTGGCCATAAGTGCATATGGTCTGCCAAATCAGATACTTCGAGGCGAATATTGACAGCTTCTTCTGCTTGAAACAATCATCCACCGTTAACTTGGTCTTATCCGTGGAATATTTCTGACGCTGCAAATGGTTGAAATCCGATTTAATGTAGCTTTCGTCATCAATGATGCAACACCGATTATTCGTTAGCAGCGTTGGGATTTGGGACGCGCGTTTTGGAAAAACTCAGTTGGAGTTCGTTCCGATTTGGGAAGCTCTGCACCTTGTACATTTTCAAGTTTTTTGATCAAGTCCTGCGTTGACATGTTCATATTTCGCGTTAAACGAGCAATCAGCTGTGTCGGTTTCTTACGCGTTGTTCCCGGTTTTCGTCCAGCTTCTGGCATGTGGCCCACTGTCATTTGTTCCTACAACTTTTGAAGGATCTTTGAGGCTGACGAGTGATGTATATTAGACCTCTCCACATTTTGAAAAAGTTTTGAAATGTACATGAGTCATCTCAGATTTTTGTTCTAGGTGTGCATTTAAAAACTTTCGCCAAAAATGATTTAATTTGAACATGATTTTGAGGTGTCTCCAATCAGAAATCTTATTTTTGCTATGTTTCCATGCTAATTTCACGTATCCTGAGGTTTGAAAAGTTTTACCCTCCCACAAAATAACAGACGTTATTTCTTTGGAAAATCTTAACCCTATGACGTTGCAATTGCGTTTTCCACCCTAGAACGTTGCACTGGGGTACAAATGTACCCCACGCATTTGATTTCAATTTCCTCAAGTAAATAATGCAAATAAAACAAATGTATAAAACATCACTTTCTTCGTTTTTGAATTGCGAAAACAGCTGTGTAAGTGAAAGTACGGAATTTACTAAATCAATGATACATAAATTGGTTTGAACAAAAAAACCGATTTAATCCACCTAGCAGTGAGATGAAACATTGGATTAGGTTGCAGAAGTCATGAGAAGTAGGGACCCAACTAGAGGTGGGATGAAAACAGTTTCTAGTCTTGCACGAATAAAATCTCGAATAAACTGAATAAATTATAAAAATCAACAAAACGAACGAAATAAAAAAGTAAAGCAAAAAATGAAATAATAGGTTTTTAAATTCAAGAAATGAGTAGAAAAATTAATGTAAACCAAAATTATAATATACACGAATCAAATTAGATTAAGTTATTAAATAAAAATTAAGATTATATTTAGAAATAGTTATAAGATTAATAGAATAAATTGACTCATACTTACAAATTGAATGAAATAAAACGAATAACTGAACATGAATTGCATAAAATTAAAGATATGAATAAAATGAATCAAATGAATAAAATGAATAAAATGAATCAAATTAATCATATTAATCAAATTAATCAAATGAATCAAATGAATCAAATGAATCAAATGAATCAAATTGATTTATTTCATTCAGTGAATACAATGAATCAAATGAATAAAATGGATCAAATGAATAAAATGAATGGATGAACAAAATTAATAAAGCAAAAAATAAATGAAATGAATAAATAAAACAAACGAATCAAATAAACAAAATGAGTTGAAGTGATAAAATGAATAAAAAGAAGTAAATGAGCAGAATAAAATGCATTGATTAAAATGAAAAATTAAGCTTTGGTAAGAGTTATAAATTAATATAAAGAAATAAATTGTATCAAATAAATTATTTGAATGAAATGATTAAAACTGAAAAAGTAGTCAGATTATTAAAATTAATAAACTGAACAAAATGAATAAACTGGAAAAAATGAATAGAATGCATACAATGAAAACAATGAATAAAATAAGTAAAATGAATGATATGAGTAAAATGCACAAAAAGAATAAACTGATCAGAGTGAATCCAAAGAATGAAACGAATAAAATAAGTAAAATGAACGCAGATGAACAAAACGAATAAAAAGATACTGAATGAAATAATTAATTAAAATGAAACGATCATATATTTAAAGTTAAAAAACATTTTTGAATAAAGAAAATGAATAAGCCGGATTGTACGAATTTGAGAACCATTGCACAGTGGGAAAAAATGGACCCAAAACGCGACTTTTTTGAAAAGGCTGGATGTCGTTTACCAGGTAAGGTTTTTCTTATTTAAAAAGAGCTGAAAAATTGATTGCTAGTATTTATAATAACCGCACGGTACGCTATCATACCCGTTTTGCCCCAATTCTCCTTTTCGTTTGAGTTTATTTTCAAAACTGAATATATAACTCGAAAGAAAGTTGGAAACGGCTGACAAAAATTGATATTTCTTATGTAAAAAAGTCCAGAAAATTGATTGAAGACATTTAGAATCATCTCACGAAACGTATACACCCATTTTACCCCAATTCTCCGCAAAACTAAGGTTTGAAGTTAATCCTGGATTTATATTTCTATAAACGTATGTACCCATTTTACCCCAATTCTTCCTATAACTCAAGTATAAAGTCAAACCAGGCTCTACATTTCAGAAAGAGGCGGTTGATCAAAAGTAGTATTTCTTATGCAAAAAATTCTGGGAAATCGATTAAAGATAGTTAGAATGGCCGCACGAAACATGTGTACCCGTTTTACCCCAAATCTTCCCATATCTCAAGTGAAAAGTTAAACCTGACTGTGCTTCTCGAAAAGAGGCTGAAGGTGACTGATGAAAAGAAGTAATTCTTATATAGAAAAATCCGGGGAATCGGTTGAAGATAGTTGGAATGGCCGCACGAAACGTTTGTATCCGTTTTACTCCAATTATTTACATAATACAAGCGTGGTGATACACATTACTCAATATTTCAGAAAGAAGCAGAAAGCGGTTGATTAAAACTAATTTTTTTATGCCAAATAATCCAGGAAATCGATTGAAGGTAGTTCGAATGACCGGACAAAACACGTGTATCCGTTTTACCCCAACTTCTTCCGATAGCTCAAGTGTGAGGTTAAACCTGGCTGTACTTCTCGGAAAGAGGCTGAATGCGGCTGATGAAAAATAGTAATTCTTATGTTCAAAATTCCGGGCAATCGATTCGAGATAGTTAGAATAACCGCGCGAAACGTGTATACCCGTTTTACCCCAATTCTTCACATAATGTATGTGTCAGCGAGAGGCTGTAAGCGGCTCACCTAAGTAGTTTCTCTTGTGTAAATCAGTTCAGGGAATCGATTGAAAATACTTGGAATGACCGCACGAAACGTGTTGACCCGTTTTACCCCAATTCTGTTCCTTACACTTGTGTGTGATTATACTTACCCAACATTTCAGAAAGAGATAAAAAGTAATTTTTTATGTTAAATACTTCAGGGAATCAATTGAAGGTAGCTAGAATATCCGCACGAAACATGTGTACCCGTTTTACCCTATGTTCCTCTGATAATTCAAATATGAAGTTAAACCTGGCTGTACTTCTCCGATAGAGGCTGACTGCAACTGATGAAAAATAGCAATTCTTATGTACAAAAAATTCGCGTTCAGCCTGTTTTTGAAATGATGAGTAAGGTATAACTTCACACATACATTACGTGAAGAATTGGGGTAAAACGGGTATACACGTTTCGTGTGGTCATACTAGCTATGTCCAATCGATTCCCCGGAATTTTGTACCTAAGAATAACTACTTTTCATCAGCCGCATTCAGCCTCTTCCCGAGAGGTACAGCCTGGTTTAACTTCACATGTGAGCTGTAGGAGAAATTTGGGGTAAAACGGGTACACATATTTTGTCCAGTCATTCTAACTATCTTCAATCAATTCCCTGGACTATTTAACATAAAAAAGTTACTTTTAATCAGCCGGTTTCAGCCTGTTTCGGAAATAACGAGTAAGACATTACTTCACACATACATTATGTGAAGAATTGGGGTAAAACAGATACAAACGTTTCGTGCGGTCATTCCAACTATCTTCAACTGATTCTCCGGATTTTTCTACATAAGAATTACTACTTTTCATCAGCCGCATTCAGCCTCTTTCCGAGAAGTACAGCAAGGTTTAACCTCACACTTGAGCTATCGGAAGAAGTTGGGGTAAAACGGATACACGTGTTTTGTCCGGTCATTCGAACTACCTTCAATCGATTTTCTGGATTATTTGGCATAAAAAACTAGTTTTGATCAACCGCTTTCTGCTTCTTTATGAAATATTGAGTAAGGTGTATCACCACGCTTGTATTATGTAAATAATTGGGGTAAAACGGATACAAACGTTTCGTGCGGCCATTCCAACTATCTTCAACCGATTCCCCGGATTTTTCTATATAAGAATTACTTCTTTTCATCAGTCACCTTCAGCCTCTTTTCGAGAAGCACAGTCAGGTTTAACTTTTCACTTGAGATATGGGAAGATTTGGGGTAAACCGGGTACACATGTTTCGTGCGGCCATTCTATCTTCAATCGATTTCCCCGAATTTTTTGCATAAGAAATACTACTTTTGATCAACCGCATTCAGCCTCTTTCTGAAATGTAGAGCCCGGTTTGACTTTATACTTGAGTTATGGGAAGAATTGGGGTAAAACGGGTGCATACGTTTCGGGCGACTAGTCTAACTATATTCAAACGATAACCTGGATTTTTATACATACGAATCATCACTTTTGATCAGCCGCATATAGCCTTTTATAGAAATATAAATCCAGGATTAACTTCAAACTTTAGTTTTGCGGAGAATTGGGGTAAAATGGGTGTATACGTGTCGTGAGATGATTCTAAATGTCTTCAATCAATTTTCTGGACTTTTTTTACATAAGAAATATCAATTTTTGTCAGCCGTTTCCAACTTTCTTTCGAGTTATATATATATATATATATATATATATTCAGTTTTGAAAATAAACTCAAACGAAAAGGAGAATTGGGGCAAAACGGGCATGATAACGTACTTTACGGTCATTTTAGATACCTGCAATCGACTCCCCAGACATTTTTACATAAGAAGTATTCATTATTGATTACAACACTTAGCTTTCTATCAAGCTATTGAGTAAAGTCGCGTATTTGATACTTTTTTTCCCACTGTGCATTGCATCAGAATGTTTTGAAATGTTTTTGAAAATCTCATCTTCTGTGAAAAGGCTAATTAATATACAATGGACTTTCTAGGGCTTCCATCTTTTTTGGTTTTATTCTTTTCGTTTTCATGCTTCTTTACTTGACGGCGACGTTTGTCTAAGAACACTGACGCCATTTGTTACATTTTGCGTAAGCGAGGTGTATTTCTGACGAAAGAAGCGCCAGGCAATCATTCATTCCCCCTCTCCAAAAACCAAACTGGGTATCTGAGAGCAAGCCATTCACCTCAACCCAATTGTCGAGACGTCGAACGATAATTTTTACCAACAACTTCCTGATGCAGGATAGCATTGCAATCGGTCGATACGAGTTATGCTCGGAGACTGGTTTTCCCGGTTTTGGAATGGCGATAACTCTCACTTGTCTGCAGTCACGCGTGACAATGTTCTCAAAAAACTTGTTGAATAAAGAGGAGAGTTCTAATGTATATTCATCAGCTCGCAATGCGGATTTTGCATGTGGGTGGATAAATTCCTTTCGCGAACAGTTAGCTAATTTTCTTCCATCTCGACCGCATTATTGAAAACTTAGAGGATGAACCTTGAGTTATGTATAGAAAAGTGATGCAAGTTTGAAAGTGTCGCAATAATTCTCGACTCAGCCTTTATTTAAAAAATCATAGTTTAAACGATAACGATTATTTCATCGGTTTTGGTAAACTGATATCGGATGATAAAATATTCAGTTGAAGGCCTCTCTATTTCTGAAGTATGCATTCCCGTAGAATAAACAGGTTTACTCGAAATTTGCCGTCACGTATTTGTCACTGTTGTTTGGCAAATATTTAAAAACACTTGACATTTATTACCGCGGATTTCTGCCAATCTAAGTCGTTCAATATCTTTGATTCCGTCAAGAGGTGTGAGTTATTTCTCTTGATTCCACCGTTGCTCTACTCCACGACACAAAATAACCATAAATATTTCGAACAGATGTTGAAAAGCGCTCAATCACCCCGTTCCACTGTACAATCAACCAAAGCTATACTTTCTCATTACTATTGGCTATTGTTCTTCGCTGGCTGGGACCGATCAGCGGATTTTGTGTCGGCAAAACATCAAAGTGTTCTTACTGCACTCGAGCTACCCACTTTTTCCCAGCCACATTTTCCATTCGGTCTGGGGGGGGGAACATGGGAAGAATTACTTTTCAGCTCTAAGCCGCTCTGATATTGGCAAATAACCGACACCGAGACCGCTATGATTGCGAAAATGACGATGATGATAATGATGATTTTGATAATGGCTACGTCAATGATGATGTCCTCGCCGCGCAAATGAAGAAAGAAAGAAAATTGAAATGCAATAACAAACCGATTCCAATTCATTTTCGGCGAAGAGGAAAATCTTTAATTCGTTCTTCTTGTTCGGTTGATGGTTGCTTTCTTTCGTGACCCCAGCCAGCCAGCCAACCAGCCACAGCGCCGAGGCGTTGCCTTTGAAGAGAATTGCTCCACGTCAATTCGCTTTGATTGAGGACGCTTTCGATTGCTATAATAGGATTATAACTCGACCAGGCTGTGCCGTCGCCCCGCGCGAATGATGCTGTTGGAAATTGGAATTGCTCAATTGTATTGCCGTCTGGAGCAGAGAAAATCCGCCGCCACCCATTACGATAATTAATAAAATGTCGTTCAGCTTTGATGCCGGTCGGTTTCGGTTCTTACAAAAGGAAAATTCACCCGCACGCAAACGGTACGAAACTTGTCAATAATTGTGGATTGCGGTTTTTCTGTGCGAAGTAGCATTAGTAGGGATTGTTGCCGGTTTTCTGAAGGTAGACGGTTCGTCAGGCCAATAAGTCGGTTACATGGTGACTTTCTTCCATTCCAATGGTAGACACATGTATCACGGAGTTTGTAGTGCTGCGCTAGAGAACAAACAGAGTGACACACTCATTAGGTGAAGTTACATGAATAATCACGCACAGTCATAAGCCCCTTTTCAAAGGGAGGTTCTCATATTGTCCATGCATAAAGAGTGCACTTATTTAAAGACACTAAGAATGCAATACCCATGTGGATAATAAGTGCTGTTCAAATAATTGTGTATAGTTAGATGCGGGTGATCACAATCAAATCGTCACGATGGGCGATGAGAAAATTTTTATTAGTTGATTTAGTCTTAAATTTTGTAACTTACTATGTGACCGCGTAACATTAAAGCTCCCCTTAAAAATCTGTCTTAATACCTAAGTCAAAGTATTCCAAACGTACAAAAACGGGTAAGAATATAATTCTTCCGACGACCGGTCGATTGCCCCCTGAATAGCACATAAGAGCACAACCCAACCAGCAGCACGAAAATGTGTACTTTATTGAAATTAATTAGAAGATTATAGCGAGCAGCAATAAATCACAATCTACTTAAGCCTTTCTGCTGCTGGGGCTGATGGGGAACTCTTTCGCCGGCTTCTTATGTCTTATTTTTTCGGCAGACTATCCCAACGTATGTAGGTTGCATTATTATTGCTCTGACTCTGGCAGTTGAAATAATCAGCAACTGATTGCAGACTAATTGTGTAGTCCGGTGGTGGAATCTGTTACCAGGAAAACCATCATCGGAAAGGTTGATGAACTGCGTTTATCGTTGAAAGTTGCTACTTATGAAGGGAAACATTTCCAATATGACGTCGCTAGCTGAACGCTTTGGTGTTAAAATTTTGAAGATACAAATGAATGTACCTGAAAATAAAAGTTCAATCTGTCAATAATTCTGTAGCATTAAGGTCTGCAGCGCTAACTGTCTGGAAAAACTCGGCATCACAAACAAGCAGCACAGTCACGCTACTAATAACCGCTAATTGTATCAAGCCGCAGATGAACCGACATCGATACTGCCTTGCACTCAACTCTGTCATCATCGTGTCGGGAGAATACTATTCTCGGTCCAAGAGGCTGCCATCATTATTTGTACTGGCAGAACTGTGTCTATACGGTCACTCAGTTAGCTGCCGTGCGATGCGAGCACGCCATTATTAAACCACGTTCTGCCTATTTCCGGGCGCGGCGTAGTCTAGGTGCAAGAGGAACTAACTGAACATGGTCACATTATTCTAAACTGTTTTGATGAAATGTGGTTATGAAATATGCAAACTAAATCATAGACGCTGTACCCCCAACCGACCGACCAACCGACAGACCGACCAACTGACGCACGCACGATGTGATTGTTGCTGGACCGTTTTTGCAGTCGGTTTACCTTCCCCAACCGACCGCGACACTCAATCAAGCGGCCTAATAGCATTAGAATTGCAACTGACCTTCGAAGCAATCTACGAATGAATAGGAAATTGCTTCCTGGTGTGCTTTATTTGAGTAAATTTGCTAGATGCACTTGTGGAACTGTTGGTGTCCACACTTAGGTGGAATAGTTCCGGATTTAATCTGCTGCACCGGTCAAAGAAAACGCTCGTTCGGGAAAGTATTTTCGTGCTTATGTTCGTCAAATCGGCTTGGGAAGAGATAATCACCGAGAATCATGTTCTAATTAGAGTATTTCGTAAATCAAGTTATTTTTGCAGAATGGCTTTGACAGATAAAATAAGGCATAATGTGCAATAGCCATTTATTGTAAATTCAATATTCAGTCATAAACATTAAAGCATTTTAAGTCGCAATACCGAGTTCAACTTTTGAAGTATCTTTTCAATACAGGGGTTCCATTTCAAAAATTTCTGCTGGGATAGTTTCCCAGGTTTTAAATGCAAATAACTTTCGTTGTACTGAACGAAATCACTTTATTGCGTTGTGACGATGATTTTGGCGGATTGCACACTGACTTCATCATGTTTGACTGCTGAGTATCTATTAAGAGTTGCTTAGGAAGTGGTAAGTAGGAATTCATACCAATCCGTCTCATAATAAAACCTCAGCAGCATGATAGCCATCATTGCCGGCCGCCCCCATCTCCATCGTTCACGGGGAAGGATAAAGGATAAGGTAGACGGGAAGTGTTGATGCTCCACCTACTTAGCGGAAGGAAGACGACTCATCAGGCTCTTCCATAGGTGTTGCAGAGTTGGTCGTTTGGAAGGGTATAAGGTCTAGGATTTGCTTCAAGCAAACGATGCGACCTGTAAAGCATGGTTTATTAGATTGGTTGGTTTTCGAGTATACGATCACTCGAAAAAGAAAAGATCTTATTTAGTTTTTGGTTCTTTATAAACTCTGGGTAGCCGGCTACCGAAAGTATCCTGTTATCTAAACAAAATCAATTTGAACTCCACACAGCCGACCGTGGTAGTATTGCTTAGGAAAGCTAATCTTATCTGCGTAATGGGCCGGATCACTATTTATTGCGACAGTATTCAAAAAAATCGCTATTACTTCTCTACGACATATTTATTGGGTTGAAAACTACCGAGTGACACTTTGTACAGAGTTATGATAGCTCGAGATGTTATAAATCAAGTGTTTAGTATTTTCCAGATCGGACTGTTTGTGAAATACACGTATACGAACGATAATATCGAACATTGGCGGGAAAAAAGAAAAGAACGTTAACCTAATGCACGGGCTTGTTAGCAATAACGGAACTCGAAATTAGATTCATAAAAACACGCCACGAATTTTCAGTACGTATTGACCCTTGGTCATCGCTACTAGTCAGATTGAAGTCTTACTGGGGCTGAATTCCAAACAACTATTTATTGATAACAAATATCAATCGAAGGTTGCATACAAACCGAACTTACAAAAGAAAACCAAGAAATAATTTTGAGCTGCCCAAAATAACGATTAACTATACCGAAAGATTCACTCTGCAAGACGGATACACTAGCAGTTTCACGTACCCATCGTTTGTCCCCTTCCCTGTCAGCATACGACCACAGATCCTAGACGATCTTCACTAATACCACTCCCGCTCGAAACGAAACTGAGACAGGCTCTAATCCGTCAACCTGTCAAAGTGAACGAATTGACAGCAGTTGGGGATAGAACCCGACCCAGTCCCGAGTTAAAGCAAAACGGCAAGAGGAGGCCTGTACCCCGGTTGGCACCGCGGGAAGGTAAGGGATAGGAGTTCTGTATCAGAGGTGAATGGCGACATAGATTGGCCTCATGTTGCACGATAATACAGCTTTGCCAACCGTACTGAACGAAATTACTTTATCTTGCATTATCGGGTCGGAAATATGTGATTGCATTCGCATTCAATTCCGTATAATACGCGACAATTCCAAATAACGATCGTAGGGGAGAGTGGGGATAGATGAACCACTTTTTTGTTAATTGTTATATGTATTAGACCATTTGCGATAAAATATTCTATATGCATGAATATGAAAGAACAAACATTGCTTTACTATATACAATACCACTTGTAAACAAAAGTTGCATGTTATCAAAATTATATGCATTTTTGTTAAGTATGTGAAATGGCTCAAGTATCCCACGGGTGGGGATATTTGAGCCACTCCATGGGGATAGTTGAACCATTAACCAGACTATCATAAAAACACGAAGAACCATACGAAAAAAGTTCATGCATTCTGTCTTTGTGCAAACAAATATTTCATTTGTATGTTGGTAATATAAAATCCGTATCACAAATTATTTGTTTTTGTTTTTAGTATTTTTGATTTCTTTCCTTTCCCCCATCGTGTTTTTCTTTGACCAATTTTATTTATGGCCAGTCGCTAGTGAGGCTTCTTCTTCCTCGTCTTCTTTCCTAATTTCTAGACTCACGTGGTTGAGTCTTTGAGAATCCACGCAAATTTCGGGTGATTATCCCGGTAGAAACCTATACTTTCTGCCTGCTGATGGAGAATTATAGGTATATCCAGTGAGATCTCAGACTGATTTGATTCGTAGCCTCTACACTGATAGAATATATTCGTAAATCGCTATAGGAATTAGTTTCGTACAGACAATTTTCTTATAATATATTCGAATTTTTCGTGCATATAATGAATCGTTCGTAGTTTCATTGAAACACTTTTATTTTTTATTACTAATTTTTCGTGAAAACCACGAAACGACTTTCGTTGGCTTATAACGAAAAAGCTTCATTAGGCAAACGAATTGTTCGCTGGTATATACGAAAGTCTTTATAATATTTACGAGCACCATTCGTCAAACCGTCAACGTCAAAGGAGCTTCAATAGAGGTAGAATATGGAGTCGTTGTCGCTATACGTCAGATAATTGCTGATCATCACGACGGTCTCGGTCTGACTATTTAGTAGCCGTATCCGTGTCCGCCGGATTCAGGAAGATTTCCTAAACCTCTTTCGCTTCCATTTGATCCAGAATGCGGAGCAGTACGGATTTAGTTACGCCATCGCGAACTGTTCGTTGGTTTTGTATGAATAAGTTTGAGTTTTTCTCTGCAGGAGCAATGTCAAAATAATATGCTATTAAATACGAAAAATTCTCTTAGATAAACGAAATGAATTCGTGCGACCAACGATATTGTTCGTAATATACACAAACATTTATTAAAATAAGCAAAACATTTCGTTTCATTCACGAAAAATAATGTCGTTTTCAACAGCGACTTTCGTGCAATGTACACTAAATAAGTAAAATTTACGAAAACTTTTGTTCATCAACCGGCCATTTCTTCTTACCACGATAAAATCGATTTGGGCACATCGCTTTCTTTAAATAAAAAAAATCCCAAAAGATCGACTGAAAACAATAATAGGCTAATAAATACGAAAACCTTTCTAAGATAAACGAAATAAATTCATGCGAGCAACAAAATATTTCATCATATACATAAACATTTAAGGAAATAAACGAATCATTTCGTTTCATTCACGAAAAATAATGTCGTTAACAATCCTGCAATGTACACTAAAAATGTAAAATTTACGAAAACTTTTGTTCATCATGCGGCCATTACTTCACACCACAATCTTTCTAGTCCCCAATAGAGGTGAGCAGGTTGAAATAAAATCGATTTTGCCAGATCGATCCTTTTAGCTAGTTAAAAAAAATCGCCGTTGTTAAACATCGATCCTAACTTATGGATTGAAAAATTAATATGCTAATGAATACGAAAACTTTCCTAAGATGAACGAAATAAATTTAGTGTGAGCAATGAAATTGTTCGTAATATACATAAACGTTTATTAAAATAAACGAAACATTTCGTTTCATTCACGAAAAATAATGTTCGTTATCAACGATAACATTCGTGCAGTGTACATTAAATGTGTAAAATTTACGAAAGCTTTTGTTCAGCAAGCGGCTATTCTTGTTCATGAAATGAACGAAACCTACTATTTACAATGCATTCGTGCTCGATTTCGTTATATTTACGAATTTATGTTATCAGTGTAAAAGTTTCTACACTGCTCAATCCGAATCTTATTTCTAAACAACAAAAAAGATAAGCAGTTAATTCTGTCTCATGTTGTCCAATATTAGCTTCCAATTGCGTTTCTCGTCCTATTTAAGTTTCTGACGTACCGACTTAAAGTAGGGTATGAGATATTGTGTATATTACCTGCTCGGCGTACTCTTTGTCTCTTCTCAAGATTGTAAATGAGCGCAGACTACATAGTTGCACTCATAGTTAAGTCTGTTTGCGTTCAGCGTTTATTGTTGCACATTATTTTGACAATCTCTAACAAGAAATTACAAAAATCCTAACCTAAACCTGGTTCATGTATTCCCGCAAAAAGTGGTTCATGTATCCCCACATAAGCAAATTTGAATTGATGTTAAGCTGGCAGAAACTATTTACTTTAGCAAATTTACTCATATAAATAACATATTTTGCACCTACTTCCAATAACGAAAAGCTTTTTGATGTTTAGTTTCACAGAAGTAACACCACAAACTTTTTCCAAAAAAAAAACGCCAGGTCTCAATTAAGACAAATTTTAATCTACAATAACTTTGATTATCTGTAAAAGTGACAACAAACACTTTACGATATCGCAAATGCGTGTTAGGTTAGCTTACCGACAGAGCTATCAAACCGCATAAGCTTTTCACTAAAATTGGTAAAATGTGTCGTAATATCCTTAGTGGTTCACCTATCCCCGTGGTTCATGTATCCCCACTCTCTCCTATTATAGCTATGTTAACAACGCTTCATTTCATATCTACCAACGGTAACACACATAAAATTGCAAATAATTTTGCTCGTATTTTGTTGCCGTGCTGTAATAACATCTGCCGTTTAGCGACCCATAAACATTTATCTGCCCATTTTAGAGTCATAATCCACTACATAATGAAATCGATTAGAATTTTTACTGCCTTCATTTTGCAATTAAGCTAGCCACAATTCTGTACCAACCTTGTCCTTTCAATAAAACTCGGCAAATGATTTACCGTACAGATAATAAATTCTGATATGTTTCAAACCGCCGCATGTATACTAAATATAATACCGGTCAATTTATACACTTCTAATCAACCTCTTTCCATCTTTTTTCCTTTATTCGGCATGTTATGTTTCCTTCTACTACTATATCTTATATAAGATTCATAGGAACACTCACTAACACAATCAATTGTATATTCTCTTATATAAACTCACATTTTTCGCATTCCAAACGTACAAACCCTCATGGCCTTCGCGATAACAAACCTGGTCACAAACGCGACACACACATACTTACGGCCGCGATCTCGCCAACATTAAAACACCCCGGTAATTATGTGAACGTTCTAGCACCTATAAATTTACCAACGCGGTCTCAAGCAATAATTCACCGCTCAAGGGATCATGAAGCGATCACGTCTGAAAATTTCTACCCTCAATCGTAGCAGACCGTACTCATGCTTTCAGTTATATCAACATAAAAATGTCGCTCATATTCACTAGATAGTGTTAAGGGGGAGACTCTTTTAGTACCTGAACCGTACACCGAAAATTAAGCATTAGACTCACGGTCCGCTCGATCATTCAAGAACACACGCGAATATGCGAATGACCACACGGTTATAACATCGAATTTTTCCACTCGAAATTACATACACGCTAACAGCCACGACAAACACGTTAACATACATATTTAAAACCCCTGGTTATTAAGCTTTACCACTTATAAACTCGTAAACGCGATCTCAAGCGCGGACCTACAAACACAGGTTTATGGGCTATCATAAATCAGTTGGACCCACTAAACAGTATTGCGACATGACCGGGACTTTTGTTGATATGGAGAATCTTACTCTATTCTAAGAAACCTTTTTGAGCATGTGTGAAAATTGAACACTTGGTAATATGGAAAAATTGTGTGCAGCCTTGCCACCGGTTTATCCATATAAAAGCTGTTCAAAACTTTAAAAGAAGAAAATCAGTCGATTTATCAGGTTATCAAATTATAAGTTATAAAAATTATCCAAATAGTTGGTGGAAAAGCAAATAGACCGAGCGGAATGATGCTTTTGAAAAAGTGATGTGCCCCAGTGCAGTGTGGTAGTGAAACAAAAAATCACAGCCACCTTTTTAAAAGAACCATTCAGCTAGGTCGATAGTTTTTCCAGTAACTATTTTGCATAATTTGAATCGTGATGATCTAATAAATCGACTAAAGTTCCTCTTTCAGAGTTTTGAAAAGGTTTTATACACTGTTTTCAAACTAAAAAATTTTAAAATAAAAAGTTGTTCTGTGGCCCCCGAAGTATTATTTTACTTTTGGTTGCAAATGAAAGAGAAAAGTCCATTCTATCACATACTGAAGTTTTGGAGATTCCGATTTTTCGATTAAACTTGTTCTACCAAACACACACAGAAAAAAAATATTGGTAAAAGTAAGAGTGTTCTGCTCTTGGCAAAAAATAACCAACGCCAACTATTAGGTTGAAAGTAAAACTTTTAAATTAATCCAGAATAATAATCAAAGTAAAAGTTTTCCTTTTAAGCAAATGAAGAATAGTACTTAAAACAAAAGTTTTATTTTTAAACTAAGAGTATGCGTTGGTTGTTTTTTGCTAAGAGTGAAAAACTCTTATTTTTAGCAACATTTTTTTTCTGTGTGCAGTGCCTGCTACTTCACAATAAAGATGAAGATGAACGGAGAAGAAACATAAAAGAGAAAAAAAATAAGTGTTTTTTCGCAGTTTGAACAATAGTTGAATAAGGGGTGGGCGTAGCGTAGTTGGTAAATCGATTGCCTTGTACCCAGCGCATCTGGGTTCGAGTCCCGACCCCGCACAAAGGGTTAGAAATTTTTCTAAAGAGATTTTTCTAACCCGAAGAGGCGAATGACTTTAAGCTTAAAACCTCCATAATCGAAATGAAAAAAAAGTATTTGAATAAACTACTAAATGAAGTTCAAGTTGCATATTTCGCGTTTTTGTAATCAATACTTAAAAATGAAAAATCTTCTGAATTCTCGGCAACCGGTTGCCAAGATCTATTATTACATGATAACACTTTTGGCACATTTACTAACAATTTGCATGCAAAAATAGTAATGCCAACTCTCAATACTTTTTCCGTAACATGAAGAAATGCTTACTTTTCTATTACGTTAAGAGGTTATATACGTTGTGAGGCGGGAAAATAGGGAAAAGTCTGAATTTTTATATAGCCATATTTTTATGAAAGACTTGTTATACGTTTAGCGTAGTACAATGTCTAATTTGCAAAATCCACTTGAGAAAATAAAAAAATAACAATAATTGTCGAAGCTATAGCAATTTTCGCAAAACGCGTTTTTTCAAAGAGGTTTGCCGTGACTACGATTCCAGTCCAACAGCTCAACATAAACCATCAAACTAAAAAAAATCATTAGTATATGTACCTGTGGTGTCCTTGAACGATCGATTAAACAAAAATTCTTCTTTTTGGAAACGGGGACGATTTTTCAAAAAAAAAATCACTATTTTCACCTGAAAAAATCATTAAAAAATGCATAACAATAAAATGAAAATTTTGACGAAAAAATGGAATCGCTCAAGGACACGGCAGTTAAATTACGAACAAGTCAAAAAAAAAGTTTTGAGATCGGTTGAAAACTTTTCCGGCAATCGTAGTCACCGCAAAGACGCTTTTGGGAAACATCATTTCGAGATAATCGCGTTTAAAGTTTCAAGTATAAGTAACACCTCCATAAGGGAGCAAGATGAAAAACACTATAACTTTGCGTCAACTGCTCCGATCTCTATAAAAATTTGAGGTAATATTTTTAAGAACCTAAGCTTTACAATAGAAGAATAAAAAAATCGATTTCTTGGCCGATCTCAACATATATAACCCCTTAATAATTTGATTACAGTATGCACAGTAGAAACTAAGATTCTTGGGAGACTGACATGCCTATGATATTCTGGAATATTCCATTATTTCACGAACAAAATCTTAAACTTAAATTAATGACCGATATTCAAAAATCTGATAAAGCATTAGACCAGTAAAAAAAACCCGACTCCGAAATATCAAGAGAACCGCAATTGAGTCATTTTTCATTCTACGCTCCAACGAAAGTGCTTGCAGTGGCGAAAAGCTAATGAAAAATGCAAAATCACTCCACCATTAATCTTGTTCAGGCTTTCCCCTCGTACAGGTCCCGCTAAATGAACACACGCGAAAACGAAAAACGCGTATGCAAAAGTGCACAACCAATCTTCGCATCGCTGCACAAACGACGGAGAATCCCTTCTGCCTTCGAGGGATACTTCTTTGAGAGCGGCACTGTTACGAATGGCCGAGCCTTTCAAGAATTGTTTCGTTATTAATATTAATGACAGAACCCTGATCGGATGACGGTTCACAAATGTCAAACATTGCTGCCATTCCCTGTCAGACATCTTCGGGAGGGAGCTGTTCAAGTATGAACCATCTCAACCATTTTCAGTTTTTATTTGGCAGAAAACTCTGTTACATAATTAAAACTTCAATCAATCAAACTTCAATTTTCAAAAGTACACCAAATTTTGCCCTTTCGCAAGACGTATCTCCGGCGGTACAAATCGACGAATGCGAACAAGTCCGACGGATCAGACGTCACACGAAATGAAATGCGTTTCACTGTCAAGCCGAAAGCGGATTCCTTTACGGTGTAAAAATTAATGTACGGAATTGGACAGATAAGAAAGGCACGGCCCCGGACAGATATGAATGTTTTCTTTTACGTATATGTACGAGAAATACCTTCGAAAGTACACGTCAATCAAAGTTAAGTTTTTACTTGAAAAATAATTCAACCCGCCGGTCGTTGACTGATGTGCCTGCATCAGTCAGGTGGTGCAATGATCAGGAGCGTATTCACGAGTTTATGGATAAGAATAAGAGACTCATATAATGGTTCTTGCATATAACGGAGCAAAAATTTCTATTAGCCTTTTGATACTGGTGAAGCAATGTTGCACTCTACTGCCTTCAGTCTTCTGTCTTTTGTCTTCTGTCTTCTGTCTTCTGTCCTCTGTCTTCTGTCTTCTGTCTTCTGTCTTCTGTCCTCTGTCTTCTGTCTTCTGTCTTCTGTCTTCTGTCTTCTGTCTTCTGTCTTCTGTCCTCTGTCTTCTGTCTTCTGTCTTCTGTCTTCTGTCTTCTGTCTTCTGTCTTCTGTCTTCTGTCTTCTGTCTTCTGTCTTCTGTCTTCTGTCTTCTGTCTTCTGTCTTCTGTCTTCTGTCTTCTGTCTTCTGTCTTCTGTCTTCTGTCTTCTGTCTTCTGTCTTCTGTCTTCTGTCTTCTGTCTTCTGTCTTCTGTCTTCTGTCTTCTGTCTTCTGTCTTCTGTCTTCTGTCTTCTGTCTTCTGTCTTCTGTCTTCTGTCTTCTGTCTTCTGTCTTCTGTCTTCTGTCTTCTGTCTTCTGTCTTCTGTCTTCTGTCTTCTGTCTTCTGTCTTCTGTCTTCTGTCTTCTGTCTTCTGTCTTCTGTCTTCTGTCTTCTGTCTTCTGTCTTCTGTCTTCTGTCTTCTGTCTTCTGTCTTCTGTCTTCTGTCTTCTGTCTTCTGTCTTCTGTCTTCTGTCTTCTGTCTTCTGTCTTCTGTCTTCTGTCTTCTGTCTTCTGTCTTCTGTCTTCTGTCTTCTGTCTTCTGTCTTCTGTCTTCTGTCTTCTGTCTTCTGTCTTCTGTCTTCTGTCTTCTGTCTTCTGTCTTCTGTCTTCTGTCTTCTGTCTTCTGTCTTCTGTCTTCTGTCTTCTGTCTTCTGTCTTCTGTCTTCTGTCTTCTGTCTTCTGTCTTCTGTCTTCTGTCTTCTGTCTTCTGTCTTCTGTCTTCTGTCTTCTGTCTTCTGTCTTCTGTCTTCTGTCTTCTGTCTTCTGTCTTCTGTCTTCTGTCTTCTGTCTTCTGTCTTCTGTCTTCTGTCTTCTGTCTTCTGTCTTCTGTCTTCTGTCTTCTGTCTTCTGTCTTCTGTCTTCTGTCTTCTGTCTTCTGTCTTCTGTCTTCTGTCTTCTGTCTTCTGTCTTCTGTCTTCTGTCTTCTGTCTTCTGTCTTCTGTCTTCTGTCTTCTGTCTTCTGTCTTCTGTCTTCTGTCTTCTGTCTTCTGTCTTCTGTCTTCTGTCTTCTGTCTTCTGTCTTCTGTCTTCTGTCTTCTGTCTTCTGTCTTCTGTCTTCTGTCTTCTGTCTTCTGTCTTCTGTCTTCTGTCTTCTGTCTTCTGTCTTCTGTCTTCTGTCTTCTGTCTTCTGTCTTCTGTCTTCTGTCTTCTGTCTTCTGTCTTCTGTCTTCTGTCTTCTGTCTTCTGTCTTCTGTCTTCTGTCTTCTGTCTTCTGTCTTCTGTCTTCTGTCTTCT
This sequence comes from Topomyia yanbarensis, assembly GCF_030247195.1. NCBI lineage: Eukaryota > Metazoa > Arthropoda > Insecta > Diptera > Culicidae > Topomyia > Topomyia yanbarensis. Next base: position 323,850,397 of record NC_080672.1, on the reverse strand, counting down.
GTCTTCTGTCTTCTGTCTTCTGTCTTCTGTCTTCTGTCTTCTGTCTTCTGTCTTCTGTCTTCTGTCTTCTGTCTTCTGTCTTCTGTCTTCTGTCTTCTGTCTTCTGTCTTCTGTCTTCTGTCTTCTGTCTTCTGTCTTCTGTCTTCTGTCTTCTGTCTTCTGTCTTCTGTCTTCTGTCTTCTGTCTTCTGTCTTCTGTCTTCTGTCTTCTGTCTTCTGTCTTCTGTCTTCTGTCTTCTGTCTTCTGTCTTCTGTCTTCTGTCTTCTGTCTTCTGTCTTCTGTCTTCTGTCTTCTGTCTTCTGTCTTCTGTCTTCTGTCTTCTGTCTTCTGTCTTCTGTCTTCTGTCTTCTGTCTTCTGTCTTCTGTCTTCTGTCTTCTGTCTTCTGTCTTCTGTCTTCTGTCTTCTGTCTTCTGTCTTCTGTCTTCTGTCTTCTGTCTTCTGTCTTCTGTCTTCTGTCTTCTGTCTTCTGTCTTCTGTCTTCTGTCTTCTGTCTTCTGTCTTCTGTCTTCTGTCTTCTGTCTTCTGTCTTCTGTCTTCTGTCTTCTGTCTTCTGTCTTCTGTCTTCTGTCTTCTGTCTTCTGTCTTCTGTCTTCTGTCTTCTGTCTTCTGTCTTCTGTCTTCTGTCTTCTGTCTTCTGTCTTCTGTCTTCTGTCTTCTGTCTTCTGTCTTCTGTCTTCTGTCTTCTGTCTTCTGTCTTCTGTCTTCTGTCTTCTGTCTTCTGTCTTCTGTCTTCTGTCTTCTGTCTTCTGTCTTCTGTCTTCTGTCTTCTGTCTTCTGTCTTCTGTCTTCTGTCTTCTGTCTTCTGTCTTCTGTCTTCTGTCTTCTGTCTTCTGTCTTCTGTCTTCTGTCTTCTGTCTTCTGTCTTCTGTCTTCTGTCTTCTGTCTTCTGTCTTCTGTCTTCTGTCTTCTGTCTTCTGTCTTCTGTCTTCTGTCTTCTGTCTTCTGTCTTCTGTCTTCTGTCTTCTGTCTTCTGTCTTCTGTCTTCTGTCTTCTGTCTTCTGTCTTCTGTCTTCTGTCTTCTGTCTTCTGTCTTCTGTCTTCTGTCTTCTGTCTTCTGTCTTCTGTCTTCTGTCTTCTGTCTTCTGTCTTCTGTCTTCTGTCTTCTGTCTTCTGTCTTCTGTCTTCTGTCTTCTGTCTTCTGTCTTCTGTCTTCTGTCTTCTGTCTTCTGTCTTCTGTCTTCTGTCTTCTGTCTTCTGTCTTCTGTCTTCTGTCTTCTGTCTTCTGTCTTCTGTCTTCTGTCTTCTGTCTTCTGTCTTCTGTCTTCTGTCTTCTGTCTTCTGTCTTCTGTCTTCTGTCTTCTGTCTTCTGTCTTCTGTCTTCTGTCTTCTGTCTTCTGTCTTCTGTCTTCTGTCTTCTGTCTTCTGTCTTCTGTCTTCTGTCTTCTGTCTTCTGTCTTCTGTCTTCTGTCTTCTGTCTTCTGTCTTCTGTCTTCTGTCTTCTGTCTTCTGTCTTCTGTCTTCTGTCTTCTGTCTTCTGTCTTCTGTCTTCTGTCTTCTGTCTTCTGTCTTCTGTCTTCTGTCTTCTGTCTTCTGTCTTCTGTCTTCTGTCTTCTGTCTTCTGTCTTCTGTCTTCTGTCTTCTGTCTTCTGTCTTCTGTCTTCTGTCTTCTGTCTTCTGTCTTCTGTCTTCTGTCTTCTGTCTTCTGTCTTCTGTCTTCTGTCTTCTGTCTTCTGTCTTCTGTCTTCTGTCTTCTGTCTTCTGTCTTCTGTCTTCTGTCTTCTGTCTTCTGTCTTCTGTCTTCTGTCTTCTGTCTTCTGTCTTCTGTCTTCTGTCTTCTGTCTTCTGTCTTCTGTCTTCTGTCTTCTGTCTTCTGTCTTCTGTCTTCTGTCTTCTGTCTTCTGTCTTCTGTCTTCTGTCTTCTGTCTTCTGTCTTCTGTCTTCTGTCTTCTGTCTTCTGTCTTCTGTCTTCTGTCTTCTGTCTTCTGTCTTCTGTCTTCTGTCTTCTGTCTTCTGTCTTCTGTCTTCTGTCTTCTGTCTTCTGTCTTCTGTCTTCTGTCTTCTGTCTTCTGTCTTCTGTCTTCTGTCTTCTGTCTTCTGTCTTCTGTCTTCTGTCTTCTGTCTTCTGTCTTCTGTCTTCTGTCTTCTGTCTTCTGTCTTCTGTCTTCTGTCTTCTGTCTTCTGTCTTCTGTCTTCTGTCTTCTGTCTTCTGTCTTCTGTCTTCTGTCTTCTGTCTTCTGTCTTCTGTCTTCTGTCTTCTGTCTTCTGTCTTCTGTCTTCTGTCTTCTGTCTTCTGTCTTCTGTCTTCTGTCTTCTGTCTTCTGTCTTCTGTCTTCTGTCTTCTGTCTTCTGTCTTCTGTCTTCTGTCTTCTGTCTTCTGTCTTCTGTCTTCTGTCTTCTGTCTTCTGTCTTCTGTCTTCTATCTTCTGTCTTCTGTCTTCTGTCTTCTGTCTTCTGTCTTCTGTCTTCTGTCTTCTGTCTTCTGTCTTCTGTTTATAGTTTGTTCATGTTTAGAGCATCTTGTGAAGTTGAGTATTGTTAATAAATAATAATCATCAACGATATAAACTACCATACATGAATATTGCAAGATTAGGAAAAAAATTAAAATAGACTTTTGTTTATTTACATGCGCTCAATAAATTATAGTTGTTAAATCTTCTGGTTTCTTAGTTACTGTTTTAAATAAGTTCAAGCTAAATTTAAACTGTACCCTAGGACTATATATTTCCCATAAAACAGTCAATCCCGAACATAAAGTCAAAGTCATGTTCCACATGTTCCGCCCACTCTCGCTAAATGATCCCGCAGTTTGCAACTTCGAAGCCAGTGGCGGGCTTATCGTAAAGCAAAACCGGTAGTCTCCAATAGCTGACTGCAGAGAAATGCATCTCAAATGGTACCATAAGAAACATTCCAATTCCAGTCGGTCCCTCGCTTGACTCATATACCGACTCATATACCGGTGGTACTGGTGCTGGTGTTACTCCGGCCCGGTTGGACCGGTACTGTCCAGCATCACCGCTGATCGATGCCGTACCCAGTCGTAAATCCTGACAAATGCCTCAAAAGCGCATTTTTATGACCGCTCACGACTGTCCGACTGGGAGCGAGAGATAGAGAATTTTAACAGTCACGACAGCAGTTTTTTTCTTTCGCGTGTGTGTCTTTTTCTTACAATTTTTTTTCTCGTCCCGACTGCAACCCAGACGCTGCTAATTAATCGCCATTAATTTCTCGTGCTAATTGCATACGGACAGATTGGAATTGCATCACCTCCACGGGTTGCATTCGCGGAACGGGAGTTTTTTGTGTGTACATTTGTTGATGGAGATTTTTTGCGATTCAACCAGGTTTTATTGAAATAGGCAGGAATGACTTGGTACCATAATATAAAACTCAGAGTTATTTACGGTTCGATTTTATTTGTCACTTAGTGCCAATCTACGTGACAAACAGTTATTAAAAACTTGTTTTAATCCACCTAGTGGTGCAATTGTTCAAACTATGATTCCATGGGAGGTTATATATGTTAAATATAATTGTGGAAATGTCATTCTTAGAACACATACAATGGTGGACACAAAAGTAACACACTCCTTTCCCCAACACTAATAGAACGGATAACGTAATAAAATCAAATAAATCATTAACTAATTCTTTCAAGATATGTAGTGTACAGTTAGTGGACACATAAAATAAATCATATGGCACGGTATTAGACGAAATTGGTAGCTATATGAACCAATTAAATTAATACGAAAGTTAAATGGGGTCTGGACACAGAATTAGCACATATTTGATAATTGATGTTCATTTTTATCTAGATTAAGAATAATGGTTCATAGTATTTAGTCGGGAAACATTTTTGCTTGAAAACAGTCTCTAGACAACGGGGGACGCTTTCCACCAGCTTACGCTTTCGCTTTATTAGAATTAACAGCTCTCTAACTTCAACCAAGATCATTCAGATTCTTGGATTTCTTCGCTTTAACGTGTTTTCAACGTTGTTTCAAAGATTTTTTATTAGATTTAGGTCTGGACGGTGTGCAGGTCATGAGAGAATATTAACCATCTAATCAGGAAGCCACTGTTTAATGAACCGAGATCAATGCTTAAATGTTCACCACTTAGCAAATAGCCTCATTTGATCCAACAAAATTTGCTTATACTGATGCTGAACCATTCTGCCATCAATGTTCACGATTGGCCCCACACCATACCACGAAAGAGCAGGCATAATACAGCCGCTACTGTCTTTTACTGATTCTATGGTATCTTTACTGAGGATTAGCATGCCTTTTTGCTGGAAATAAAACGTAACATTTACCGTCCGACCCAAATCGATTAAACTTCATTTTTTTTTTAGAATTGTTTTTAGAAATAAGTGGTTTATGTTAAGCACCTAGGGCGATCAAACGCTCTACAGACGTCATATTTGTATGGCTTTGCTGCTCACTGATATGCTACGATCTCGCTCAACAATATTTTTGATTTCAGTCGATGAAATTTATGGATTTTTTTTGGTTCCATGGTGATAAGAAGATCTTAAGCAAATGTCGTTTATCGTGGAGGAGAATTGTGTTGCAGAGAATTTGTTGAAATCTGCTGTTCGGAATGTTTTATTGTATTATATTACCGCTTCCTTGAATGTCCGATTGCGAGATTTATTTTATGCTATTTTTATTATTTTCCACGTGGTATTTTCTGAGCTCGTCGGTACATGTCGCGCTTCAATCCACCCATAAAACTTTTTTTTTGGATACACCGGATTAGGATTGCCACCCCTTATTGTCCCTGGCTTGGCCCGGAGACTCCGGTTTTGGGAGACGATCCTCCGGGCCTCCGGATTTTGCATTGATTTATTCGGGTCTAGTGAGACGATGAATAATTTTAACTGAATTTGTTTGTTTCAAACCAGCTCGTCTGGTACTAATGTTGGTAGCACCAGCAGCGCTTTTTAACTTTTGATCAGATAGAAAGCCTTCCTGCGTTTGTTGGAACATCCCAAGCGATTCTAATGATGAGTAACCGAATTTGAGCCCAGCAAGGTTCCGGAAGACATTGCTTCCCAATCGTTGCCGCTTCCCTATTAGATGTGACAGAGGGCAATATTTTTTCGGCTTATCTACCACAGCGAGAGTGGACGCTGCTTTGGGATTTTTTGTCGTTTTCCGGGGAGTTGAAAGTTCCCTCCTATATACATCGACAGAGAGGGTTAAAAACGCGAAAAATTTACAGATTAATTAGTGGGTGGGTCAATTTTAGTAATTGGTACCACGACGAATTACAAAAAGAATGAAAGAATTTATACTTGTCTCACTTAAAATTAGCGGGTAGATTTGGTTCGCCGTACACTCGTGCTTCTATAGAGGCCTATCCCAGGTCATTAAAAATCTCCGGGGAAAGCCTCACCGGAGGTTGCAACCGTTCACCGGATTCTGTTTTTGCACACACTTTTTGCACGTTTGTTTTTTTGTTTTTGCACGGTTTAGCATAATAACACTATTTTTATGTATAAAATACCTATTCCGATATACCGGTTCAATGAAATCGCGCAAAAAAAAATCCGTGTTATTTCGAGAAATCGTCCAAAATACAACCCGTATGTTTTGAGAAACCATCGAAAATTATGTTTATATTAAGCGTTTAGTAAAGGAATGGAATGTAGGACATGGTTTTACGGAGGAGGTCTACAAACGTATCAAAATGGTATTTTTTAACATCCCTGGAAAAAGTTTTTGATTACAATTCAAACAACAGATAATTGCTGGAATCGAAATGTGGTTAAACATCCGCAACTGAAATTTCGAATAACGCGAGAGACTGATACACGCTTGGTGGTGCAGTGATCAGCGCAATTCAGCTGGAGTGCAGCTGTGACTTCCGTTGAACGTTATCAATTAGAAAGTTCACAATTTTTTTTCAATTCAATTTTGTTCTAGCCTAAATGTACTTTATCTGTACTCAAGCTATAAACAATTTGATATTTTAAATACACAAAGGATTCGCCAAAGGTTGGAGGAGTTGCTTATCTACTCTTCTAGCAATCACATCATGTACTAAGTATACTTCATTGGTATGACTATGAATGAGATGAGACACTTGATTACCCAACAGTCCAGGTTTTCGTATTTCGTATGTGTTATGTGCTTTTCAAATAATATTCCGATTCGGATGTCACATCGCATCGACAATAGAGCAATGAGTATACGGCCAAGTTCCACGGGTAGTGACAAGCCACCGAACAAAGTATATTAGTTTTGCTTGTTCAATTGGATAAGTTAGGAACTGATAGCGCGGATTTTATTATTAAAGAAAAATACGTATTGTTTGGTCTGAGTAGAACAGCAACTCATGTTTCTTGTTATCGTTGCGTTGCGTTGCGTTGTGACGATGATTTTGGCGGATTGCACACTGACTTCATCATGTTTGACTGCTGATTATCTAATAAGAGTTGCTTAGGAAATGGTAAGTAGGAATTCATACCAATCCGACCCATATTAATACCTCAACAGCATGATAGTCATCATTGCCGGCCGCCCCCCATCTCCATCGTTCACGAGGAAGGATAAAGGATAAGGTAGACAGGAAGTGTTGATGTTTCACCTACTTAACGGAAGGACGGCGATTCATCAGACCCTTCCATAGGTGTCGCGGAGTTGGTAGTTTGGAAGGGTATCAGGTCTAGGATTCGCTCCACGCAAGCGATACGACCTGTAAAGCATATTGTATTAGGTAGTTGTTTAGTTAGTCTGCGAGTGCACGATCACTCGAAAAAGAGAAGATCTTGTTTAGTTTTTGGTTCTTTTTAAACTCTGGGCAGCCGGCTACCGAGAGTATACTATGTTCCCTAAACAAAAGCAATTTGAACTCCACACAGCCGACCATGGGAGTATTGCCTAGAAAAGCTAATCTTATCTGCGTAATGGGCCGGATCACTATTTATTGCAACAGTATTTGGACAGAATTCGCTACTTCTTCTCTACGATATATTTATTGGCCTGAAAACTACCGAGTGATAACACATTATACAGGCAAAATAGCGCGAGATGTTATAAATCAAGGAAAGTATTTCTTATTGTCCATATCGGATTGTTTTTGGAATACAAGTATACGAGCGATAATAACGAACACTGAAGGGAAACATAAATGATTTTTAACCTGATGCAAGGGCTTGGTAGCAATAACGGAGCTTGAAATTAGGTTCATAAAAACAGGCGCGGCGAATTTTCAATACGTATTGACCCGCGATCATCGATACTAGTCAGATTAGTCGTATTGGGGCTAATTTCCGCTCAACTATTCATTTTTACGGCAATGTTTTCTCGACTAGATCTGTTCGCACCCTCTCATTCTGCTACGATCGGCAGAAGGCTGATAGCACCCAGTCATCGCCGGTCTAAGGACCAAATGGTCATCAATAGACTTAGACTCGCGTGGAGGCATGAGATAGGAAACTTGTGAGAATTTTGTTATACCACCGTTTGACGACCAGCAACTGATGTTTCTTGTTATCAACCAATAAGTGATCTCTGATTAAACGGTGTTTCAAAATGTTAGGGACAGGCACAAGTATATTTTTTTTACTGAGATGGGAATAATTAGTGCTGGACCTGTAGCCTTCGTCTGGCATGATCCATTCTCGTTGGTACGCATGTGTTCATGACAGGTTTGTGGATAAGTGTTCCTACTTACAAGTGAATTGATCCCTTCGCTTGGGTGGAGATACATGTGGCTCCCGCTCGCTGTCGACCTTGGGTACGTTGGCTGGTTCCAGGAAGAAATGCAAGACTGGCACCTGCGAAAATGTTGATTGTTTCACAAGATTTTGGTTCTTGGTAATAACAAATCGATTCCTGAGATTAGTGTGATATATTCGAGTTGAATGCTCAGTAGTTGAAATACGCATTTGGTTCGAGCCGATTGAGCCGTTTGGAGGATTGGTGGTCTCGGAGAGCAGAGGCAAACAACTCTCAAGTAGTGTGATGAGCCTATTTTCGCTATGTTTTTATTATCACCCTACCCATTTGAAGCCTTCGGTTAGAACAGCGTCTGCCATCTTTGTTCAACGCATTGAGTCAAATGGTAGCACAACAATTTGGTTCTTGGTAATAACTCGTTTCGAGTTTTCATTGCGCTCAAACAGGATGATTTCACCGTTTTCACGGCATTTGTATTATTATCTTGATTCTTAACAACGAAGCAAAGCTGTCAATGCCTTTTTGTGCACATTCCATTGGTTGTAAGCCGAGTTTTTTTATATGTTATTTTATATTTGATTATATTGTTTTGTTTGCATTACATTTCTGATTTAGTATATTAGGTGTTCAGCCACAAGTGGTGACTTTTCATCCCTATTGTTTACATGATTCGGTTAATTATTATTAAGATATAATTTGCTATCGCAGTTAAGTGATTTTTGCGGTAGCAAGTTTTAATCATACTTGTCATGTGAATAAGGAGCTAAAAAATCTCATAAATTCACTTAAAAACTATAAAGAGAGCTAATCGTTGCAATTGGTGATTGCAACGATTTTTGTCGGACGTTGCTTATAATATTGTTCCTCATAATTTCTAATGTTTCTATGTTTGCGAGTCTGTGCAACTCGTTTGTGCTAAACCGGGGAGGACGCTTCAAAATCATTTTCAGTATTTTATTCTGAATCATTTGAAGAGTTTTCTTCCTAGTAGCAGAGACTGGCACTGCATATAGCACTGCAGGTCTAAATATTTGTTTATAAATGAATAGGTTATTCTTAAGGCAGAGCCCAGAATGCCCGTTTATAAAAATAAAGACATTTATATATTTGTTGAATTTTGTTTGGATTTCTGCAATGTGATCCTTAAAAGTGAGTTTTTTATCGTAAATCAAACCCAAGTCTTTGACTTGATCTGACCACGTTAAATTAAAACCATTAAATTTAATAAGATGGTTATTAATTAGTTTAAGAGAAGATGGTCCTGGCTTATGCTGAAACACAATCAATCGTGTTTTTACCGCATAAGTGAAAATTTTCCATATTTGCAGGCAATCACTGAAAATATTCAATCTTCGGTGCAGTCGACTGCAGCTAATTCGAAGACTCCTACCTGTGGCAGAGATGCTAGCATCAACACAGAAAAATGACTTTTTCAGCCTTCAGGTAGATTTGGAAGATCAGAGGTAAAAATATTATATAGGATTGGTGCAACGCTTGACCCTTGAGGGACGTCTGATTTAACGGGTAGCTAATTAGATTTACAATTCTGATAGGATACCTGTAGGGTACAGTTAGTAAGATATTTTTTAAAAATCTTTATTACGTAAACTGGAAAATTGACATCCCACATTTTGGCAATTAATTCTGTGTGTCAAACACTGTCGAAAGCTTTTTCGATGTCTAGAAGAGTAACTCCAGTGGAATAGCTCTCTGTGATGTTTGCCTTTATCGTGTTAGTTACTCTCACAAGTCGATGAGTAGTTGAATGTTCGATACGCAATCCAAACTGCCCGGCAAGAAAAACAGAGTTCTCATTGATATCTTACATCATTTTAGTTGGGATGATTTTTTCAAATAATTTCTTAAGAGAAGAGAGTAAACTAATTGGTCGATAACTAGATGCTTCTGCTGGATTTTTATCTGGCTTCAGAATAGATTTTTTAGACATTTTTCCATCTTTCAGGAAAGTATGGTAATTCAAAACATTTTTTGAATATTTTGACCAAGTATCTTATGGTGATTTCGGGAAGGTTTTTAAGAAGAATGTTAATAATTCCATCATAACCTGGAGCTTTCATATTTTTTAACTTTTTCATGACGGATTTGTTTGTTTGTTTCAACAATCTCGTCTAGAGATAATACTTGATTTGAAACTTTTTCATATTTTTGTAAAACTTCGTTTTCAATAGGGCTCACAACGTTGAGATTAAAATTACGGACGCTCTCAAACTGCTGAGCAAGTTTTCGAGCTTTTTCTTCGTTTGTAAGAAGTATGCGGTACTCTTCCTTCAAAGTTGGAATTGGTTTCTGAGGTTTCTTAAAAACCTCAGAAAGTTTCCAGAAAGGTTTAGAATATGGTTTGATTTGTTCAACCTCTATCGTGAAAGTTTCATTTCTTAAAAGTGTGCATCTATGCTTAATTTCTTTTTGTAGATCCTGATAGATAAATTTCATAGCAGGATCACGAGAACGTTGATATTGACGTCTTCGAACATTCTTCAAGCGAATCAGAAGTTGAAGATCGTCGTCAATAATAGGAGTATTAAATTTTATCTATGTTTTTGGTACTGATAAATTTCTAGCATCAACTATAGAATCACTTAATTTTTTTTAATGCCGTATCAATGTCAGCTTTCTTTTGTAAATCATGATCATGATTAAAATTATTCTCAATATAAGTGTTGTACCTTTCCCAATTAGCTTTGTGATAATTAAACACTGAGCTAATGGGATTGGAAACAGCTTCTTGAAAAAGTGAAAAAGTTACTGAAAGGTGATCAGAATCAAAGTCAGCATGTGTAATCAATTCGCTACAAATGTGACTTTGATCAGTCAAAACTGATTCAATTGTTGATGGATTCCTTACAGATTAATAACACGTAAGCCCATTCGAAAATTGAATTGAATAATAATCGGCAGAGCTAAAAATAGTTTACCATTGGACTTGCTTTGAGCATTATTCCAGGCTCGATGTTTGGCGTTAAAATCACCGATTATGAAGAATTTCGACCGATTTCTTGTAAGTTTATGTAAGTCCCATTTCAAGAAATTAATTTGCTCGGCAATGTACTGATAAGGCAAATACGCTGCAGCAATAAAAATGATATCAAGATCAGTTTGAACTTCGATACCCAAACTCTCGATCACCTTGGTACCAAGAGACGGTACGACGGAATGTTTGATCCTGCGATTAACCGCTATTGCGATTCCTCCAACGAATCCAACAATTCGATCACATCGATGAATAACAAAATTAGAGTTACTCTTCAATTTATTATTAGGTTTTAAAAAAAAGTTTCGGTCATAACGGTTATATGCACATTATGTGTCCTCAAGTAGTAGAAAAATTCGTCTTCGCACGTTTTTAATGAACGAGCATTCCAATTTAATAAATTTCACTGATTATTTAAAGTCATTATTAAACTTTAATTTCATTACAATTTTGTTAGCAAATTCGCACCCTGTTTATAAAACTTCAAACATTTAGATAGAATTTAACATAGCAGTCATCAGCTGTAGCATAGATTCCTGCAAGAAATTCATTTTTTCTTCCGTTGCGCTACCTAGATTCATTAGACTAAAGGAAGCGTTGGGTGCAAACGAGTTTGTAGGCGTGGTAGCCGTTATTTTAGCCTTGTTACCTGCCACTGAAGCATAAGATGACGTACCATTGTAGGATGGTGTGACGGAGATAAAAAATCTAGACCTGTGCGCCGCCGCGCCACGCCGCCGCCGCCGGTAATTTTTAACGTACGCCGACGCCGAACAGTAGATCGGCGGCGTGCCGCCGTTGCATTTTTCTCGCGCCGACAATTCGCGAACTCTAAAATTGTTGACTCATAATTTTATCCACAAATCTAGGAACATTGTCCATGGGCCGAATATACGACGTTAACTGATTGATGATTTATCACATCTTGATCATTATTTGGTATTAGTGGTCGTCAATTGGATTACAAAATTAAAATAATCTTGATATTTTCTCGAAAACCATTACACGACACTCGTTATATAATTCAAATATCCATTCTTGCTTCGTCAACTGGTTATGATTGTGAGCATATAAGTTTCAATTCACCATTCGTGTGCGTGAAATGGTCCACAAATTAAAAAAAAACTTCCACTTTCAATATATATGTGCCTGATATTTACGGTTATGTGCCTGATCCTAATCTTTGCACGTAATCAATTTCACTGGAACGCAGGGTATTATTCATTGATTTTTTAACCGATTCTTAATTCCTAATATGCTACACACGATTCACCAGTCGAGTTCGTGAAACTGTTCATGATGGAATTCATTAAGTAATTAATTTTCCACATAATCTTGTTATATTTACGTAAACAATTACAAGGAACTCAGACTATCATTCATGAATTATTCGCTCTGCTTTTTGGCTTTGAAATTTCTATGTGAGCTATTGTGTACAACTGCTAGCAACCAGTCTCATAGGCACGAACATTAGATACAAAGACATTACTAGGACCTGTAACCCTGTTATTCCTTTGTTAAAATTCAGAGAAATGTTCGGAATTAAATGAAACTGCGCTGAGCAAAATACATTACCTAGCCACAATTCATGTCCGTGAAATAATTTAGAAAACTATAAGACACGTGACTCTGTGTAAAAAATCCAACGGTAAGCTCAAGACTAAAATATCACGATAACACGACGAGAATTTACGAAAATCGTTGCACGTCGTTCACTTCTTGACTGTTTTAGTTAATAAAGTTAATACAAATCAATGTTTCATCGAGTTATGAATTAGAATCATAAAAATATTAAACATATTCAGACACAACCACCTACTAAACATTTCAGTATAATGTCTTATTTTACGTGAACTAGGTTTGTGAAAACACAAAATTTATTTTCAATACGAGGTTTATTTATAATTGATTGAATCGTCACCTATTTTAATTTTTTTTTCTCGAGGAACAGTTGAGCAAAGTGATCTTGACTTTTCGCGACGCTGGTGCACAGATGTGGCGATGCAGAGGGTAAGATTTCTAGTCTCATAAATTATTCATCGTGTGATCTAGCCCCACTCAAGAAAGATTTTCAGTGTCAGTTGCACCAGCCCGGTATCACAGACAAATAAGACGTGACACGAGATGAATTTTCATCACTCATAGAAAAAACGGTCGATTTCAATTACAAATCAGTGGCGTTAGTGAGATTTTGACACAGAACTAATTGCGTTACTTAGTTTCCGCACCCACCCGAAAACGTTACGGTCTTTTTAATCTCATGCAAACCAAAACAAACAATATGGGCCGGAAATGTGAAATACATTCTTGTCGAAGTGCCCAAGATGAGAGTTGTTCACAACTATTTCTTAAGTTACAACACGATGCCGATCGGTGAGTAAGCACATAACAGAACGTTAGTAATTTAATTGATTCGGTGTATCGAATGTATGCAATGGATTAGAATTCGTTGGTCCCCGGAACTTCTGGAGAAATTGGCGGGGTGCAGGTGCTACGAAAACTAGAGATACGCTCAGGCCGTTTTCAATCAGACTTGTTTAGTGATCAGTTTCAACCTAACAGGAGCTAACATACAAGTCGTGGAATGATTATGATTGATAGTAACTGTATATTTAGGTTTCGTCAGATCTGTATGATTCCAGCACATCGAGCATACTTTGCACTCAAGATAGAAGCAGACCGTACGTTGTAAGAAAATGTAGTGCCAGGGAATCGTATTCCTTATCATTGGCGATTTTGTACTTACAAGAAGTAAAAGTAAACACCAGCCTGGAAAATGAAGTAATGTGTCTACCTTGAAAGGTGTCCTTACACGATCATTAAAAGTGACATTTCTGCGCAGTAATGCCAACAATAACGCCTCGTGTTAGGGTACATGATATCTGCGGGATTCTAAAAGAGCGACGGTAAACAACCCAGGGACAACTTGACAGACAGTTCTTGTTTCATATATGCACCACCGATTTGATGGTGGTGCTAGTATGCCTTCTCTGTATGAGTACCACGAACAACGAAACGAAAAAGTTTCAAGAGAAAAGCGTGTTTCGTTACGTGTGTTATGAACGCCGTCAATGCGGCTAGAACAACATTTAGAAAAAGCTTATTCCAAAATGTGAATAAAGAAATCTATTATTAGAGAATAAATTTATCCCTAACTGAAAACCGTCAGCAAAGTTACATAAATCTTATTATATATTTAGCTGGAAGTCGTTGTTTTTAACAACCGGCTCTCTTCCCTCCTAAACATGTTTTGGTTTTCTTGTTGTGTGAAGTTTGAAACCGTTAAATCATTGGTGCTTTTTATCTCGAGAAATGTAAATGAAAAACATTTTGGCCAATGAAAGTACATCACCACCAAGCTTAACCATTCGTTTTGAATAGAATTTGTGTTTTTATTAGAATTCTAGCAGCAAAAAGAAATGGTAGAAATGCTTAAATTGATTATTTTCCACAGATATGGAAAATAATAAATGGGATGCACCTTTTTCAAATTTTGCTCCATTCGAGCCACCATGAACAATAAATAATTATTATGGGTCATTGAAATACAGACGTTACTCTGCATTCTTCAAATTTGTCCATTGCAATCATTATTTCATGCGAAGTCGTAGTATGCGACATCGCCAATTTATCTATTTCATTCTTAAAATTTTACAACCTTATTTACAACTGTAAAAATAGTTCCATCTTTCATTTATTATCTTGTATTTGACAAGCAGGGTGGTCACTATTGGAGCATCAGTTGAAAAAAAAAAATTGATATGGTTGCGAGAATTACATTTTGTGCAATGTGTTCAACAGATGTCGCTAGTACATCGTGGGCGATGATTTTTTAGATTTTCTTCAAACTGTAACGTTTGTTTGTATGTTGCTGTTACAATAGCAACCGAAAATTTGGGAAAGGAATTGTACTGTTAAGAATTTTTTTTAGTTACCTAGGCGTCAATATTCGTCACACCGGCACACGCCGGCGCGCCGCCGCCAATAGGGTCCAACGGAGTGACCCCGCTAACGCCGCCGGCCAAAAATGTCGCTTACGCCGCCGCCGATTAAAAATGCATCGGCGCACACCTCTAAAAAAATCCTTGTATAGGTAGAGAAGTTCTTAATCTATTTTGAAGCGAATTAACACGTTTAAATTTGATTTCTTGAAGTGTACCCAAAGAAGCAGGTATTTTTTTTTATTTGTTGTTCCTGTTGCTTTGAACGAATTTATAGATTTTTCTCGAATAAGATAAGCCCCGAAATTCTAATTATGGTTTTCACTACAATTAGCGCATTTAAAACTTTTTGTGGTTTTTATCAGCGGGCAAGTATCTTTCGTGTGCGATTTATCACATACAATTGGAATCCAAATGACATATTGTTGTGTCGTGCTTAAAGCCTTGACATCTACGACACTGGGTCAGATTTAGAATTCTGTCCCCATGTCGTCTGTAATGTTCCCACCTTACTCGTACGTGGAGCATAAAACTTGCCTTTTCTAATACTTTCAAATTATTAACCTCATTACGGTTAATATGAATTAAATAAAGCTCCTGGATAATTCCAGCGCGTACTGACGTGTTAGTGTTAGTGCCACTAGCGTTTCTTTTCATAAGAAGGAGAAAATCCAAATAAATTTGGATATTTCGTCCAAACTTTGACCTTGTGGTAACCCGTTCAAAACAGCCTTGAACGGTCTTTCTGTCTCGAAATCATACGAATAAAATGTATATGAAGGCGAAGAAGGCATTTGTGGCCATTTCATCCATCCTCTGTGACTCGACATTCTCCTCTTCGAAGAATCTGAAATGAGGTTTTCACGTCCATTGAAAGCTCAGTTCGAAAAGCTCCGAAGTCGGAGATCATCACTGTTATCGGTGCATCTTCTTAATATTTGACACTCGACCTTTCTGGAACGATCAAGACATGTTGGAAAAATTAAATATTTCTTTAGGGTGAATTATTCTTGATAAATGAGTAAGTCTGACTAATGACTGATTGAGCGAAAATTACGATTGAGAAGGACTGTTAATGTTGAAAAACTCTAGGTAAATCAGGAGCTATCAAGTTTTGTGACCGGATCGAACGAAAGTTGAAGCCAGATTGAAAATGAGAAGGTTTCCCTCTTCGCTTCCTAACAAAATGTAGACTTTTTTGAAACCATTATTAATGCCACATTACTATACAGACAATTATACTAATTTCAATCAACTGAAGATCAAATACGGATAGTAAAAATTATTTTTACGGGAGAATCTTGGAAATCGAACTTAATCCTGTCTGCAAATAAAGCCATCTACACAGCGCGAGTATGTGGAAAATTAGCATCGGTTTGCCGAAACCAACCCTCGTGAGTACCGTATCAGCTTCTTCGTCAACCAGACAGCAACAACGTCAACGACCTACAATGAGCCGTCTACGAATCAATTAGACGTGCCACAAAAACCGCACAAACGCGACGAAACAGGTTTCCAACTGTACCGGTACCCGGGCGTCGTCGTCGTCATCGTCTGGCATAGGCTTACCGTTTGCTGTCGCTACCACGCCACGACTACTGCCAGCCACCGCTCTCGAAGGACGCTGGAAACACGTGCCCGAATGTCATAATTTTTGTCTCGCCACCAACGGACCGTCACGCGCGGACCATCCACCAGCCATTAGCCCAGTCGGCAGTACGTAGAACGAACCAAGAACGAAGCTCTGAAGTGCATTCTTGGTCACCCTTCGTTTATTACGTGTGGCTAATATCATCGAGCAACACTAATTCGAGCTAATCGAGTGTTTCTGGTCTGCACATTCATGATGACGAGCGGCTGTTTGGAAGGGGGTTAGCCATTGGCCTTGGCAACCCTTTTAGATAAGTGTCCACCAATTTTACCCCAATTCTCAAACAGATAAGGTCTGCTTCCATCCAATGCATAGAAGACGGTCCACAAAGTAATAAGCGAAAACTTTTCAACTTATATTGCGAAACCGACATCGGACTCGAACCGAGCAAAGAAAAACACCAACAATACCAACACCACAGACTAAGAAAATATTCTGATGTAAGCAATTCGCCAAAAACAGCTTAGCAAAAGGTGTCTGCTCTAATATTTACTCTGTCTTCATCATTTCTCATTTCATCACCCATTTAGTCGTAATATTTCCACCACCTGCTACGGACACAGGCCCACTCGTCGTAACCTTTGGGAGGAGGTTCCCCCATTAACCCCCCTCAGATCCTTTTCGCCGCCCTTATTCCACCCAGGCCGGCCGGACAGTTACTCAGTAGTAAGTTGTTTGCTGGAGTTTGCCTGAAAGGAGACCGCTTTTTTGGATGTGCGTCTCGTCTGTCTAGTCGTCCTAGTCAGCGTCGTCGTCGTCGTAGTCGTCATTGTCGGATGCATACAGACAGCAGACAACCAACCAACCAGCCAGACACATACCATCTCGCTTGCTCTGTCAATCGTTCTCTTTCGCACATTCAGTCGGTCTGGCTCGCTATCGTTCCGCTTGTCTACGTTCGAGTGCGCCCATTCCCTCGAGGGTTGTCCCGTTCACAAAACTACTCGACGCGTGTGACTCATGTCTGGGACGGTTTTTTTTCGTTAGCGGTTGAAGCTGCTGTTAGATCAGGGATGGACTTGGGAAATCGGTTTGAGGAATTAGTTGTTAATTAATCGTATTGTAAATCGAAGATGGAACTTTTTACTGCTGTTCAGCATTTATTTGGCAAAAGATTAGGCTGGCCCAAAAAATTGATATTCGAAGTCATAGTGCTCAAACCTAGAATGATCAAAAAAAATTTTCAATGTCATCTAGAGGTTCCTCAAATGCAAGTTTTCGGGAAATGACCGTTTTTGAGAAAAATTGTCGCATACAAGCGGTTTTCGCAACTTTTTCAAAACGCAACTATTTTTTAATTGTGTTTTGATATTCATGGCACCTTAGACACAAATTATATTTAACCTATTCATGCCCATGTTGTTTGTGGACAACAACGTTTTTAAAACAGCTATAACTTTTGATTGAGGCAAGATTTGCTCACAAAAACAAGTAAGGCTAATAAATGTGACTATTGGCTTTCATTTGAGTATTAAAAATTACAAGGATCAGCTCTTGAAGTGAAGTTATTGTAATTAGTCTGATTGAACTCCGATGGATCAGTGCTGCCAGGGACAGTTTACGTTGACGACGGAAAATGAATTTTTCATATAACTTCGTTATGTTCCAATATTAGTACAAACTGATAAAACTTATCAATTTAGACTATTTTGGCTACGTTTTCCACACAGCTGGACTATTGTAAATATACTAGGAGAATTGTAGTGAGCATTGGAAGGTAAAAATCGAGCTGCTTCTAGCACTGCAAGGAAAGCCTACCTACCTTTATGAAAAAAGGTTTTTCGAGTTTCTTGACCCCACCGTTTTCAAGGAAAAATAGTTTGGAAACCCTACATGCACTAGAAAAAAGTTGGGCATGAAAGGGTTAAACGATTTTTGAAAACAGGTTACATCACTTAGACACTATGAAAAAATAGTTTAGTAATTTTTTTTAAGAAAATCCACGCAAAACGAATTTTTTTTTCTTGGACTAAAGATATTTATTGGAAAGTACTGTTTATTACAAAATTTACGTAAATAAATATTGTGAAAATTCGGTCAGGGAGATATACCGTTTTAGTAAAGGTTTTCAAACCTTGAAATTTTGCCTGTACTTTAATAATTGAACAATATCTCAACTTCACTAAAGTGACATGTTGCGTATCAATTTTTTTTTCTCTATCTTACAAAGCTTTTTCATATTTACCATCTTTTTCTGAGGGAGTTATTGAGACATTTATGGCATTATTCATATCAAAAACTTTTGCGAATAAGAAGTTATAAGTGACGCTATAACTCGCGATAGATAGGCAAATTATTTGATTTGATAGTGTAAAAATTGGTAACCCTTTTTCATTTGGCCATGGGCCCAATACTTATCATTTTATTTTTAATGCGCAACATTTTAAAAACCAAGAATTTAAACCAGATGAAAATGCAAACAAATGAAAGATGACAGTCAAACGTACACCGTGCTCTCAGCGATGCCATATCTACGGAAATATCCGTAGATCTACGGATTGGAAGATTTCGATCTACGGATTCGCAAATGAAATCTATGGGAATTCGTTTTTCTTCTACGGAAATCTACGGATTTATCAGTGGGTTACTATTGTTTTGAGATCTTAACTAAAACATAAGTCTTGCGAAGGTAAATTAGCAAACTGTTCTATTAGAATGTACCATTCAGCTCAAAAGCTGAAAATTACAGTGAAAATTCTCACTTGTTAGTAAAGTTCATCGTAGTGAAAATTGGGAACAAACGTTAAGCACGGTGTGTTTGGTAGAGCAATTTTATTCGAAAAAAATCGGCATCGCTAAAACTTCAGCATGTGATAGAATGCGCTTTTCCCTTTCATTTGAAAGTAAAATTAAAATATTCTATCGGGGGCTCCAGAACAACTTTTTATTTTGAAGTTTTTTTGTTTGAAAACTTAAGTTTTTCAATGAAACTGGTTCACATTTTTGCCCCTAGGTAGTACTTTAGACATTCAAATATTACCAAAAGTGAGAATCTGATGGACAATTTCATTGTGTACAACTTTGTTAAAAATTACATCGTGATCTAAAATCGCCAGAGAAAGATATTAAATTTTTATCAAAGTTTCCAGATTCGCACGGGGCCTATTGGTTAAGAAGCTTTGTCCCAAAAACAATTTTATTATAAAAAAATAGATTGCCTTATTTTAACAGTGTGCTCAGAAGAACCTGAATGCTAGCAAAGTCCCACCTTTAAGCGTAAAAAAACATAATTCCAGATTTCACCGTTTCATGCGCACCAAAGATATTTTAGGAGCATGGAGATATAGAGAAGAGTAGATAAAATTTGAACGAAATTAAGACTCTTTTGAAAGTTGCTGGGCAATGCAGAGTAAAAATTTCTGAAGTGGCCCCCCCATTTTTCGCAAAGTGACAAATTTAGCAAAAAATATTTTTATTTTATTGTTTAGGCATCCGCAAACATGTTTGTAAAATATTTTACATATATTCAAAATATTTATAATATTTTCAGTTATTGGAAGTTTTACACACTTTTTTTGTAATATTTGTTATAGCTAGAGTTTTATCTCGAATTGTATGAAACTTCTAGGGTGGTTAAAAAAATGTTTGGCCTACAAAATGCCGAAAAAATGATTAGCAAATGTTAACTATTTCTACTATTTTTTAAATAATTTTTAAAATAAATGCCGTTTTAATCGGTTTCTTCACGCGATATTCATCCCGTTTTAATTGTATAATGTTGCATATATTATCAGATTCGAACTCCAGAAAAAAAAATTTGAGCATCTATAAGGTTTTTAAAATATTTGATTTTTTCTGTTAACCGGCATGCTAGGCGCAACGCGCGCGGTGCAGCCGGTGCTGCACAGCAAAATGAAACAATTTTTTTCTGTCACAGATATACACTAACGACCCCTTTTATCAGCTCCTTGGCGTATTTTATGCTGATAAAACAGGGACATTGATAAAATTGATTCTGTCTTTTTAATAAACCGAAGCTCTTAAAATATTCTTCCTTGTTCCTTAGATATAGCCTTGCAACCTTTTCTGATTATTTACTTTAAGTTCCCCAGTCTGACAGCGCAAAATTTTAAAAAAATAATATTTTTATTTTTGCATTTTTCGGATTTCTAAGATAAGAAATATATGCCTAAGAAAGGATTTACTCGAATTCAACTTGGTTCGTCTGCTAGAGCCCATTAAACTACCAACTATCAATTTTCAGGAAGCTGATAAAATCAGGTAAAAAAACTGATAAAATCGGGGGTAGATAAAATGGGGGCCTGATAAAGTCGGGTGCTGATAAAATCTGGTCTCCACTGTATTTGTTTCTTCTTTTTTTCTTCACTCATTCTGGAGTAGGCTTGATGTAACCTTGAATCCACCTTTTTGTTCGTTAGCATCTTGTGGGATATATTTGGCCTAAATTTTAACTTTATATTTGATCAAACTCGATTAAATATTCAGTCATTTGATTTGATTTCGATTGAGAATCCTGATTGACAGTTTCATAAGGGATAGAAAAATAATTCAATAAGATTTTTGTTCAAGTTAGTTAACTTTGGGGAATCGCTGTACATCGAACAGAAATCGCAATAGTAAATGAGAAATAAAGGTTTTGTCTATTGTACGAAGATAGCGATTTCAATATAAAAGTAGATATAGAAAGTATCACCTTTACCCGAAAGATGTGTTTCGGTTAATGTCTCCAGATTCTGAACTGAACTGGCAACTCTGTCTTCTTGATATGTTGTCTTTGCTCTTATCCCATATTATGAGGGAAATATTCAGTAAACAGATTTGTATTACTTGAATGTATGATGCAGCCTGATATTTTCTTGTTCGTTGTGATCCGTGTTCAACGAGTAACGACTCCGGAATTTCTTCTTAACGGAAATTATGGAACATGGTTTTATTCTATTTTCTAAGATTATGTGAAGTGTGCTCGATTTGGTAATTAAATTTGAGGACAAGCAAAAATCTGAATCTATAAATTCTGATAAATCTACCCCAAAAGATAACAAACATGGATCCAAAGCTTTTTTTTCTTTTCAATCATCTTTCTTTTAATGTTGATAAAGACAGGATTCTCAACCCAAAATTGCAATAAAATCCGTCGTTTATTACAATGACTCGAACTGTCTACTTTAGTTCGTTCAAATAAGTGTTATTTTCGTCCAAGAACCGGAGAAATCTGAAAATATATTTTTTCTGCTCAGAATAGGACTTTGTATACATTGAAATTTATCTGAATTTACTGTTAATTTAAATCCAACATTTTTTTGTAAGTCCTTGTTAATCCATAGGCCCCGCGCGCACCCAAAACTGATAAAATTTTAATAACTTTCTCGGGTGATTTTACATCGATTTTTAGCATTCTGCGAAGTTGTGGATGGGATTGTTCATCAGATTCTCACTTTTAGTATTTTTTTTAATGTCTATAGTACCAATTAGTGGCAAAAATGCGAATTAATTTCATTAAAAAACTTAAGTTTTCAATCAAAAAACTTAAAAATAAAAAGTTGTTCTAGACCCCCGACAGAATATTTTAATTTTACTTTCAAATGAAAGGGAAAAGCCCATTCTTTCATATCCCGAAGTTTTACAGATGCCGATTTTTTTTTGAATAAAGTTGTTCGACAAAGACACCGTGTAAGGGTATTACTTATCTGAATGCCAGGAGTTCATTTGATTTGGTGACATTTTAACTGCTTAGGTATTCTTCTACTGTTGCATGTTGTTTAATGGTTTTCATACTATCACGAAGCGATGGGTTTGATGGATAAAATGCAAGTTCTCATGGTAAAGAGGGACAAGTCCGTCTTTGCCGTGAGACATGTTGGTAGACTTGAGCAATTCATAGTAATGCTGGCTGAGCTCGACTCCTACCAGCAGAAGACAAAAAAATAGTCCGTGAGATTTAAAACGTGTTTTCAATGACCCTGCCACTTCTAGTTCTCCGATCTTTATATTTCACATCCTTGGCCTACTCAGTATTCTCTAGCTAATTGAATGTCGATAAAAAGTCCAAAACAGTACTTAAAGCATCATCATAGAAGCAAAATGCACAGGTCGCCAGGGGAGGAATTATTTGGTCTAATTATTAGTAATTAGAATACCGAAACGTGTTCTCTAATTGGCCATGTTTCAATATACGGTCGCCATTCATTCGAAATCCGTGATGTCAGGACCGAACAGGAAACGATAGGGAAGCCGAAAAAAGCATCGGCGTAAGAAAAGTAGTTACGACGAAAAAGTACTCACGGAAGCAAAGGAACGTGTTGCTAGAAACAACATGTGAAATATTTTTACAGCACATCGAACAACACTGCCGCTTTGGGTGAATGGTAGATATGATACTAATAGAATAGGGTTATTCTATAGCTGAGAACGGTAAGTCGATTGTGAAGAACGGTATCTTGGGTTGACATTGTGCATCTCGAAATGAAAGGTTTTTTTTGTATACAAGCTTGTATGAAAAAGTCGCTTTGAATTGGTTCCATAATGAGGCCCCTGATCGAACTTCTAATAGTCGAAAGTGATCGGTTGTTCCAAGTAATCGATCGCATGATTGGGATAAAGAAACGCCTTCAAATTGATTAGATGGACTCCTATCCACATAAAGACCATCAAATGTCAGAAAAACTGGGCAGGTAGGTATCTGCCGTTAGATCGGCTGACTCCATACGATACACTTTGACATTTGTTGTCCTGCATAAAGTTTGAGTCGAAAACTATTGCGACACTTCAAAACTTCCATATTTTTTTCTCCTTAGAGTACATTGTTTACATTCGCTTAGTTGGGCAATTATGGAAGGAAATAAGCAAAGCGTTCGCCAAAACCTGTTCCGGGAACAGATGGTAGTGTAGTTCAAGCAGGTAACTGCTACGCCGCCATCTTTTGCAAGCCAAGATCTAAAACGTCGTGTTAAGGTCGATCTGCAATCGACAAAATCGTTTCTATACACCACGGTTATTTGGTGTTCGAATTCATTTTATTATCGATATATCATGGTGTAAAGCGTTTTTCATCCATCAACATGACGAAAACAATACTTTTGTTCCATTTAATGTCCAATATTTTAGCACGATGACAAGCATATAAAGATCGAGTCATGCCGTATCGTTTCTATCTAGTGCGGATCGAGTTTACAGCAGAACGAGCAGAACAATCAGAACTAACAGTGGGGCAAATCATTTGTGTGCCCGCAGAGATGTTGGCTCATATCAGTTCAATACAATCAGGATAGGGGTGCCATACACGTGAGTTCACGCTAGCAGCTGGACGAAAACTGTGAGCAGCGTGCAAGAAAACCAAATGAGCACTGATTGATCATTTCATGTGGAAACAAAACAACGCGGAGCTTGGGTAAAAAACAAGATTTTTCACACAGAGCCAAGAAACGATCTGGATTGAAAAAGGTCAAGGAGCAGTAATTCCCAAAACGGCACGAATGCCAACAGATTGTTTCCAAAACGCTCGCTCGGATTCTCTACATGACACTGCTAAATACCGGCACTACGCCATTGATGATGAAACCAACATCAAAGCCGATTCTAAGCAGCAGCCGGGACAGGTATTTTTCACGGACATGGAGAAGTTTGCTGTAGACGCCCATTTCAAATGAAAGGCAGCGTAAACAGCGTGATTTACAAAACTAAGTGTCTCCAAAAACGGCTTCAAAAGTAGTGTGGATTCCCAGTCATTGTTCCATACCGGGTAATGAGAGAGCGGATAATTTAGCCAAAATAGGGGCACTACCATTTGCCTTCAATGAATTTTATAGCGCTTCTCGTCAGAGGACGCGTACTAACTGGCAAACATCATGGAACAATGGGGATCTGGGACGGCAGTTGTACCTACTCAATGATCCCTAAGGTGTCAACTAAGGCATGGTTCAAAGCAGCGGTTCTCAACCTTGTTTGCTCCGCGGACCCCTTCGAAATCGCCTTGGGTCATCGCGGGCCCCTTCGAAATTATCCTGGGCAGTCGCGGACCCCTTCCAAATTACCTTGGGCGGTTGCGGACCCCCACGGCTTAACATCGATTTATATGCTGTCAATATATTATTTTCAGCCTGATACGATAAAAAAAACTAGAAGTTTCAATGTCCGTCCGGAAAAGATTTTCCTCTTCGCGGACCCTCAGCAATGACTTCACGGCCCCGAGGGGTCCGCGGACCCCAGGTTGAGAATCGCTGCTCTATCGGATTATGAAATAAGAGGAGAATTTAATTCTTCATTTAATGACCGAATTGCAGAATGCATGTCGCAATTCGAAGAAGTAGAATCTGTTACACCTGATGCATGGAGAAATTTCTTCCCGGATATTCCTAAAGGTGCTCATGTGGTTAGGATGCGGGTCAATACACCTATTCCCTCTTACTTGACTATAAAACTAAAAGCACACGGAGCTAACATTAAACAAACTACGTTTTCAATACTAATGCCTGAACCACAAACGGTTGCCAAATTTGTGGCATTTGTTCAGACCCATAATGACAACCCCAAATGCAGCATCAAGGAGTCAATAACAATTTGTTTATTTGTTTATTTTGTTTAATACATCAACAGGCATATTAAAGCCCCAATGATGTTAGCCTAAATACTAATCTTATTTCTAATACTGAAGTCGCACATAAAAACAATAATCATACAATAATTACAAACAAAGAATAAAAAGGTCAAGTGCTGTTAACGAAATGATTAAACAATCTGGAGAAACGTACACGCAGAGTATGTCGAGAAACGTTGAAATCAAATGCTGAAGCTACCTGGTTGAAAATTCGTTGCAGACCAGTGATGGCTCCATACATACTATAATTTGTGCGTCGGAATGGCAACCGGAACATATCGTTGTTACGTAGTGCTCGAGGTGCGACGTTTCTGTTGATTTGTTCCAAAATAGCTGGGGCATCTATACGGCCTTGCAGAGTGTCAGCGATGAACAAAGCTCTTGCGGTATTCCTTCGAACATGTAGGGGCTCTAGTTGATTCAGCTGACATCGGTTTTCATAGCTAGGTAGTCGAACAGGATCTCTCCACGGCAATCTACGGAGCGCGAAACGTAAAAAGCGTCGCTGCACACTTTCAATTCTTTCAACGCAATTATTATAGTTCGGGCTCCACACTTCAGGGCAATATTCTAGAATTGATCGGGATAAAGAACAGTACAGCGATTTGAGACAATAAACATCCGTAAAGTTTTTGGCTATCCTGAATATGCATCCCAGTGCTCGAGACGCTTTACCTACTGCATAGGATACGTGTTGTTTAAACGTAAGTTGAGAATCCAGAATCACTCCCAGATCCTTCACGTGACTGACACGTTCGATTTCTGTCTCTAGTAGACGGTAGTTAAAATAAATCGAATCCTTCTTCCGTGAAAAAGATATTACCGAGCACTTCTTCGGGTTTACATACATGCGGTTCGTATTGCACCAATCAGCAAGGACTTGAAGCTGCTGTTGGAGAATTCTGCAATCTTCAATTGAACGAATTAGGCGAAAAATCTTGAGGTCATCTGCGAACGATAATCGTGGAGTCTTCAAAATTAGATGTACATCATTGAAGTATATCAGAAACATCAACGGTCCCAAGTGGCTTCCTTGAGGTATTCCAGATGTAGAAGAGAATGCAGGGGCCTGGCATTCTCCTATGACAACCGCTATCTCTCGGTCAGTGAGGTAGGATCTAAACCATTGCAAAATACTACCATTAATTCCAAATCTCTCCATTTTTGCTATTGAGATATCGTGGTTTATCTTGTCAAAAGCGGCAGATAAGTCGGTGTAAACAACGTCGGTTTGAGCGCGATGTTCCATACTCTCTGTTATGAAGGATGTTAAACATAATAGGTTAGACGCAGTTGACCGTCCAGACGTGAAGCCGTGTTGATCGTCACTTAGGTACTGCTTACAGTGAGCCTGAAGAGGTTCCATAATCACAAGCTCGAACAACTTCGAGACAGCACTCAATGAAGTTATTCCACGGTAGTTATTGACGTCTCGTTTATTTCTCTTTTTATGTACTGGGAACATGTTCGCTGATTTCCAGCAAGATGGAAAAATACCTCTGTCAATAGATGTTCGAAAGATGTGAAGAAGCGGATTAACCAAAACTTCAATGTGCCTTATCAGAAAAGCGGAGGGAAACCCGTCGGGTCCCGGATTGAAGGATGACTTAAGTCGAGAGGAAGCTCTGGTAATCATCGTTGCGTTGACATCGATAGCACTCAGAGTTTGACCCACAAGTGGAGCTCTGCTAGCAGCGAGTTCGATTTGCTCAATAGTTAATTCCTCATCTGTGAACACGTTCGCGAATTTTTCCGAAAAAAGTGCACATATATCTCGTGATGTGGAAGCTGTGTTACCATTGAAAGTCATAGACGACGGCAGTCCAGATTCCTTGCGCTGCTCGTTTACATATTTCCAGAAATGTTTAGGATGCGACTTGAGATTACGCTGAATATTTTGCTGCTATCGATAGAAACAGATTTGACTGACTCGTTTGTACGCATGGTTGAGACTGACGTAATAGTCTCTGAGTGATATTGTACGATACTTGGTAAACCTCCGCAGGGCAGCTCTCTTAATAGACTTCAACCGTCGCAATGTACTCGTTTGCCATGGAGGGCCGGTTTGTCGATGGTGAACTTTCTTCGGAACGTACCTGTCAATAACGTACGCCAGAACGTTGGAAAAAGTTTGGACTGCGGATTCGACATCTTCGAGGTCCAAAATATTTTCCCAATCGATGGTGGAAAAAAGGTCTGCGATACTGCGATGGTCGGCTTTACGGAAATCGTAGGTGACAGAACGTGGTGCAATATCGAAATCATGCACCACAGTGTTATCAATCGTAGCGATCAATGGAGGATGATGCATCACTGGTTTTACTAAAGGAGAGGGCGCCATCACTATTGATGTGGCGGAAACCTGATCGCTGGCAAAACAAAGATCGAGATGGCGGCTATTTTCATTGGCAATAGAATTGATTTGTACTAACGTGGCTGAGCTATAGCTGTCAAGTAGCCTCACTGCAGCTGGGTGGAGTACGGAATGGTCCGAATCCGTATAAAGAAATCCGTTGCGGGAAGACTTCCATGAAATGCTAGGAAGATTAAAATCT
The DNA here is from genome assembly GCF_030247195.1 of Topomyia yanbarensis. Taxonomy (NCBI): domain Eukaryota; kingdom Metazoa; phylum Arthropoda; class Insecta; order Diptera; family Culicidae; genus Topomyia; species Topomyia yanbarensis. The sequence goes on along the minus strand of NC_080672.1, from coordinate 323,823,063 downwards.
CCTAGTACCATGATCTCATCAACTGCGTTCGCGTCTTCGAGGATAGTAAAAAGTGAACTGCAGTGTGCTTCAACATATTCGATATCACGAGCACGGTCGGGTGGAATATACAACGCACACAAGTATAACTTACGGTCGCCAAGCTCGATAATCGTCCAAACCTGCTCTAGGCAAGCCCAAGAAATATTCTCGACAGTTTTTGCCTTCAAACTGGTACTAACCGCTACTAATACGCCGCCTCCGGTGGATTTTCGGCTATTGCTAGGGCTCCGGTCGCAACGAAACACTTCGTATCCAGTACCGAACACCAGACTGGAAAGCGTGTCATCGTTCAACCACGTTTCGACTAAGACAATGATGTCAAAATTCTTATCGGATATTGCAAGGCGGTATTGCTCGACGATTGAGTTAATACCACTAGGGTTCGTCGCGGTTGCGGTAATTACCGCAACCGCGCGGTATTTACCGCACCCGCACCGCAAAAACTGCGGTGCGGTGAGACACTTTTTCCCGCGGATGCGGTGCGGGAAATGAGCATTTACCGCGCGGTATTACCGCAACCGCGCTTCAAAAAATAATTGATAAAGTATGCAGTCTGCATTAAAAAGTGAATTAAAACTATGACTTTTACCATTTGAGAAGGACGCATCTAGATTTATTTTCTGAACGAATGCTTAGCAATGTCATTATTAAGAACATCTCTCTCTCTCTCTCTCTCTCTCTCTCTCTCTCTCTCTCTCTCTCTCTCTCTCTCTCTCTCTCTCTCTTAGAACTTTCGAGTTTTATTTATTACCCTACAATAGAGAAACATGATAAACATTTAATTGCTCTAATTTCCATAGACTTGACAATGATTTGAAAACAAATCCGAATATAATCTGTATTCGACCTATCGCTACTTGATTTTTTTACATTTTGGTCATTCAAATATGATAAAACATACTGTTACTAAGAAATAAAATCTATAAGCTGTGTCCAATATAATTTGGCACCATTATTTTTACGACATTTTGAAAACTATTTATTTTATACTTCAAAGAAAAAATTTACAAACGGACCTTTTCAAATACATAAAACGTAAATTGAATTTTTCTGTCAAATCCACTTACAAAATGCATCATTTCTCCTGATTCCTCTTGGTAATCGTGGAATAATGAATCCTTTTCAATAGCATTTTCTCGACAGTGAATTTTGATTAATTTGGAGAATTTAGAGATGAACTAATGATACTACGACTTAAAAACAATCCAAAGAATGTAATCATCATCATCAAACCAAACGAATTTGGAGGAATTTTTTTTCGCGTGCGTCCATCGTTAGTCCAACTGGGAATATTTTCTACCAAATTAACGAATAATATTTTTCAATTAGGAGTATTTTGTAACTTTTTGAAAGTAAAGCTTTCGAAGTTAGTGTAGGGCATTGCGATTTGTGTTGTGTTTCAAAGTCTACCTCAAGGTCTGCTGACAAATGTCAAAGTTATCCCAGATGCCAAATTTTGCATGGTTTGGACAGTTTTTGCCTTAATTGAAAATTTATCTCGAAACTTTAACGTGGGGGTTAGGTATTTATTAGGTATTTTCATAGAATCTGTATACAAAGTTTGAAAGAAATCGGTTAAGTAGTTTTTGAATGGAAGGTAACACCGCAAATCATGTTTTTCCAGATACGTTCTACAAAAAGCTTCGTCATCGAGTCGTTTGTTGATATTTTTGCATGGAAAAATTACAGCATGTTATTGAAATGATACACTATAATGTACAAAAGTTTTGATCAGTTCGCTTCACGCAAAGCTTAAAAAAATCGAGAAAAAGTGTTTTTTATCACGCCAAAACCCTTACCACTCTTAATAAAACTTGCAAAGTTGAATATTTTAATGAATGTTACATTCTGAGGAGTCCGTCAAAGGTAATTTTCGTGTAAATAAGAATAACATTTTACTATATATGGCTACACAAAACAAATGATTAATTTTTCAACACAATTTTTATAATGCATGATTTTTACCGCATTTACCGCATTACCGCGCGGTGCGGTGCGGTAATTGCAATGCGGTTGCGGTAAGCGGTGCGGTTTTATTATTTTTTTGCGGTTGCGGTGCGGACTATCCATTTACCGCCCACATCCGCACCGCGACGAACCCTAAATACCACCAACATTTTGGTAGTATAACATCAGCTTATCCCGTCGTTGACCAAGGCTGGAAATCGAAGAGCTTTGAGGCAAGGAAGAGCTCACAGATGCATTGTACTTGCCTGAGGTAGGTTTACGGAAGACCCCTCGTCCCAACTCCATCACAGAACCGGGACGGCTGCTGGTCGCTGGCAGGAATGGCTCGACTGTGATGGGGGGACTAAGGGCTTCCTCACGACTGGCGGCAAGTGTGCGTCCCGGTGACCGAAGAGACGAGATGACGTGGGATGTATGCAACATAGCTGGACTAGGTACCTCACGTAAACAGCAGCGGTTCGCTGGCAGGAGGAGCGGCATCTGGTGCTTATACGACGCAATTAACGGAGAACTGGAATCGGGGAACATTTCAGCGCTTGAATTATTCTGAATGGATGGGTACTTGCCGCAGTAGGAAGTTTGGAAGACCCTTTCTCCACTCCCGCACACAGGACCGGGACGACTGGTGAACGTTGGCTGCAGTAGCTGGACTGTGGCGGGGGGATCGAGGGCTTCCATAATACAAGCTGCGGTGCATCCCGGTATCCCATTAACGAAATCTATCCTGCTTTGGCTGGTCGAAATTGAATTCACGAACGAATACTCCGGTGGGCCAAGTGGACGCTTTGAGTGCAGTATCCTTCAGCTCACTCGGAAGCTCAACTCGGAACGAGACGAAATTGAGTTTTGTGAGATCCGTGTCTTTTTTTACCAACAAAATTGCTTTGGGTGTGTCGCTTATACCAAGGCATTCTTGGGTCATAGCAACAATCTCCTCCACTGTATGGCTCGGGTCGAGGCGACTCAGATAGACCCAGAACTGATCGCGTTCATCAGAAACTGTTCTGATTTCTCGTTGAATGGCTCTAGTACCACAGACACCGGCTGCAGTGGCGCGAATTTTTGCATCATTCTCACGACTTCGTTTTGGAGTGGGCAGGTCCCCCGGAAGTCGCTTCACAAACAGCCCCCTTTGATTTAAAGAGCCAGAATTAGCCGGAAAGTGAGTCTCAATGCGGCTCGAGAGATTTGAGACGACCGCGTTTAGATTGTCTACTGCCTCACATAACTTGTTTGTTTCCACGATAGGAGCAGCGGAATCGGGTTGCTGCACCCATGTGTTGAAACAGCAAACACAATCGTCACACAGCCAGTACAGATTCTTATTGAAGCTAGACATTAAGTCTAGTGCAGATCGCTGCATACCAGGAATACAAGTGCGGTGGAAAACCGATCCGCAGCGGCCTCGGCATGCAATTCTCTCAATCCCATTTACGGGAGAATCGCATGACTTGCAACTCATACTCATGGTTGCTTTCAACCCGCCCTATGGCCAGCTTTTCGATCTCGTCTCGCTATGCGCCAAATTGGAATGTGGGGAACACTTTCCGCTGTTCACGTGCAGGTGGCGAAATGAGCGCGTACAATTTTTATGGGGAATTACACACTAGTCACGGGAATGTAAACAATGTCGTAAATTGAGCAAAATTATTTCACAAAATACTCAATTCCTTGCGACAATTTTGCAAAACAAACACAACACCGTACAGGAGACAACTTCGGGGAGCAATTATCTTTGATTTCAACGGAAGTAAGATAAGTATTTCACACAATTAAAAACACCTTTAGGCACAGAAGACTGACAAGTGCAGTACGTCAGTGCACCAAACCAAACAATGAAGACGGATTCAAACTGCTCATTCGTGAGTACAAGAAGCAGGGAAGAACATTTAAGCGCGACTCAGACGATACATCAGCTTCCGTCAACGTCAACGGAACGTCACCGTTCCGTCAGGATAAGTTAAATACTTTTCTCTTGCGCCCGTTCACACGTGCCGTACGTCAAAACGTTCCGAGCCGTTGATGTTGTGTGTGAATGCCTCCATTTAACTGCAAGTAACTTATCCTGACGGAACGGTGACGTTCCGTTGACGTTGACGGAAGCTGATGTATCGTCTGAATCGTCCTTTAATCGTGAGCACCAAGACAGTTTTAACAATGGTGACCAAGCCATGGAGGACAGGAGAGAATTTAATGACTACCATGGCACAGTAGGCGAACAGACAAATTTTTCCCGCCGATCTTGGCGCTCCAACGGATAACCAACAATATTTGCTTTTATTTTTAGTGTTGACATGTTGTAAACATGTAATCAGGCCCGTAGCGTGCGGTTGGCCGGATTGGCCCCCGCCAACTTGAACTTATGAACGCCGCTCACTTTCGCTCGTATGTCTTCCGAATTGAGTGCAGCATGAAGGATGACCCTAAGCAATTTTGGTCTTACCTGCTGAACAAAACGTCCTCCGGAGGAATCCCTGCAAGCGTCAACTATCGAGACAGGACATCTACGACACCTGCAGAATCAGCAAATCTATTCTCGTCATTCTTTCAAAACGTGCTAAGTAATAACTCACCACCTTTGTCTGAATCATACTTGAGTAGTTTGCCGATGTTCACGTTGAATTTGACTGCAACATCATTCTCCGAACAAGAGGTATATATCAAGCTACGCGGTATTGATAGTTCGAAAGGATCGGGGTCGGACGGACTTAAACCATCGCTTATCAAGGAATGCTCTTCATCGCTTGCTCTACCGGCATCTATACTTTTCAATCGTTCCCTCGCTGAAAGTAGTTTTCCTACTAAGTGGAAAGAGGCTGTGATTAGCCCTATCCACAAAACCGGTAATGTACACGATGTCACAAATTACAGAGGGATTTCTATTCGAAGCTGCCTCCCAAAAATCTTCAAGAGCATGTTGGTAAATGTTATCTATCCCGCCGTAAAACACATCATCAGTTCCGATCAGCATGGTTTTGTGAGAAAACGCTCTACAACTACTAACCTCATGAGCTATGTGTCGTCGCTGATTGACAAGATGGAAAAACGACAACAGATCGATGCGGTGTATGTTGATTTTTCGAAAGCTTTCGATCGTGTTCCTCATCAACTTGCTGTAGAAAAACTAAGGCGCAATGGATTTCCGAACTGGATGACAAATTGGATCTCAGCGTACCTTTCAAATCGCAGTGCTTCTGTGCGACTTGGAACTACACTCTCAGATCTATTCCATATTACATCGGGCGTTCCTCAAGGAAGTCATCTTGGACCTCTTCTTTTTATACTTTTCGTGAACAACCTCTGCAGTGAGTTGTCGTCATCTAAAGTCATGTTTGCAGATGATTTGAAAATGTATCGTGTTATAACAACTATGGTGGACTGTTGCGCATTGCAAATGGATCTCGAAAGGATTATGGATTGGTGTGACAGAAACGGCATAAGTGTGAACATTCAAAAATGTAGCATAATTACTTTCGCACGAGTTCGATCGCCCATTGTTTTCGAATACCTGATGTGTTCTGCTCCTGTACAACGAATCGCATCTGTCAAAGATCTAGGTATCACTCTCGACTGTAAACTACGGTTCACCGCACATGTTTCTTCTGTCATAGCTAAATCCTATGCTGTACTCGGACTCATCAAGCGCAACACTCGTGATTTCAATGATGTTTACTGTCTTAAATCTCTATACATCGCACTAGTACGCAGTGTTCTGGAATACGGAGTTACCATTTGGGCCCCGTATCATTAATCATTAATCGTCTCGAACGGGTACAGAAGAATTTCATCAGGTTTGCCCTTCGTCGGTTGCCCTGGCAAAATCGATTACTGCTACCTCCATACGAAGATTGCTGCGCTCTCATCAATCTCCCCACGCTGCGAAATAGGCAAATTTTTCTGCAACGACTCTTCATCTTCGACTTGCTTACTGACAACATAGATTCCCCTGCGCTGCTAGCAAAGCTTGATTTCAACGTTCCGGGAAGGTCTTTCCGGAGAAATGATTTTTTCCGGCGCTCAACACATCGCACGCTATACGACCAGAATAATCCGCTACATGTTTGCTGCCAGCTTTTCAACAATGTTTATCATCTCTTTGATTTTAGTATAAGCAAAGAATCATTCAAATTACGAATAGTTAGTTTATAGTTGTAGTAGTCTGTGCGATGTAATATTTTTAGTTGAAGACAAGCAGAGCATAAGCGTTAGTTGCAAACATCGGATCTTGAAAAATGTTCCTAAAATTGGGGAAAATAGTTGGCCATGCTTCAATTACAAATTAGAACCTAGATCATAAAAACAGAAATGTGTTAACTAGTTCGCGAGAACACGAAATATTACATCACAATAGAATAATCGGCCATTGTCAATAATCCTCAATTTGTGAACTAGATTACCATTCAACAAATAGCTTAGCTTAGCGGTGCCAAATGCTTATGTTTTTACATTTTGGATATCTTAAAACTAGGAGGTTACAATGTTGAAATATTTTTTTTACAAAGGAAAAAAAAAAAGTTTACAGCTATCTTAAGACTAGAAATAAGATTCAATATACAAGAGAGGGCCAAAAGATTTTTTTATGAAAAAATTTAAAACAAGGGATTCACTTTGATATACAAGAGAGGGAGTAATAGTATTCTACGAAATATTTTACGGTTATCTTAAAACTAACAATATAGTTTAGTACACAAAAGGGGGAACAAATATTTATGAGAAGTTTCACAGAAATTTTAAAACTAGGGATTCAATTCTATTTACAAAATGGAGGACAAGAGTTTTAATAAAGAGTAAAAATTATAGCTATCTTAAAACTAGGAATACAGAATACTAATTTGAATTTTTTAACTAAAACTTATGCTTGGTCAAGATATTCAGAGGGTGGCTTATTTCCGCATCAGTGTAGCAGCAGTTGTATCAAGGACAGGGGAGAGACAGGGAAAGAAGAGCAAAACTTGCAACTTTCGCTCGAAGGGGGGGGGGGGGAGGGGGATCAGCGAAATAAATTTGCGCCTCAGTCTAGTAAGTCGTCGAGTACCAGATTGGCGGATGGTATTCTTCGGACCCGCGGGGAATCCTTCAAAAGTCATCGGACCTCGAGTCGCTCTCGCTTCAGTTTCCTTCTATGCAGGCGTAGTGGTAAGGGCGACGGCGGTTACATAGTGGCACTCTGGAGCTGATCGGTTCCACAAGGCAGGAGGAAACTCTAAAAACGAGAAATAAAAGAGAGGGGCTAAATTGGGATATTTATCGTTTTTATGAAGGTATAAATAAGGGACATATAGGGGAAATCACGAGTTGCCAGCATATCTCGGACTGGTACATTGGGTGGTCTACCTCGGGCCCGAAGGGATTCCTTTAACTGAGACCTGGCGTCACAATACCCGGCGCATACCCAGACAACGTGTTCGATGTCGTGATAGCCCTCGTCACAAGCGCACAGACTACTCTCCGCAAGCCCAATACGCCGCAAATGCGCATCCATGGTGTAGTGATTGGACATAAGTCGGGACATTACGCGAATAAAATCCCGACCCACATCCATCCCCCCGAGGTTCGAGTTAATATTAACTACTAACGGAATTGTGAACAACATTTCTATTGTGAACTATGAACCAAATTCTCGAATCGCAAATACAAACGTTACATAGGCGTTGAGAGGTATATGCTGAACATAATTACCAAACACATGATTTTTGTTCACGTTCCTGTTTGCGTGATATAAACACGTGTTCGTTGTAAGTTGACCAATGATAAAAATTCATATACGTTTTCAAATGAAAACTTCAAACGCTTCCCTTCAAATGCTCCCCAACTACATCTCTGGGTACCTTCAGCATTTTTGGAAACAGTATCGATGCGATTCTGTTTGTCTGGCAGTGCCTCCTTGTTTGTCTCGTTCTCTTCCGCGGCTCGCAGCCAAACCGCACCACCGACCGTGAAGCGTACAATTCCGTATCGACAGGCAGGCAGACGGGCAGGAAAACGTTGCACAAAATCTAACTGTTGACGCGGTACGACACCCCAACCTCACGTCCCTCACCATCGCACAACGGGGCCAGCGAGAGGGGTTTTCATGTCCCACTACATTTCGTCACGTCTGGATTGTCCGGAATGACACTCATTCGAAATGAAAACAACTCTCCACCGGTTGATGTTGTCGCTGTTGAAACCTAACAATAAATAAAAATGTAAATATGGATGCATGCCCGAAAAAATTTCAATGTCATCTGCCATGGCTCGGCTGGTGCCGGCTGGCTGCTAGTCGACGTGACTCAACCGGGTTGCAGTTTGTTTGTTGCGTTTTACCGTGAGCCAAGAATATTAAGGGGTATAAAATTTGTCACATTTCACGACCGCAAACATTTGCGCACACACTTGATCGAATGGTTGGAAAATTAACTCTCGTTCTAAACATAAGGGTGTTTCCCTTATGTTCCCATCCCATCCCGTCACGGGCGGTGCAGCCAGACTCTTGTTGTCGAATCGCGGTCTAGTCTGGGGGGGAAGTCCGTCTGTGCTACCATCTATCGGTGTGTCGCGTTGCTAAATTAAAGGACGCAAATATGTTTGGAGGTGGATTGATTGAAACACCACAGCATGGCGCAGACGATCGAGGAGCCCAGCACCGAACTCAGGCAGACACGTGACTGCGGCGGCAGACTTAATTATATAATAATTAAAACTGGAAAAAAATAAACTGTTTCTCACATATGTAGCTATCCGCCGATCAGTACTTATGTTTCGTTGTTATAACCGGTAGGCAAGAGTGCGTGCGTCTGTGAGTGTTTATAAGCATGTGTTGACCCAGACAGATTATAATATTATTGACGGAAAGTGGCAGACGAAGCCGTCTGTCGGCGTTAATGTGTGTAGAGCAGTCTGGAGGTGCTCATCCATCTGCACGCGCCAAGTCATGCCACCGGCATCCAGTTATTGAGTTCTAATTATGCAATCGGTATCGTCGGATTAGGGAGTTGTTGCTAACGCTCTGGTGGGATGAGGTCGGAATGGACCCGGGCTATGTTTTCGAATGTGGGGTTTGGACTTTAAAGCTTATTTTGAACAGGTTGGAAAAAAAGACTTGAGGTTATTATCATCACGTATTTGAAACCGTTGGTTAAAGCAGTGTCTGCCATGTTTAATGCACATATTGGCTTAAATTGATAAGGGCGAAAATTGGGGCACTCAAACTCGAGCCTTTCATAACTTTTAGGTCATTTTGGTGTTATACTAGTTCATAGAAATGACGCGAAGATATTGGTAACAATTGACAGGCTTTCATAATGTAAGGAATCTAAACAACATTATACATTGCATGGTGTATAATTTTCCACGATTCTGACTAAATGGTACTTTTGTGAAGTGGTCACGTTATATCAATACGGTATTCGGTATAGCTTCGAAAATATCTTATCTCTATTGTTCCTCATCACGCATTTTCGGAAATATCGACTGCAAATATTTAAATCATACTTAAATCCGCGTAAGATTTGAACAGATAACAGACTCATGGGGGCGCTGAAATTGTGATCTGCTTTATAAGTGATGACCAATCATGAGATAAGTCAAGATAATGTGCCATTGCCAAATGAACTGAACACTAAAAAAGAAGAAAATGTAATCACCGAAGTGTTGCAAAACTAATCCCGTTTTTGCTTGAGGAGAAACTGAGTTAGGTTGGTGTTTGAACTGCTCCCCGCATGGGGATCGTCAGAGTGATACTCTTCCAAGATAGCATAATCATTTGACGTAGCTCTTTTTAGTTTTTCTGCATGAGTGCTTAGAGCGTCTTGAAAGGGAACGCTATAGATTACTAGGGCGCTGTTTGTACACGGCGCATGTAAATAGATCATATGAACTCTTGAAACAGTCAACCCCGTGCTTCAGTAGATCCACGAACAATTCCGAATCGGTGACTCCACTGTCGATCTTGACTTTGCGAGCGGACATGTAAACTCGACAGTCTTTCATACAATCCTTGTCGCCACTTACGTCATTTGCTTACTTTAGACAGAATATCACAATTCTGAACTTATCTGGACAAGCTTTCGGGATATTTGTTGTATATGTCTGCCTCAGTTCTTTCAAAATCGTTAGAATACTAAGCTGATTATCCTCGATCCAAATGTTTTTAAACGGAAAGTCGAAATTTGGGTCTTATTTTATTTATACCCTGGCCTAGATCCCGGTGCAAAGTGAAAACTTAAAAAGTGTTCCACCAGCGATCGACAACTGTATACTGATGAGAAGATTTTTGGGAGTTATGGCCTAGTTTCAATTACCAATCCAAGTGCCGTCATGACATTTTGTTATGTCACCGATATTACCTACCCATCGTTTTGCATATACGAGTGAAACAAAGATGCTTTTATGATCTATTGCTGATATAGGTTGTTTAACATTCTACGAAACAGTTGCTAAAAAATCGCCATTATTCAGCCATACAGTGAATAAAGTTAGGTTGCTTTACTATTTTTCAACTTGTCTTGCAATATATTATATCTCTTGTAGTTTCCATCGCTTTCTTTGTATTCTTTAAGTTTTCACTTTGCGCCGAACTCTAAGCCCGTGCACAATTGCAACTTTTGATTCTTGACACTTTAATTCATAATTGACATCTGTGTCGGGTGCACATATAAACTCTCCTGATAAGACCTAACTGATGATGAAATGTACTCGGTCGAACGATATCTGATCTTCGTTCGGATCAAAGATAAACCGCTAAGTATGCCAAAGATTTCGAAAGAACTGACGAAGAAATATTCAGCCGTGACAGATATCTCGAAACTTCGCCCTGATAAGCTCAGGATTGTGATATTCTGTCTAAAGCAAGCAAACTACGTGACTAGTCGTAAGCCTTTTGCGAAGGACTACCACGTCTACATTCCCGCTCACAAAGTTGAGATCGATGGTGTGTTTACCGATTGAAGTTCGCTGTTCAAAGCGAAGATTTTAAAATGAAAATCGCACAGGACGGGACAAAATTATATGTCCCTTCAAACTTGTATCGGGTGATCTTTAGTGTAACTGGTATGGCGAATTATGTCTTGGTGAACACGTTCGCCTCCCTGTTCCACTATGTGTACCACACGTCATATATTGCACTAAATACAAGCAAATGCACCATTGCAGGAATAAGAACTGGTGTGCCAAGTTGGCAGACATTGATTAAAATGATATTTGAATTGGGAATACTAAAGAGTGTGCATATTGTGGGGAGAGGTTACATGATCTGTTACCTTAAAAGACGCTCTAAGCACTCTTTTGTAGAAATACTAAAGAAAAGCTACTCCACTTACCACGCCAAATGCTATATTGTCTGAAGAAATGTGCGACTCTTCTGCTCCCAAAATTATTGGCAGATGAGATTCCTTGTAAAAGCTAAAATTTTCGTCTTGAGAGGTTTGGGCCTAGGCTGAACAACAGCCACTTTGTATTACTGCGGAACTGTTTCCGACATAGAGGGGATTTGAATTCTTACGATTCGGCATGGATAACTGCTATTGAATGTGGTCTGTCCTATTTATGTTTCTTTGAAACTGAGAAAAGAAGCGATAAAGTTTGCAATATATTTCACTATTGCTCAATTTTAAGTCTATGTAGTTACATTTGAGAACAACACCACTTATTGTGAATAAATTTAAATGTAACTGGCAGGGCCGTAGCGTGGTCGTCTGGTGCCTTGGTGGAGACTCCGTTTTGCGCCTCTTTGTTGCTTTCATTGGCCTGGAAATGGCAGGTGTACCTGTAAATGGTACAGAATAGAATCATCCTTGTTCCTAACAGCGATTACAATATCCTCTGTATAACCCGTCACTTCAAATCTTAGACCTTCTGGTTCATTCAGGAGTCCGTCTACTGTCAGGAACCACAGAAGATATGACAGCACTCCTCCTTGAGGACAGCCTCTAGTGGTTTCTTATTGTTATAGTTTCGTCTCCTTCAGTTCACTGTCACAGGCCGGCAACGAAACATTTCCGTAATCCATTCGACAGTGTAACGAACGCAAATAGAAGGCAGGCCCTATCAAAGTCGACCAAGAGCGATATTACGTGCACTTTATTTTGCAGAGCATATTCATCCTTCTTCACAAACTTGTGCAATACATTGCCGGTCCTTTTCCCCAGATTACTAGGAAAACTCTTTATTAATCGCTGATTACCTGCTGAGAAAATCAATCCTTATGTCAGAGCCTAATACCTGTCAGAAGAAACGACATTAGGCCGATTAATTTGTACGCTTTAAGCTGATCAAAGTCACACCTACCTACCTTTGGTATAAAGGCTACCCTGACTCCCCTCGAGCATACCAGCACATACCATAACGTATAACTTCACCTAAAAATACATACCAGATGTAATGGAAGAATTTCCAGCCCTCCTTGAATAAGTGCTAGAGATATTCCATCCAAACCCGATGATTTGAAGGCTTTGAAAGGTTTCTTTTCCCATATGACCATCTGAGATTTTAAATATTGCTTTTGACCTCCGCCATGAATCTCGACAGTTGTGCGTGTTGGAGAGGATTTTTCGATTTAGATTCATTAGCCCAATGAGACATAGGTAAGTGAGTATTCATAAACAGCTCAAGCGTTTCCCTTGGATCATTGATATATGTGTCATCTAGTTTCCTCAGCTACCCAATCTCATTGCAGTGATCTTTGCTGAGAATCAGTTCGTCTCCTACGGAACTTTAATAGCGGTAAGCTTGAAGCTAGTTGGTACCGCCGCACGGTACTATCTTTGATTTTAGGCCTGAGTTTAGTCCGGTCTAACACGTTAGTACCTGTCATTGCAGAAATGGCTGCATCCTGAAGCCAAATGAAAACAGTGTAAAGGAGCGCCATATTCCTCTTGCATACATCTCAATAATTTGAATCAACTTTTCGACCTTTATGTGCAATATTATGGCCCATGTTGCATACAAACCATATGGGGGCAAGTAAGCAAGTTTTATCCCGTACGAAAAACACGTATAATCGAGTTTTAAAAATCATTTTTTTAATATTCATTATCGTCCTATCCATAAGGTGCTGCACGCTCATTTGAAAATGCCATGTCGAAGAGTTATATTGCAGGTTAGCAGAAGTCGAATCATTTTGAAACTAACCGTAGACCGAAATTTTATAATTGGATGCAGAGCTGCATTAAATAAAAATTGTTTTCGTTTGTTAGTTTACTTATGACTATCAAAATGAGTGAAGCTGTTTAATTTACCCACAATTTTTTAGTTAGTTTAACTAGAGGAAAAGAAAAGAATATATAATCACAATGTGTACCCTTTTCTACTTCTTCTACTCTTCTCACAAAGAACACAATAAGCAAGTGGATGTTTTCTTATATTTTTACTGCTTTCGAACGAATCCAAACTAAGATTAAATAAAAGATTGTAAATAAAGCCATGCCATACAACCTAAGTAACACTATGACGGCAAACAATCTGCTACAAATATTCTCATTTTGATCGTTATTTAAATAATATTGAGACTTGCTTATATTGTTTCACTATTTATAATTTTCCATCAGATCTTGGACGATTAGCATTTCCACTGTAGAACAAATTGTCGTTTAATTCTTAGTGATAGAACGGAAATGCACAGGGTTTGAAAGAAGTTGTTACAGTTGAGACTGGGCAAATGACTTGGAAAAATGACACAAAAAGTTTAATGCGGAAGAATCGACTAAATCGTGCCGGAACTTAAGGGGGTTGTGTAAAGTATTGTCGGCTAAAAAATGCATTCCTTATTTTTTTTTTTTTTGATGCAAAAATTGTCTATTCAGTCAGGTGCCACGTCGAAAACTAGTTTCTGCTGGACCAATCGTTGATACATTTGCATAGTTGTTTTTAACATCACTCCACAAGTAACTAATGGAGCTTCTATTTCTTGGTCGATTTTCGAACTTTTCGTAGCACTTTGAAGCAAAAGTCCGATTATTGTTAAAAAACGATGAAAATTCTATTGAAAAAATAATAATATTAGGCATTTTGCAAAAAGTTTTTGTAGTTACCTGGGCAATGATGTGAAGAAGATAAACTGTGCAAAATTCAGTAGGATTGGTCCAGGAAATTTTGAGTTACGGTGTACACCGCATTTTGTCGAGGTGCCTCCTGAAGATTCACTGTCTGCATCAAGTGTCAGATTCAATTTGTTAAGTTATATCTGTCAATTGATTGCGGACTATAGGAAGTAATTAATTGTAATTTATTATTTTGTAACCGGGATTTGAAGCTTTCTCAAATTTTGTGGAAAGCTCAGCAATTTAACCCATTTGACAGATTTACTTCGTTGAAAATCAACTTTTGAAGTTGTCAAATTCTCAGCTCAATTACTGAACTTTTGGTATTTCAGGATTGATTAGATAATCGTGCTGATAATTTGAATTACTTCATTTTCAGCAAAGTAGGTCTGCCAAATTCTATATTCATGATTAGTGGAGTAGTTGGGTAGGATGGTATAAGAAGCCCCACCAGTCTAAAATGTCAGATTTCTTTTCCAATGACCACATAATTATCTGAAGCAAATAAATAATTGTTTTTGGCTTTTTCATGTGCTGCAGAACAGCAACTAATACAAACGATTCTAAAAAAGGTAAGCTTCCATTATTGTTCTGTAAGCATTTGATTTAATTTGAAATAGTCAGATTTGGCTGAACTGTCTGACTACTAAATATAATGTTAGAGAAGCTTTTTCAATGCTTGGAGTGGCTAGCGACTAACAATACAACTCTATAACGTTCACGATAGTATGCACCATTATTAGCAAAATAGCGAAATAACGTTGTATACCACGTTCACACTACGGAGTTTAAACATGTTATAATAATTAGCAACAAGAAAAATGTTATCGAGATAGCGTTAAAACACGTTTTTACTTGTTGTGTGAACGTAGTATTAGCCACTTGAATCTTAAGTAATTCTAATGTTACTTTGTTTAAGCTAAATCGAGGATTCCAAAATTATTTTAACTAAATATAAATACGTCAGATTATTAAATGGCATAAACAGTGAATTTTCTATTAACCTCATTGTACGGTTTTTAACATTGCCGTGTACTGCCGATCAGAACGTAGTAATACAAAACAAATGGCAGCATCATGTTACCGGAAAAAGACAAAAATATGACATGCTCCTCTTGCGCATACTTCGTTATTTTCAATCCTCTCTTCGGCTTTCTTCTGGATCAATATGACTCTCTTTGCTCGCAATAAAGATGGCAATAAATAAGCCCGTTTTAACAGGTATGAAAGACAATCACCGTCGAACTATATTTACCTGTACTTTTGATTTCTCTGTTCTTTCCTTCTCTCTACACGCTTGATTCCAATTGCTCATCGAAGAGTTACAGGAGAGCATTTGGATATATCGAATCGATTATCTCATATTCAGATCAAAGTTGTTTTTGCGGATTCAAATCAAAACTGAAATAAGAATTGTTTTGATTATTTTCTTTTACACATCGCTGTGAGAATAAGTGGGATCATTTTATTCCTTAATATAAATCAATAACATGTTATCACGAATTATTGCCCATATATCTGTCGTATCTCACATCAAAGAAAGTGAATAACGAAAAAAATAGTTTTTTTTTTCATTGGATAGATCCAAATAAATGACAATCGGATATAGATCGTAAAATGCACTATTTTATAAATTTTCTTATTTTCACTACCAGTTCACAAATTGAATCAGAATGTTAACTGCTTACAAAGTAACTCTATTAATACCCTAAGCAAATATTAAATAAAAGATTTTAAATATACGCATTTTTTCTTTATGAATAAACTCACATAAAACATCCAAATAAAAATATTTTATAATTGATTGCGAACGCAATATATTTGTTCGTAAAAATATATTACTAGGATGCTCAAAACGTTCATTTCTGTTTATTTATAAAATCGTAGAATCGTTGTTAGCAAATAAAATCGTTCCAACCTGCATTGATGCATTACAGAAATATGCAATCAACAATATTAAATATAACACTTGTGATCATTCTGTCAAAGTTTAATTTTTTGTTTGACCTTTGTTTACTTTTTATTTAAGCTTCGCTGAAAAAAAACTTGCACAATTTTAATTCGCAGAGTGTGATCTAACCTTTATTTGTAATTGATATTTATTCCAAACTTGTGAAAATTAGCTTGAAACGAATATAAATATTCTCCCCCCGTGTCGACAGGTATCGTGTTCAGTTATAATGATATTCACAGGTTATTTTGAATTCAAATTGAAATATTTCAACCAATTTTTTAATCAATGTTTAAAATAACTATCATGGCACCAGTTACAAACGATGGTTCAACCCAAAGGGATTATAACTACTAGAGGTTATCATCTCGCTCTTACATATGCCAGGCCCATTAGTTTGACACATATTGCCCGGGTTTAAACCTGTCAAAGTAATGGGATACAATATGCTAGAGCGAGACCCTATGTTCCAGTCCGTGAATACATGGAGACAGTAGCGCTTTGCTCGCTCTAGTAGTTATAATCTCTTTTGTTCAACCACTTCAAACTTATTTTCTTTTGTGCATTAAATATTATGTCACTACAAAAAGCTGTACATTATCGGCCAACTATAAACTATCCACCAAGTTAAAGTTCTAAATTCAGAAACATATCAATTACATGGTGACAAAATTGTTCTCACACGCTATGGAACGAGACATATGACGAAGAAAAGCTATTTTACTGCAAGAAAATATCGGAATGAAAAACAATTCTCCATGTTGTTTAATTTACTCATTTTCTTTAACATGAATTTGTTGTTTTTTAACATTGTCGTGTATCGCAGATCAAAACGCAGCCATATAAATGACAGCATCGTTGGGTTAAAGCTTACAAAATAGTTTAGGCCGGTTTAAAAGTTAGTCCGGTTTAAATATAGTTAGTACGCGTTTGAGCTTACGGCTATAACAGTTTCATGAGTTCTTCTCTCGATTTTTAGGTCAAAGCAAATATCTCTGTGATCCGATCGAGATGCGCACTTCAATTTATTCCCTCCTTTCCCTTTCTTCTATATTTTCATTCTCATAATGCTCATAGTCATTTGTTTTCATCCAAGTTAACCCAAAGGTATTGAATGAAATGGTCTTAAAGTTGTTCCAAAACATATTCAAAAATTAATGAATTTTCCCCAACTTTATGTATTCTCTGCATAGAATGAAAAAAGAGAGAATGGACGAATCTTGCAATTTCTAAAATCAACTTCCACTGTGTGCCTCTGCAACGGATAAAATATATGTCTGGGCTAAGATTACAGAATTCGACTGGTACTTGTCTTTCAAAGTTTGGTGAACGATTTCACTCTATGGTGGTCCGAAAAATCCTTACCCTAAGTATCAACAATATTTAAAATTCTCGGGCTCGAGTCGGGTCGAGTTTTTCAATTTTCAAATTAAAGTTCGTGTCGGGTGCGGGCTCGAAGAAAACAAAACCCGAAACAAAACAAGTGCAAGTATCTCGTTTCATTGAAAAGTGAAACTAGTTAGCTACGATTATTGCATTGCTGATCCAAAATTGGAACGAGTAGATTCCGGGTGTTATGTTGGATTCGGCACTCACTTTTCGGATGAATTATGACGATGTCATTTCTGAAGCGAATCGATGACTAGGTTTCAACTTCAAGATGTGTGATGATTTCAAGGATCCACTTACGATCGATATATCGCACCCTAGTGCGATCTGTTTTGGAATCGAGTGGTGTGGTGTCCGTATCATTCAACTTGGGTAAACAGAATGCAAGCTATCCAACGAAGAAAAGATCTCTTCGTAAAGGACCCAGTTAACCTGCCACCATCTGAGAAGCGCTGCCGACTTCTGGGACTAGATACGCTGAAAAATTGAAAATTTGTTGCACACGTTGTTTCCACCACAAATATTCTTCTAGACGAAATTGATTTGCCAGAACTTCTGTCTGAATTCAACATTTATGCGCCACAAAGAGTTCTACATCAAAGAGATATCCTTTCCAACGAATCCAGTAACACAATTTACGGAGAACAAGGTCGCATGCGGTTTATTTCAGCAAACTTCAACGAAGTGTTTTCATAGTATTGTTTAAGTGTTTATTAGATTTCAAACTGACTGCGGCTAGGGATGCCATGTGTTTTTCCAGAAAATCTGTATTTTTTGATAAAGCTCCATATATGAGCTGTATTTATACATTTTACTGATGGAATATGCTTGTTTGTAAAACAATTATGTCTCGACTTACTGAAAATTCTGTAGTTACGCCAATTCAGAATTCAATTGCTTAATTTTCAGCATAGAGAATCCATGAAATAGATTAAATTTGAATCTTTGAGGCTTCAGCATTTTGGATTGCCGGTACTTCCCGGTGATGAAAATTCGGAAAGTTTATTTGACTTTCAGAGAATTAACTTTGATATGTGGTGTTTCCAGTTGTTCTCAAATCCAATGATGCAAACGCAAAACAATGATCGGTAGTATCATTTCAGTTACTTCTTTACACTTTAAAATTATTTACGTTGCAATTTCGATGAAAAAAAATCAATTTAAGATAGCCCAAAATCAGCACAACAAAAGATTTTTCGCTCGTTTTTTTGACACTGCTCAGTGCAGCTGTGACAAGAATGAGCTATAACTTCAACTTGGCATAAAAAGTGAGTTACGATGGAGTCTAGTATAACCTAAAAATAACAGATGGCAACACTGCATAGGAACAAAAATATCGAGCTGTCCCAACCTATACAGCGTCCTACCCTATACAACAATCTCTTACTTTTGATGTTTGCAACCAAATTGTTAAATAGTGTAAAGATACGCGGTTATTACGCCTTTTTGAATCTGAAAAATTTTACTGATCAATTCAAAAAGGGTTCACCATATCATTTCCTTTATTGATATAGTAGTAAGGCGGAATAAATAAATAAAACCTTACGGGCTCTTCTTTTGTCTTCTGCTGGCAGGAGTAAAGAGGGACAAGTCTGTCTTTACCAAGAGACATGCTGCTAGACTTGAGTGATTTGTAGTAATGCTGCCTAAGCTCGACTCCAGCCAGCAGAAGACAAAAGATTAGCCCGTAAGATTTTAAACCTGTTTTTAATAACCCTGCCGATATCAGTTTTCCAATCTGTATATTTCACATCCTTGCTCTTACTTCAGTACTATGGCACTAGATTTTCATAACTTGTCCACTTCACTTCAGATAACCTTGATTGACATCCTTCGACACCAGTTTGACCCTGCTAAACTGTATTGCGGGTGACATCGTGCAAACTGTCGAACTGGAATTTGCAGCAGCTTGAAGCTTCAAATGGCTATGTTATTTGTTTTACAAGTCAAAATGCTTGCAAGCAGAAGTTTCAATTCATGTAATAGTCATGACATATTTCATGTCTGCTCGTGCAGGTATGGGTTTCGATAAAAGATAAAGGAATTTGGTTTAAGTACGACGCGTAAGGTTAATTGAAACTGTCCCACAACAGATTTACCCATCTTTCCAATTAAGAGGATTACATTCGCCAGTAATTCGTTTTGGTTGATTATGCACATGAGGGATTCTATGAGAAACCGGCTGACCACAAATTATGACCATCGTCGATTCGAACGAAACTTTGAAGTTGTGTCCGGTTTATGAATCTTCATGATTTTCTTTGACAATTGTAATAATTTGATACAAGAGCAATTTTTCGAAAGGGCGTAAACATTTCTACGCGCAATAATTTCATTTGTTTGTTCGATTACTGTGTTTTATACAGAAAAACTTTCTGAGAACGAGTTTCAGGAAATGAATATTTATGTACGAAAAAAATATACACTGAAAAAAATGTTGTGTTAGAGACAAAAATTTGTGTTAAAAATTAAAATTGCAAAAAAAAACATTTTTTCTAATTTTTTATATATAAACAAAAACCAAAAAAGAAAGGAGAACTTATTGGTTAAAAAGTTTTTCTAACAATAACTTTATACATTTATACATTAAAATTTCATACTAATTGATATACAAAACTGTAATTTTATTACTGAATACAATTCTAAGTATCATTTTAAATCAAAATGAATTTAACAAAAATCCTCCAAAATGCGATAGTTTTCGAGATATATGGAATTTTGTTCCAGCGAAATTTCGTGTAATTCGTGTGATTAGGCCCATTTTAAAAGTTATTCGCGTTACCCCATCATAAAATGTCAAAAAACCTCTTTTTTATTGTTTTAAAGACATAAAAGAAACATTTTCAGTGTATTTGGGTCATGGAGAAGCTTTTAATAAAAAAGTTTTCTTAACAACAACTTTCGACATTTTTTAGTGTTCATACTAATTGCAGTCAACACATTTTTTTTCACTAATTTAAAATATCTCGAGAACCATTACATTTCAGAAAATTTTTGTTATGAGCATTTTGATTTAAAATAGTGTTTAGAATCATATTCAAAAAGAAAATTGTAATTTTGACTGCAAGTAGTATGAATTATAAAAATATGTCAAAAGTTTTTGTTAGGAACACTTTTTATTGAAAGCTTCTCCATAATCCAAATCCACTGAAAAAGTTTCTTTTGCGTCTTTAAAACGATAAACATTAGATTTTTGACATTTTATAATGGGGGTAACGCGAATAACTTTTAAAAAGGGCATAATCACACGAATTAAATCGGTATGTTGGAACAAAATTCCAAATATCCTGAAAACTATCGCATTTTGGAAGATTTTTATTAAATACATTTTGATTGAAAATGATACTTAGAATCATATTCTGTAATAAAATTACAGTTTTGTATGTTAATTAGTATGAAATTTAAAAACATGTATAAAGTTATTGTTAGAAAAACTTTTATACGGATAAGATCTCCATCATACAATCATATTCAAAATGTTTCTTTTCTCTTTTGGGTTTTGTTGACAAAATATAAAAATGAGAAAAACGGATTTTCTGCCATTTAAAATTTTTAAAACAAAGTTATGTTTTTGTGAAAAATTACACAACATTTTTTAAAGTCTATATTTTTTCCGAACAGAAATATGTATTACCTGTAACTCGTTCTCAGAAAGTTTTGCTGTATAAAATACAGCAATCGAAGAAAAAAAATGAAATTAATGCACGTAGAAAAGTTTAAGCCTTTTAAAAAATTGCTCTTGAGTCAATATCATCTTACTTATTCTGGAAAATGTTTAGTTTCGTGTAAAATTTCGTAGGAATCTAAGATGGTCGGTCACGATTTAAAATATTTTCGGACGAATCTTCGTGGAATTCCTCACATTAACAATTTCTGACTCAGACCAATTTTAAGTTTTCGGGCTCGGGTGCGTAGAAAACAAAACCCGACCATCTCTACTTCCTAGTGATGTGCAAAGTCCATCGGGCGCTCGTCACTCCGCTATACGAGGTTCAACTTTGAACACACGACCGAGTGTGGAGGTATTGGGTGGATATTTATATAAATCCCGCGTTCCCGTTTTATTACCATTCGTTCCTTGGTTATTGAACGAGCAACATGTGGATTGAAATATTCGGACGGTACAGAAAGAGATTGCAGTGTTGGCATAAACCAGTACACATTTAAAACGAGTGCATATTTTTCAAGTACCAGTACCACACGCACCTATTTCCTTACTGTGTGCATAGTTAATCGTGCGCTCTCACCCTGCTGCGCGATTTCAAACTTTGTATACACGAACAAAAATCATAGAAATACGAAGAAATTATGATTTTTTACTCATACAGCCAATATATTACAATTGAATACATTGATATATTTCCAACGAATTTGGAAAAACCATCTTCAATACATTGTAACCCGCAATAGTTTCAATCGATTATCTATAAATATGTATATGATATCATATTTATAGACTGAATAAACGTTTATCACGCTTGCTTGCAACAGACATGTTGGTCCGCGCAGAGCCACCGCAACGCAAGCTATCGATGCCTTCAATCCGTTATTCGAAATCCGTGTGCGGTGACGTTCGACGTGAAATAATTTAGTTACAAATGGCGGGACATTTTTTCTCCACGACATGTTGTTTGGGACTAAAAGTTGTATAGGGTAACCATTAACCATCCAATTTTGGACCCGGTGAAATTACGTTAGCATCAATAATATATACTTGCCTATGTTTTTAATGCAATACATGCACGGGTCTGCTCTAAAATTATAGTTCCTAAAAGAACACTACATTAACAAGATCCAAAATATGTAGGCGTTAAAATTAGGTTGGTTACCCTATGTGGTATTTTTTGGAACAAAAGAGAGGCGTAGAATACCTTTTTATTTCATTTTGTTATAAACAATTGGTTAAAAAATATACAAAATAGTAACATTTCAGAACGTATAAAAGCACGAACAATCTAATTCATTGTAGTAATTAAAAAAAAGAAGTTAAATTCAAATCTCAATATAACAGTCAAAAAAAATTATCTCAAAACCCATCTGGATTTGATTTTGCAATGCCAAATAGTGCCAGAAAATTGGATCGTCCATTGAAATTGCGATTTCACCTAATTTGGGCGGTCCGTTTGAGGAATTCTGACTCAGCTATTACAATAAGTAATAGTTAATTCCGCTGAACAGTGTTGCCAGGGACATAAACAATTCACAGTGAAGAATGAAATTTCGGTTTTCTTGAAATATTATTGAAAACTGATTAAACATTTCAATATAGACTTACTTTTACTACCTTTTCCTTGTAATTGGACTATTGTAAATTTCCAGAAAACACGAATTAATCTTCGGAAGATTAAGATTCAGCAATTTCTACCACTGCGAATGAACCATCTGATCAATCGAGAATTTTCGTATTTCTTGACCCAGACAGTTTTAAGAAAAATAGTATTCGAATCCTAAGGGCGCGCTGAAAAAAGCTAAACATTAAAGAGTTAAATAATCCGAAAACTAGTGATAAACACCATCTAACACCCATGGTGATATTACAAATATTTGCCATGTACTACTCATTTGTGCTGTGGATAGATGACCAATCAAAATGGTTTATTTTTGTAATTTACGTCACATGGTAAATCTGTCTGCTCGTGAGTGGTTTTCGGCAAGGTTAGCTAAAATAGTTCCGCTCGGTTAGCTAATGCCGAGTGGTGAATGGTAAAAAAACAAAAAATCTTTACATTCCCCCTTTAGGTGCATCGCCCGAGTGGGTGGATTGGGAGGTTAAATTGTCAGACGGGTTATTGTGATTCAAATTCGGCAAGCAGTAAGTGCTAAGTGGATTGCTGTTATTCGCTTGTTAAGTACTGTCTGGCTTTTATTTTATTCTGTCTGGTGATTAGTCGCTGAAGGACAACAAGGTGGTATATGATTGAAAAACGAATAATTTACGGTGCGGAATTTACTTCGGAATTGTCACTTCCCTGAGTTAATATATACAAATTTAAGCATTAATTTAAATATAACCAGTCATTTGAGTGCCATTTTACTGACGTCAATCTGAAATTTAATTGTTACATCTTTAGTGCTCGGCTATGTTAAGACAATAGAAGTCCTTTTTCTTTCCAAATATATTTCAGTAGACACCCCTGAAATTCAATAAATAGCCTAAGAGGTATCCCGTAGATAGTCATAGCTCACGCACAAATTACCAATATCTAATAATAAATTCATTCGCCCCAATCAATCACCACTCAGACAGTTTCTTGATTCGATCAGACAGCGCTCAATCCGAATCACCGGAATCGTATCAGTTTCACAATTTACCATTCTCGAAGCGTTCCGTCCGCGCACCGTAAGAGGTCGACCGTTTTGCTCTCTCCAGTTCAGCTCCACTCAAAGCCAGCAGCCGTCAACGCGGATGTAATATGCCATGACAAATAGAATTTGTATGCTTTTAGTGGCAGTTTTTATTTTGTCTTCAACGTATCCAGGAAAAATTCATTTGTACAGAGAGAGAGGCAGTACGAAAAAAACACATTTCCCTCGTCCCACTCAGAACATCGTCGTCTGGGCTGAAAAGTGCCACTCTTTTCGTTCGTTTGCAGAACAGGCAGCCCGCATTGTTATGGTATCCGAATTACAAAGTTGCTGTTTTGTTTCCTGGTGCCTGATGCCGCTGTCTGTAAGCATCTTCGCCATCTACGTTGCTTCTACCACAAGTATTTTCCAACGCCCGGCAGGAAGTTGAGAACTGATAGCACCTCATCTTGCGCAAAACATCTCTCACTAGGGGCGAGGGGATGCACAATGTTTCCGATAGGATGAGGTTTTGCCGAATAGCACTGGAAAAGACAGCATCTCCAAATATATTTTAGAACCCAGTTAGGGTGTTCAAGATTTTTCACTTAATGAAATACTATATTTTTTTCGGGTTCATGGATATATTTGCACGGTTTCTCATGTTTACTTACAATATATATTTTCACAAGCACCTGTCCCATACTTTTATTATTGGAGACGGACCACTACGACCAGTATTTGGATCTATTGTGGTATATAGCATGCTTCTTCGTGCGCCTGACAATATTTACCCTGTACACCGGCGTCGACTGGATGTTATCGCCTTCTTCGATAGTAGCGAAATGGACGGTATGAACGATCTTGCATATTTTCTCATGGGTTCAAACACCACCACAACCCCCTGAAAAAACCTGTTTAGATCCACCTAGTGAAGCAATTGTACCTTTCTCATTTCTCCAAACTAAGACTAATAATCAATATAATTTTGGAAATGCCTATCACATTCTTAGTAAATTTTCACCTACGCACAATGGCTCGCCAACCACGAACCTGATGAGCTACGTGTCGACGGTGACACACTTGACACATATCATACTTAGCTAGCCTAATCAGCATTAATTCAATGTTGTGTTCCTGCTAACTAATTTTGACATGCGGGGTGGGTGTGTGACAAGGGTGAAAAACTCACGAAAGAACCACTCTCCAGCTTAAGGGGGTCTTCTGCTCGCGAGGCCTAAAATTGAGCAGTTTTTTGGGAATAAATTGTAAGGCATTTATTCAATGGATTTTGAATTATTTTGCCTTCCTCATGTAGAAAGGTTATGCAATCGGTCGGAATGTCGAGTATTTAACCAAGGCCGGCAGGGCCGAATCTCTTATACCATTCGACTCAGTTCGTCGAGATCGGAAAAAAGTCTGTATGTGTGTGTTTCTGTGTGTGTTGTATGTATGTATATGTGTATGTGTCAAACAATCTCACCGATTTTTCTCAGAGATGGCTGAACCGAATTGCACAAACTTAGTCCCAAATGAACGGTTAAACGATCCCATAAGCTGCTATTGAATTTAGTTGATCCGACTTCCGGTTCCGGAGTTACGGGTTGAAGAGTACGGTCACACATCAAATCTATCTATCTACCTATATATGCATGGCAAATTTTCCTTAGAAAAAAATCATCAATTATTAACTTTTATTCATATCTTCTGCTTCATTTGGTCTATAAACAATCGGTGAGATGCATTTTGAAAAAAAATTCGTCAGGGAATCTAGAAAAACCCGTTTTAATCCACCTTGTGGTGCAATTGTGCCTTTCTCATTTATCCAAACTACGATTCCATGGCTGGTTATGTTTAATATAATGATGGAACTGTCTATTAGATATTCAGTGCGATTTACACATACGTACAATGAATCGACAGCTACGAACTTGAGTTGCTATTTGTCGACGCTGAAACACCAGGAGGATCCAGGAGGAGGGTTCGGGAGTTTGGACCCCGCCAAAAATTTTCAACCTGTTAAGAAATTTTAAATTAGTCTCTCAACTCAAAATTATTTCAAACCAAATTTTTCACTGGTTTTTCAGATGCACTAGGAAAGTTTATTCTAGAGGAATTATTTTATTCGCGTGGAGGGGTACTTGATGAGGGAAGCGCGGTTTAGGGAAGGGTGGTGAGTGATGTGGGGTGGTGCCCCTTGCTGAATCCCCCTAACTACGACCCTGTTAAAATACAGAAAACCTATGTAAGTCAAAAAAATTGGCCGGGATTAGGTTGACGATGTTCAGAGTGATTGCATAGCCTTTCTATAAGAGAAAGGCAAAAATAGTGATTTTTTGTTACAGTGTTGCCAAATATGCTATATTTACAGTTTAAAACTTAAATTTTATTTTAATCGCAATTCGTGTATTTTTGTTTTCAAAATGATTATGCCATTGTGTTTTTCAGATAGTTTTACATATAAAAACATATTATACATCAAGACAATTTGAGCCAATCCCCAGACACAGTAATTTGAAGCATAAAATTAGAAATTTCTCAGCACGTTTCTCGCCATAACTCAGTAACCAAACAGAATGTCAAAATTCTGAAAACGCCACCTTGTAGAGATTTTTTAGACAAGTGATGTGGCATATCTAACTCAGTTTACCTCAAAATGGCGTTTGTCATAAGATAGCACAACAGCGACGATTTGTGATGGAGCGTGTTTGTGTGCAATTGGTTGGGGATTGTCTGCCCGCCAGATGGCGCTTCGGAACTAATTGTGTTTTCCTCCTATTTCGTGGAAAGTCGCAGCAACGCGCGATGTGTATTAACTAGTTCCTTTTTAAACTGGTAACACCATAGTGTCAGAACGATACATATTCTAATAGGTTCAACATTACTTGAACTTGCGCGTCTAGATCTCTAATGACTAGCTTTGACCACATTGGCCGCCTATGATGGTTCTTGATTCCCTCGAGAAACTCGCCAAGTTCCTAAGCTAATGTCACACCTATTTTCCAGCGAACTCTTAACCGATTTTTACAAACTTAATTTCAAATGACAGATATAATACTTCCATTGACTGCTATTGAACTTCTGTCAGTACTGACTTTTGGTTCCGGAGTTACAGGGAGGTTATTACGGTCACTTGGGAATTCCTCATTTAAACCGGTACAATTGTATTACCTCATAGGTTAAAAGTCTATTCATATGAACATCAAATTACTTCGCTGACCTAGATCACTGATGGTAAATCAAAGATTCTTGGAATAAATTATCCACTATCGATAATTTCGGAAGTCCCTCGTCCCGAACATATTCCAGAACTAAAGCCACTTCGGTGATGACTGAACCAATTTTCACTAACCTAGTCTCAAATGGAAGGTATAATCCCCCTTCACAAAACACTCATACCGACCCCCCCCACCCCATCTTAGACCAACCTCACACCTACATTTCCTTCACCCATACATATACCAAAATATGTTAGGTTGTTCCCAACGCATCTTCTCCTCCCCATAATTATCCCCCTACCCCGCATTTCAAAATATGCTAATATGAAGATAACATTGAACTCACGCTGATTAAGCTAATTAAATATTTTATTTTTATTTGTTTCAAGTGTGTCAGCGTCAAAATGTTGCTCATCAGGTTCATGGCAGACGTGCACCTATATATACTTACCAAGTGTAATAAGAATGTAATAGATATTTCCACAATGTTATATTGAACGTAACCACTAGGTGGATTAAAACATTTTTTTTATTGAGGATACATGTTTTGACTTTTCAATTTTACTTTTAAAGACGAAAAGAAAAATCTCTCGCGACCTTGAAGCTTTATTGATGACATTGATGTTAGCACTGCATCGGTTCCCTCTTAAGTAAAGTTGTGGCAAATTGGGTAATCTGAAATCGAAAAACTCATATTAATACAATTCGCTCAAACTTTCAAGATATTATCAGAGGCCCGGAGGGCCGAGTCTTATATTCCAATCGACTCAGCTCGACGATTTGGGACAATGTCTGTGTGCGTATGTAATGGACAAACTCTCATTCATGTTTCTCAGCAATGGCTGAGCCGATCTTATCCAAACCAATTTTAAATGAAAGGACTATTACCCAGACAGCTATTAATTTGTTTTAGATTCTGATGTTTAGTTTCCAAGACATGAAAGTTTGAATGTGTAAAAATGGCGTTTTTTGTAGTTTTATCAAATTAACAGCCGAAATTGACGACATAAATAAAAACTCTATATCCTTAGATAGCTTATACGAATACCTTATAGCTATACTTTAGCTATAAGGTATAGCTTATACTTTATTAAAAAAATCGGCATCTGTGAAATTTCGGGATACGAAAGAATGGAAGTTTCCCTTTCATTTGAAAGTAAAATAAAAATATTCTGTCGGGGTGTCTAGAACAACATTTTATTTTAAAGTTTATTGATTGAAAACTTAAGTTTTTTAATTAAATTAATTTGCATTTTTGCTACTAATTGGTACTATAGACATTCAAAAATACTAAAAGTGAGAATCTGATGAACAATCTCATTGTCTACAACTTTGTAGAATGCTATAAATTGATGTAAAATCACCCGAGAAAGTTATTAAAATTGCATCAGTTTTTAGGTGTGCCTATGGATTAAGAAGTCGATTAACAAGGACTTACAAAAAAATGTTGGGTTCGAATGAACAGTAAATTCAGATGAATTTCAATATATACAACGTCCCATTCTCAGCAGAAAAATAATATTTTCAGATTTCTCTGGGTCTTGGGCGAACATGACACTTTATGAACAAGGAGGTGTGGAAAGGTGTTGACCAAATGTATACGATAATCTTATATCTTTTCAAGATGTTGATTAATGTAGTAACGCTGGGAGTGGGCGTAGCGTATTGGTAAATCGATTGCCTTGTACGCAGCGCACCTGAGTTCGAGTCCCGACCCCACCGCACATAGGGTTAGAAATTTTTCCTAAGAGATTTTTCTAACCCGAAGAGGCGAATGACCTTAAGGTTAAAACCTCTATAATTGAAATAAAAAAAAATGTAGTAACGGATTGTATCATGCCTTTTCCATTTCTCGTCTCGTTCTAGGAGATAGCTAATGTAAGCTAGAATGACCCTTCTTCCTGATCCTATCCTGCCTGGTAAAATACAGTTGGTTTAAATTCAAAGCTTAATATTTGAATGAACTAAAGTAGACAGTTCGAGTCATTGTAATAATTATTATAATTATAATCGTTTAAACGACGGATTTTATTGCAACTTTGGGTTGATAATCCTGTCAACATTATCAACTTTAAAAGAAAGATGATTGAATGAGAAAAAAGCTTTTCGTGTTTTGGATTCATGTTAGTTATCTTTTGGGGTAGATTCATTTCATCAGAATTTATAGATGCAGATTTTTGCTTGTCCTCAAATTTCATTTCCAAATCGAACACACTTCACATAATCTTAGAAAAAAGAACAAAACCAAGTTTCATAATTTCCTTTAAGAAGAAATTCCGGAGTCGTTATTCGTTGACACGGATCACAACAGAAAAGGAACAAGAAAATATCAGGCTGGACCATTCATTCAGTAAATTCCCGAAGTAATACAAGTCTGTTTATTGAAGATTTTCCTCATAATATGGGAGAAGAGCAAAGACAACATATCAAGAAGACAGAGTTGCCAGTTCCATTCAGAATCTGGAGGCATTAACAGTAACACGTCTTTCGGGTAAAGGTGATACTTTCTATATCTACTTTTATATTGAGATCGCTATCTTCGTACAATAGACAAAACCTTTCTTTCTCATTTACTATTGCGATTTCTGTTCAATGTACAGCGATTTCCAAAAGTTAACAAACATAAACATAAATCTCATCGAATTATTTTTCTATCCTTCATGAAACTGTCAATCAGTATTCTCAATCGAAATCAAATCAAATGACTGAATATCTAATCGAGCGTGATCAAATATAAAGTTAAAATTTAGGCCAAATATATCCCACAACATGCTAACTAGCAAAAAGGTTGATTCAAGATTACATCAAGCATACTCCAGAATGAGTGAAGATATAAAAAAGAAGAAACAAATATATCTGTGACAGAAAAAAAACTGTTTCATTTTGCTGCATTACCCAGCATCTTTCAAAAGAGCCTTAATTTCGTTCAAGTTTTATCTCTATATCTCCTTGCTCCTAAAATATCATTCACCATAAAAAACGGTGGAATCTTGAATTATGTTTTTTTTTTCGCTTAAAACTTTGCTAACGTTCAGGCTCTTCCGAGCACACTTTAAAAAGAAGGCAATTCATTTTTTTTACAAATGAAAATGTTTTTGGAATAAAGCTTCTTAACCAAAAGGCCCCGTGCGAATCTAGCAACTTTGATAAAATTTTAATAGCTTTCTCTAGCGATTTTAGATCGCGATATAGTTTTCTACAAAGTTGTACACTATGAAATTGTCCATCAGATTCTCACTTTTGGTAATATTTGAATAAAGTCTAAAGTACTATCTAGGGACAAAAATGTGAACCAGTTTCATTGAAAAACGTAAGTTTTCAAACAAAAAAACTTTAAAATAAAAAGTTGTTTTGGAGCCCCCGACAGAATATTTTAATTTTACTTTCAAATTAAAAGGAAAAGCCCATTCTCTCACATGCTGAAATTTTAGCGATGCCGATTTTTTTTCGAATAAAATTGTTCTACCAAACACACCGTGTGCCCCATTTGGCATTTAGGTACCCCCGGGGTTAACTATCCCCCCTCCGAATTACGAATTTGCTCGTGAATTGAAGATAGACAACATGGGTCCATGAACTACTAATAAAATAATGTATGTTTTACAATCAAAACAATTTTGGAAATGCGGAAGTTTTTTTTTTCATTTGCTGTAAAAAAATATGAAATTTGGCTTACCCCTTTAGAACGTCAGCCATTCAGTTGTCTAACACATCAATATCAAATACCTGCCAGAAAACATTCCAATAGACACTCATTCCAGAGTTCTGAAATCAATCATAATCCTCAGATGTCCTGTCATATTGAGCTCACTTTTGAAGGGAATTGACTTTGTTGAAGACATAAAGACTCCATGTGTTCAGAGTATCGAAATGTTTTAGGCTATTTGTATATACCTTTAAAATAAATTATTATGATTTCACTGTTTATGATAATTCTCGTCTACTGTTTATAAACAGTAAAATCTACGTTTTATCCAAAGCTTGAGTTTGTGAAGTTCACAATTAAAAATTATATTAGAAAAAAATAGACCATTTCGTAAATACCATATTATAACTTGATATACTCCCTACACGTAGTATTCATGACTACAATAAAGTTGTTTTAAATGATAGTCTCAACAAATTCGCTAAAGACACGAGCTCTATTACAATATTTAAAAAAAAATGATTCTCCATAATTTTAATACTTCAAAGACGACGGTTTTGAAACTATGCCATTTTCACCGTTAGTTCGATTTTCACCAAACCCCCACCAAAGTGGATTTCTGGCTACGCCGCTGTCTGACAAAGATGTAGTACTGTCTTTTTGACACACATTTTCGAAGCTGTACGGAGCCATCACCAACGACCGCCCCTGAGTACTATTTGTATGATCTTTATGAATCCGATCACGGAACCGGGCGTCTCAGGAAGAACAATATCTCGACAAAAAAAATCAGTATCGCTGCAGTTCTCACTAATCGAATGCTTAGACACTCCTCTTTGATCTGAGATTAAATTTGAAATGTTCTATCGGCAGGTCTAGAACAATATTTTTTTTAAATATTTTGACGATTATTTTTGAAGATTGCATTTCAATGAACAGGTCTCAGAAGAAATCTCACTTTTAGGGGGATGAATCTTTAGACACACAGTATCAGAAGGAGCAGCTTGTTAGGTTAATAAATTCACTTGAAGACACAAATGACCGACATTTAGTCAATTTCGCGTCAATTTAAATTTTAAATTTGAATAATATTTTTACTCGGGATAGTTTTTTGTCTCTGGTAGAACAATATTACTACAAACAAATCAATATCACTGTTGTACTCACAATCCGGAAACTTCCTTATGTTTCAAATGAGATAAGTTTTAATTTGTTCTTCTTAAAGGTATAAGGCTATTTTATTTTGAAAAAAAATCTAAGTTTATATACATATGGACACTTCATTACTCGTTTGTACGTCGATCTAAGAAACCAATTTTTACATTTCTTACAAAAGAAATGTATAGGATTCGCTCAAACTTTGAAAACTTTTTCCGAGACCCGTAAGGGCCGAGTTTCATATACCAATCGACTCAGCTCGACAAATTGAGACAATGTCTGTATGTGTGTGTGTGTATGTGTGTATGTATGTATGTACAAAATGTCATGTGATTATCTCAGCAATGGCTGAACCGATCTTAATGAAACTAGTTTCAAATGAAAGGTCTATCGCTCCCATTTGACACTATTATTTTTGTTTTTCGATATGTTATTTACTTTCTGAAATATGAGTAATTTTGTCAAAACAGGGCCGGTTTGAAGCGAATAACATTCGAACAAGGCAACTAGGGTGAAGTGCCTATTTTCACCATACTAAGGAGAGCGCCTCACTGATTCATTAATTACTCGGTCTACAAACAATGGAATGCGTACAAATTGGTATCAACAGCTGTGCTTCGTTGTTAAGTACCAAGATAATAACATACATGCGCTGAAAACAGTGAAATTCTCGTGTTTGAATGCAACGAAAACACGAATCGAGTACCCCTATTGTTGCGCTACCATTTGACTCAATACGTTAAACAAAGATGGCAGACACTGCTCTAACCAACGGCTTCAAATGGGTAGCGTGATAATAGAAACATAGCGATAATGGGCTCATTACCCTATATCACGTGAAGTAAACAAAAACAAAAAAATACCTTTCTAACAAGCTATAGATTGTCAAAATCCGTTCACGAGCGGCGGAGATATTAAACATTTTGTATTTTCATTCTTCGCTTACCAATTTCCACTAACTAAAAATGAGAACGTTCCATACAGAGTATGGCTTTACTGGTTTTTTAGGGTCAAAACTAAACCGATTTTGAATATCTGGGTATTTAAACACATCTGCGTGATTCAAGGATTTTGATTCCGAAAACATTTTGTGAATTTACTTAATAATCAATTACCTATTTCTCAAAAATTAATAAGCAAGTTCATTTCAAAGACAAAATAATGTGTAAATTCACTTCAAAGTGCAAATTTGCCCAGAGTTTTTTTATTTCGATTATAGAGGTTTTAACCTTAAGGTCATTCGCCTCTTTGGGTTAGAAAAATCTCTTATGAAAAATTTCTAACCCTATGTGCGGGGTCGGGACACGAACCCTGGTGCGCTGCGTACAAGGCAATCGATTTACCAAATACGCTACATCAACCCTCATTGTCCAGAGTTGATGTATTTACCCGTTGGATTGAGCAATGCGTTGAGATAAACGTTGGATGGTATATGAATACATCAAGTAATCCTCCTAGTAGTGAGAAAATAGATTACTAATACAATTCATATTCATATTATACTCGTAGCATCACCAAGAGCAACTGTATTTTTGAATAACAAAATTGTAGTGAAAATTTATCAGTTGCATTATTGAAAATAAAGATGTAAGGAATCAAAATTTCGCACTATAAACAAAAATAATGTCACAGCTTTAACCATAATTTACCATTCCTCACAACTGACACTGACTTGTACTGAAAACCCCAATATACATTTTTCATGATTAATGTGACTAAAAGCATATTTATTTGCGAAAAAAATTAA
This sequence comes from Topomyia yanbarensis, assembly GCF_030247195.1. Lineage (NCBI taxonomy): Eukaryota > Metazoa > Arthropoda > Insecta > Diptera > Culicidae > Topomyia > Topomyia yanbarensis. The sequence goes on along the minus strand of NC_080672.1, from coordinate 323,789,642 downwards.
AGGGTTGTGTACAGGACACGACCACGGTGACATTAAAAATGTAGCTTTTTTCAAGAGCGTGCAAATGAATTTTATCTATCACACATATCGATTCACGTTCTTGTTCACTCGCCTGTTTTCATATGTTACAATTTGCTATATACCCTCCCCATTAAAACATAATTTATTGAAGTTCATTTAACGGTAATCTATTATTACAATTAATCAAGTATCTCCCTAGGTGATTGGCATTATTTGGCTGATCCATCTAGTAAAAATAGGGTGGTCTGTCCAGAAAATATATTCAAAAGAAAAGTTCCATATTGAGAACTGTGATGAGGAAGCCCACGCCCGCCAACGGAAATATACAGATTCTCCATGAAATATGAAATTTCATTTTCCATTTAAATTTTCAATAATGTACTAATGAACTTAAGTAAACAATCTTAAGGTGAAGTATTTCTTGATCGATTAGTGGTGGAAAAAATGAAATTATTTGATAAATTACATTGTTATACAACGTTCGCACTACCAGTTAAAACGGATTTTTATGCTATCTTGGTGACATTTTTCTTGTTGCTAATTATTATAACATGTTATAACTCTGTAGTGTAAACATTGTATTATTAAACCAATTCTGCAGCGTTTTATGTTATATAGGTGTTTTATGTGGTAATAGGACTGACATAATTATATCTTCAGTACAGCGGTTTGTTTCATAATTTAAAACAGATTTATTTTAAAATTTAAATTGGTATACCCAACCGTTCTATTTGTTGTATACTTTCAAACGCGATTAGAATTGTGTTTTAAATACATAGGGCAGGACAGATAGGGCACGTACACTAATTACGTAAGGCTTTTTTGGAACTTTTCAATCTCCCCCTCCCCCCCAGATAAGAGTTCGTAAGATTTTGATTAACTCCCCCTCCCCCTACATAAGATCTTATCATGATTTGTGTAATTAAAAAATCATATTGTTAATTCATTAAATTATACGATAGCGGAAACGATACTTATAGAACTATTAATAGAAAATTCAGGACAAAATTTAACTATAATCATCTGCAATAATGCGTCTCGCCCAGTAGAAATTTCAGATTATTTTTTTTTTTTGTAGATATTCAGCAACTTTGATTTGCTCAACATAATATGCTTCGCTATATTCCACTTTATTTGAATCTATTTCCTTTTAATGTAGAACTCAAAAGAATTTATAACCTCTTCTGGTGTGAATTTATTCTGAGTTCCAACTATAAGGGTATCAACACTTCTTAACTTGTAAGACAGATTGTGATTCCAGTTCTTGATCAGAACAATGTACCTCCAAGAGTCAAGAAATTGCTGTAACTGCTCCAAAACCGTCGACAATTAAGCCGCTCACGGCAACAATCAACAAAATTCCATAACTAATTTAACAATCATATTCTGCCGCTGTAAAACACTTCAATTCGCGGTCCGCCTGTCCTTGAGCATGATGTACAATATGTGCTTATATTGTTTGATATACAAAATGTTCATGGCACAAATAAGTAATAGTTTCTTTTCTTATGAAAAGAATATTTTTCTTATTGATTTCATTTGTCATGCATGTTTTATGATATTACGTAAGAAGGGATGAACCCTCCCTCTCCTTCAGATAAGAATTTGTAAGATATTTTGAAACTCCCCCTCCCCCCATATGCCCTTACGTAATTAGTGTATGACCCCATACTCTGACTGCATAAACTGGGAAAACAATTTTAAGTCCAGTAACGCTTAAGACATGGCTTGAATTTTATTCGAAAAAGAACACCCGCTTAAACTGCTGCTGGGACGGTAAGGGACCATTCATAAATTACGTAACGCTTTTAGGGGGGGAGGGGGTTCGACAAGTTGTTACATATTGTGACATAGGGGGGAGGGGGAGTAAGCTAGATCGTTACGTAACATGTTTTCCCCCAGGAAAAAAATTTTTTTCAAGGAATTCGTTACGTAATAGGGGAGGGGGGGATAAAGAAATTTGTGACAATTTGTTACATGGGGGGATCAATTTTGGGCAATTTTTGCGTTACGTAATTTATGAATGGTCCCTAAGTTCTGTTTTAAAATTTTCCGTTTTGTGCAGTACGAAACAAAAGTGTTTGAAATTAGAACACAAAAAGTTCTGCTGGGAATGTGATTGTTTCCGATGCAATTACACTCAGTTTTTTTACGCGGGGGATACAGGCCGCGTAAATGAAAACCGCGTAAATTTCAAAAAAACGCGTAAATGAAAACCGCGAATGAAATACCGAGTAAAAAAACCGCGTAAAAAAACCTGAGTGTACTCTCCTATATAAAATACTACGCTGCTGAACAGTACAATAGCTACAGAAGCACGTTGTCAGATGCCTTACTGATAAAAAACATGTAACCGAAATATGAAACATATGAAAGCCAATAGGCTCTTTACCCTACGCAGCTACAAAGCGCCGTAAACATGGATTAACAAGTTATAACGCACACGCATGCATAAAAATAAATATTTTTTTCAATGCAACACTCTCAAGCAGCACACATAAGTCGCATCCTGCCGTATTGAATTAAATCCAAACCACCCCGCCCACCCCTTTTGCAAATCATTCTGTGACACCGTGCTGGTACCCGAAAAATCCGCACACGGCCACCGCTGCCGAAAATGCATAGCGTCTACCGCTTATTGTACTGCCCAGACGCTGCAGCCATGACCTTACTCGTTCGACATAAGAACAAAAACTGATTCAAACGGGTACGCGTCACCTCTATTTATAAACTAACCGTATATGGTTTAGTCACTTAGGTGCGAGTGTGTGCAAATGCCAACGTTGCGAAAAATCGATAGCGCTTATTGCATCGCCCGGAGACGATGTTGCTCGTATGAGATAAGAGCAACAACTGAACTGATTTAAACGGACTTGCGTCGCTTCTATTTATTACTTTTCGTGTTCTTTTTTACTTTATTTTTATTTACGTGACTTTAAAAGTATTTTTCATTCGTCACGCCTTTTCGTGTTCGATTGAGCGACTAAGGTGCCCTCTAATGATGGCTGTGTCTGAGAAATCTGCCTCACGAATGGTAATTTTCCCGTTCTTCGTGAACTTTTTAATTTTTCCAATTTCCAAAAGTCTACTTTTATTTGGGAGATTTTAAATTATTACCAATATTTAAGTTAGGTGTTTCTGAATCGGTTGGTGTATGAATGATTAAAATCCATCTAGTAATATCGGAGTTATAAGCGTGCAAACCTTACATAGTTTCGTTACATGGGAGATAGTTTAGATTTTAGAATGACACCTAGCCCCAGATAGTGGAGTAAGACATTTTTAATGTCAAAATACGACATGTAATTTCAAGAATGTTCGTGTCTCAAAGCAGTCCAGGGGCACTTTCAATACTAATTGGCTTTTCGATGAATTTAAATACTTATTCTGGTAGTTTGAACCATTTCTTTGCAATGTTATTGCTTTGTATAGGGCTCATTAACCCATATCTCCAGAACGAGAGTTCAGAACGAAACAATTCGCAAGTAATAAGGATGGGTGGAAAAAGACTGCATTGTAATCGACTGCATGTACGAGTTTTATGCCATCGACAATAATATAATTGCCAACATAACCTGGACACTTGACACTCTTTTCTAGATATTTCAATGCGAATGAATACTATTTCCAGGTGGCCTTTTCTCAGTTTACTATTTCTAATTACGCGTTAAAATACTGGACCTGAAAATTCCATTCTATACAAAATCATTTTTCAGATGTCTGTAACCAAAAAGATATCTTTTAATTCCAAAACAAATTCCTGATTTCTAGATTTTCTGATGACTAATTAAGGACCATCAATAAAGTAGAAACACCAGATAATCCTAAAAATTCTGTCAAGAAAAGAAGAACGAAAACGTGCTCTTTGCAATGGGATTTTCACAAACATTTCAAAATATTCTGAAACAATGGTTTTGGAATTCGTGAAATTCGTTTTATTCATTTACTTCATTTCAATAACTTTCTTAAAATATTATTATATATTCTCATTTTTCCAGTTCATTCCTTTAATGTATTATATTCGTTTGGTTTATTTTTTGCATTTTAAATATTTGACTAATAATAAATATATGATCATTTCATTGTAAAGATTTTTTTCATTTAGCATTGTTTTTATTTATTTTGTTTATGTGATCTAATTTTATCTATTGTATTCATTTAATTCTTTGTATGCATTCCGATCAGTTTATTATCTTCTGTATCTTATTCGAATTATTCATTTAATTTATTTTATTCACTTTTTTCTAATAATTTTTTCTGATATTTTTCCGGTTCACACCTTTATTCATTTTAATAATCTGACTAATTTTGTTCAGTCATTCACTTTATTCATTTCATCTAGAACATTAATTAGACACAATATAATTTCTTCTATTAATTCTATTACTTTTTAACCTTTACAGTACCAAGCTAAAATTTTTCTGAAAATTTTGTTTAAATTTTGCTCTCAATGCGTCAATTTTTGACCGATTTGGATGGAACCGGCTTTAAAAGATCTGGAATTTAGTCCAGTTTCTATATACAGAGTAGTGTTCAAATCCGTGGACCGGTTCCGGAATTAATCCGAATTCCCTTGGGGTATATCCGGCATCCCAGTGGGGTGACGGGCGAGTTTTGAAGAAACATCCCATAAATTTAAGTAATTGTATTTTGAAATGTGCTACATATGACTATTTCCCATTGATCCTTCACAATAGACATGAATTGGACCAATCTTGGCCACCGGAGAACTGTTCCGGGAGAACCTAAGAAAATGTATATATTTTTCTATCATTCCAGCGATTTGGGTTCATAGCTTTATACGAAATGCGAAGTTCTTCCAATCATACGGTTCTACAGCTACCTCAAGGCCATTCCGGCACCGGTTCCGTACGGATGGACATTTGACGCCATTTTGAAAACCAAGATGGCGGCTTCCGGTTACCACAAAATAGTGAAAACCACCATCAATATGGGTGTTATTTGAAAGAGAACGGTCAACAAAAGCCGGAAATTGACGCCATTTTGAAAAGAAATGGGGATTTCCGGTTACCACAAAACAGTGAAAAGCATCATCAATATGGGTGTCATTCGAAAGGGAGTGGTCAATAGAAGACAGAAATTGATTTTTGACGCCATTTTCAAAACCAAGATGGCTGTTTCCGGTTATCACAGTGCAGTGCAAACCACCACCAATAATGGCGTCATTGTAAAGCGCTAGCGATCAGCAAAAGCCGGAAATTGGTTTTTGACGCCAATTCGAAAACCAAAATGGCGGGTTCATGTTCCAAAGAAACAGTGAAAACCGTCACCAATATGGGTGTCATTTGAAAGGAGTGTGTCAGCAGGAGACGGAAATTGATGATTGACGCCATTTGAAAACCAAGATGGCAGCTGCCGGTTTCCAAAAAGCAGTGAAAACTACCATCAATATAGGTGTTATTTGAAAGGGATTGGTGAGAAGAAGTACGAAATTGATTGTTTATGCAGTTTTGAAAACCAAGTTTGCGGTTTCCTGTTACTGCAAAACAGCGAAAACTATCATCAGTATAAGTATCAGAAAGGGGTAGTCATAAAGTTATTTTTGACGCCATTTTGAAAACCAATATGGTGGCTTCCAGTTACTACAAACAACAGTGAAAACCATAAGTATGGGTGTCATTTCAAAGGGGTGGTCAGTAGATGTAGTGGTGGCGGTGGTACTACCACCTTTGTAACAGGAACACTCTCCATAGCACTGAGCATTCTTTACACGACAAGCATGACGTGTTCAAGCATTACTCTCTGACCATACTCAGCATGCTACTGTACGAAGGGCCAAAAAGGAATTGCGTGGTCGGAAAGTGACTTCGTTTACATGTACTACGGAAGCTTTTGCTTCCAATAACAAGACTATATAAGCCAATTACAATGCAAGCCATTGTTATAAAAAGTAGCCTCAATAGGTGGGGAGAAAATCCTGCGCAATGTTCACGAAATGTTAGCAACAAGAATCTGGCTACTCCACTCTTCCTGCCCAAATCGTTTCAATCAGGTGGCTTGATGGTCCCTCTCAATTCCCATGTATTCTATGTAAGGGTCATTCCACGCGCAGTGATCAAGGCACGTGTAATCGACCTTCACGGATTTGAATCAAATTTGGAGGAATTGCTCATCTAGGGCCAATATATAAAAACCCAATTTTTTGTGTCTATTCAATCACCCCTCAGGCAATGGGAGCTACCCCCCCCTCCCCCCCCCCCCCCCGTTTTGGTAAATTGTCAAAACCCTTGATTTCCTTTTGAACATATTTCCGGTTCTATTTACTCTAGAACCAAACCGTAAGATGGGTTTTGAAGAAAATTGTTCAAGGAGTTTAGAAAATATATTAGTTATTGGCGGCAGTGCTGCCAACTATCCAATTTTTTCAGCCAAATAGCAAATCAGCGATATTTTGAAGCAAAAAAACGCTATTTCCCATATAAAATCGCAGGCGCACAACAATAAAAAAACTAACTTGAGTATTCTAAGTTCACACATAATTTATCGTGAAGTAGACGAGAAATTATGAAAAATTACGTTTTTGGTTGCTTTTTAGCAGATCAGGGTCAATTTTTACGACTGTTTGAAGATTTTCTCAATTTTGGCCAATAAAAATGGATTTTTATATGAGAAAATTCGAGTTCTTCCCTTCAAAACAGTGCATCTCAGGATGCGCTCAAATTATATTGAGATTATAAGTGTTTTTTATGTAAAAATATCTACAGAACACGATGGCATTAGAATCTTCAAAATTAAAATATTTGTAATAAGAAAAAAAACTTAATAATTAACTGAAACAAATCGCATAGTTGGCATCACTGCCGCGAAAAGTTAAGCTCCTTGAGCAATTTTCTTCAAAAACCATTTTTCGAATGGATTCTATAGTAAATAGAACCGGTGATATTTGTAGAAGACACCTAATTTCTATCTCTCTCCGTTGAAAAGTTAGTGTTGGCGCCATCTATGCGGTCACAGGTGGCACTAAAATTTTCTAACCAAGACATAACTCGTATTATGTAGTGCAATTCTTCCGAACATACTATTCAGCTATATCTAACCATTATTCTACAAAAATGTTTAGTTTGTTAGAACCTAGTACCGATACACTACCACGCACTGCTAGGCCCCATGCAAAACTGACTCAGACACCACTTCGCTAAAAGTTTAATAACTTCTTTTAACAAAGCCGAATTGACTAGCAGTCTTCGACAAAGTTGTACACAATTAAATTATATTTCTTATTTTCACTTAGCGGTGAAAATGCGAGCTAATGGGTTTTCTTCATATAAATTGTCGAAAAATCCCATACAAACTTCAGGCACGTTGGTCCGGTAGCTAGACTTGTCCGATTTGCTTCAAATTTAGAGCAAGTACTCCTGGTGGGACTAGGAATCGACTCAGGGGTAGGCCGATAGGGGTCACGTCCTTACAATCGTCGAACGGTTTTGTGTAATCAGATAGGTGTACTAATTTTTGTTTTAAGTTTGTATACAAGAAACAAAGGGGTTGGATAGGCAACCGCTCTCCTCTTGCTGCAATAAGTGTGCTGGATATGCTACACATAGCTACGCGGCGGTACGGTTTTTTGGTGTTGGTGTTTGTTTTTTCGTGTCGTGGAGAAGGCGGCCATCGAGGTTTTTAGATAGTGACGGACCACGGCATCGAACAGACGCCCCGAGTTTTTTTGTTTTTCCGGGACAGTTTCCAGCCACAATAACCAGTGCGGTGAAGTGCGCGTGACAATCCCGTTCGAAAAGTGCCGACCCGTGGTTCGGGTACTCAAGTGTTTTGGTGTCGGGTCGCCGGAAAAGGAAACTAAGCGCCAAGGAGCAACTCGCTTCCCCGGCTAAGTATAAAGGACCCAGAAGACGCCTTTCCGCTCTCGCTGTGAAGGATCAGCCGAACGAGCCTAGCTCTCCTTCACAGCTAAGCTTCAAGGAGAGCGAAGCAGGGTGGCCAAAGGGGCTCCCTGGGAAGTACACTGCGGTTACTTCTGGGATCTCTCGCGGGGATCGGTCATCGTCGCCAGGGAGGTTCCAACAAAGGAGCCAAGCTCACCTCCCTAGCTAAAAGTCAAGGACCGCTGCCGGCGCAGCCAACGACACCAGCAGGAGAACGCGGCCGTTGTGTTCCCGGCCGGTCGGAAGAAACCGCCCGCCTTCCCGCCATCGTCAGAAGCAGCTGATCAACTTCATCGACAGAGTGCAGCAAAGAGAAGATTTGGTGGAATAAAAGTCGGTAAATCTATTAGTTTATTTACCTTTTTTTGTTGTGAAACGAAAATCCGTAATTCCGTAGAAACACCTAGGCCGCCCTGAAAAGAAGGGTACGACGGGCAAACAAGAACCCGAGTAGTGGAAAACCCTTACTTACAAAATAAAGAAAAAAGTAGGCAACCGCGGCATCCCAGTCGCCGTCGTTCCCCCAGCACATTATTCGGCAGCGGCTCACGAGTCAAAACTTCTTGATATCATCCACTGCTTTAATTGAGGCCAGCAATCACTCCATAAACGATGAAGTCATCGAAGAAGCCCCACACAACTGCACGTATACCACACTATGAAGCCGACACCGACACCGACCACGAACGCGTGAATCAACAAATACATCTCCAATGCAACGCACGATCACGATCCGCAGTATTGAACGAGGAAAAATACATATGTCCAAATCGAAAATTATTATTATAATAATATTGCCGATTGATAGCCCATGTGAACATCGGCAAGAATGAACTAATCTTGTTGAGATCTGCGTTCAACATATTGACAACAATATGATTTAATTCGGTTATTCTCGCATAGTAATGACTACGAAACGGGAGCAAGTTTTAAAAGTTTCGCTGAACTATATTGAAAATTAGTCTAAATCTGTACCTTTTGAGTCACGAAGAAACTTAGTTATCTGTCACAACAGCACATACTTATTGTTGGTGTGAAAAATTGCTACTTGGGTGACCGTTCAATTCTAAATAAAACCCATACCGATGATGATTTTGACTATTTTGTGGTACCACCATCTTGCTTTCCAAAATGGCATCAATCAATATCCGTATCTGCCGACCATCCACTCGCAAATGACTTCCATCTTGATGATAGTCTTCACTGTTTTGTGGAAACCGGTAGCCGCCATCTTTGTTTTCAAAATGGCGTCAATCATCAATTCCCGTCTTCTACTGATCAGCCCGTTTCAAATGCCACCCATACTGACAATGGTTTTCATTGTTTCCTTGGAATAGGTTTTCAAAATGGCGTAAACAACCAATTTTCGTCTTTTGCTGACCACCCGCTTTACAATGACACCATTATTGACGGTGGTTTTCACTGCCTTGTGGAAACCGGAAGCCGCTATCTTTGCTTAGAAAATGTCGAAAAAATCAATTTCTGTCTTCTATTAACCCCCCCCCCTTTTGAATGACACTCATATTGACAATACTTTTGACTGTTGTGGTAACCGGAAACCGCCATCTTGGTTTTCAAGTGACCATCTCTTTTCTAATGACACCCATATTGATGACGGTTTTCACTGTTTCTTTGGAACAAGAACCCGAATTTTGGTTTTCGAATTGGCGTCAAAAATCATTTTCCGGCTTTGGCTGATCGCTAGCGCTTTACAATGACGCCATTATTGGTGGCGGTTTGCACTGCACTGTGATAACCGGAAACCGCCATCTTGGTTTTGAAAATGGCGTCAAAAATCAATTTCTGTCTTCTATTGACCACTCCCTTTCGAATGACACCCATATTGATGATGCTTTTCACTGTTTTGTGGTAACCGGAAATCCCCATTTCTTTTCAAAATGGCGTCAATTATCAATTTCCGGCTTTTGCTGGCCGTTCTCTTTCAAATAACACCCATATTGATGGTGGTTTTCACTATTTTGTGGTAACCGGAAGCTGCCATCTTGGTTTTCAAAATGGCGTCAAATGTCCATCCGTACGGAACCGGTGCCGGAATGGCCTTGAGGTAGCTGTAGAACCGTATGATTGGAAGAACTTCACATTTCGTATAAAGCTATGAACCCAAATCGCTGGAATGATAGAAAAATATATACATTTTCTTAGGTTCTCCCGGAACAGTTCTCCGGTGGTCAAGATTGGTCCAATTCATGTCTATTGTGAAGGATCAATGGGAAATAGTCATATGTAGCACATTTCAAAATACAATTACTTAAATTTATGGGATGTTTCTTCAAAACTCGTCCGTCACCCCACTGGGATGCCGGATATACCCCAAGAGAATTCGGATTAGTTCCGGAACCGGTCCACAGATTTGAACACTACTCGGTATATAGAAACTGGACTAAATTCCAGATCTTTTAAAGCCAGTTCCATCCAATTCGGTCAAAAATTGACGAAATGAGAGCAAAATTTAAACAAAATTTTCAGAAAAATTTTAGCTTGGTACTGTAAAGGTTAATATCGCTGATTTTTTTCATTTTAATAAGTTAACTGCTTAAAAACAAACAAAATGGAAAAATTATAAAAAGTATAGACAGAAAACATTTTTATTGTGATAAAAATTCTTCATTTTGTTTATTTTATTCATTCCATTCATTTTATTGATTTTATTAACTCTCTGTTTATCCTGTTATTTATGAACAACAACATGTTCAAATAGCTATACTGCCCATGCTTGCAAATCAGTCCCATAAAGATAGGAAATCCCATAGAAAACGGGACAAATATGCGTTCATGGGCAGTATAACTTTGGGGTTGGACAAGATTTCTTCACAAAAAAGTAAAACTAATAATTGTGACAATCACCGTTTATTTAAGCGCTAATAGCTCCCTATAACTGAAGTTATTGCAATTGCTCTGATTGGATTTCACTGGAGCAGTGCTGCCAGAGACATTTTCAGTTATCAGTGAAATATTATATTTTGATATATCTTCGTTTTCTTCAAATATTTTTGAAAACTGATAAATCTTATTAATTTGGACTGCTTTCGGCTACCTTTTCTGCCCAAACGAACTATTGAAAACTTTGCAGGAGATGTGTATTAAGGATTGGTGTGTAAAAATTCAGCAGCTTCTAACACTGCTAGAGAAGCATCTATCTTGATCAAAACAGGTTTTTCGTGTTTCTTTACTCTAACAATTTTAAGAAAAACGGTTTTGGAACCCTATATGTGCTAGAAAATTATGTATGAGAGTTAATTTAATCCATATTATTCATATTATTTATTTTATTATTCTAATTTTTTATGGTTTTATTCATATTATTTATTTCAATCATTTCATAAATGGTTAGTTTTTCCCAGTTCACATATTTTATTCATTTTCTTAATTTTATCAATTCGGTTTAGCCAGTTCTTTATGTTATTGTATGATAGCTTGTTATCCTGAAACAATTTAATTTACTCTCTTAATTTCATTACGTTTTAATATCGTCTAATTTTAATTTGAGCTAATTTTATTTATTTATTTTATTAATTTGATTTATGTTAATCATTCTGTCCATTGTATGAATAACTTTTTGCCTTTCTCATATAAAGAAAGGCTATGCAATCACTGTAAAAATCGACTTTTTAAACGAGGCCCGGAGGGCCGAGTGTCATACACCATTCGATTCAGTTCGTCGAGATCGGCAAATGTCTGTGTGTGTATGTATGTGTGTGTGTATGTGTGTGTGTGTCATTTAAACTCACACAATTTTCTCAGAGATGGCTGAACCGATTTTCGCAAACTTACTTCATCTGAAAGGTATAACGCTCCCATAAGCTGCTATTGAATTTTTAGTTGATCCGACTTCCGGTTCCGGAGTTACGGGTTGAAGAGTGCGGTCACACAGCAAATTCCCATATAAACTGGTACCACCATGATGTTCAAATGATGTAAAACATATTAAAATAGATGTAACATTACTCTAGTTTGCGGGTCTGGATCACTAATGATCAATGAAAGCAGCTTTGACCACATTGGCCACCTATGATGGTTCATGACGCCCCCGGGGAACCCGCCAAGTTCCTAAGCTATTATCACACCCATTCCACAACGAATTCTCTACCGATTTTTACAAACTTGATTTCAAATGAAAGATACAGTAATACCATTGACTGCTGCTGAATTTCATTCGGTTCTGACTCTTGCTTCCGGAGTTACAGGGGTGTTAGTAAGGATACACTGGAATTTCCCATATAAATCGGTACAATCGTAATACCTCAGAGGCTAAAAACTAATGAAATGGTCACCAAATTACTTCTAATCGCAGATCTAGATCACTGATTGCCAATCAAACATCCTTTAAATATATTGTCCACTATCGACGATTCCGGAAGTCCGGAATTCCGGGCATATTCCAAATTAAAGTCACATCGGTTCTTCGGTGATGACTGAACCAATTTTCTCAAACCATGTCTCAAATGGAAGGCAAAATATGCAGTTGAGTATTGCGTCGCCGCCCCTCCCCCCTCCCCCTTGCCCCTACACCTCCCTCCTTCATCACTCCCCTCCCCTTGGATCACCCTCACGCCCGCATTTCCTTCATCCACCCCGTATACCGAAATAAGATGAAGGATTTCTGACGCATCCTCCACTCCCACTCTACTAACCCCCCATTCCCTCCACTTTCTAACCCATTCCACCAACATTTCAAAATATAATCACATGAAGATAACATTGAACTCATGCTGATTAAGCTAATTAAATATTATTCTTTTGCCTTTCTCATATAGAAAGGTTATGCAATTGCTCCAAAAACCGACTTTCTAACCGAGGCCCGGAGGGCCGAGTCTCATATAACATTCGACTCAGTTCGCCGAGATCGCAAAATATCTGTGTGTATGTATGTGTGTATGTATGTATGTATGTATGTATGTATGTATGTATGTATGTATGTATGTATGTATGTATGTGTGTATGTATGTGTGTATGTATGTGTGTATGTATGTATGTATGTGTGTATGTGCGGATTTGTTAAAAAAAATGACCACATCGGATTCTCGGAGATGGCTGAACCGATTTTTACAAACTAAGATTCAAATGAAAGGTATAATATTCCCATAGGTTGCTATTGAATTTCATTTTTCAACCGACATATTGTTCCGGATTACGAGTTGAAGAGTATGGTTACAAAACAAAATTTGTTGATTTGTCCACATCGGTTTCTCGGAATTTTCTGAACCGATTTTGACAAACTTGATTTTAAATGAAAGGTCCATCAGCTGCTGTTGAATTTTGTGTGGATCCGAGTTCTGGTTCCTGAATTACAGGATGATACGTACGATCACGCAGCAAATCCCGATTCTAACGAATTCTGCGATGAATGTAAAAAGGTGATTTTTTTTCCAAAACACAACTGTTGAATTTGTAGATCTAGGTTCCCAACAGTTATTCAAAGTCTCTTTGGCCACACTGGCCACCATCGATGGATCGGGAAGCATCCAAATTTAAAATAACGGTTATATTGGTATCTCGAAAATGGCTAGACCGATTTGATCAACTTAGTCTCAAATGAAAGGTGTTGCGTCCCCGGAAACTGATATTAAATTCCATCTCCATCCGACTTCCGGCTCCGGAGTTACGGGTTGTGGAGTGCGATCACATAGAAAACTCCGATTCAAATCGATACCGCGATGAACGCAAAAAGGTGCTCTTATATATACTTACCAAGTGTAATAAGAATGAAAGACATTTCCATAATGTTATATTGTACGAACCAGCTATTAAATCATAGTTTGGAGAAATGAGAAAGGCACAATTGCACCTCTAAGTGGATTAAAACAGGTTTTTATTTTAAATTTTGTTTTGTTGTATTATTTTTCTTTAATTTATTCAGTTTATTCGAAGCGTTATTCGTGCACATCTCACATCTAGTTGCTCGGCAAGCTAATGAATAATACAACAGTGATATGTGTAAGAATTGTCACATCTCACTGATAGGTGGATTAAATCGGTTTTTTTTTGAAAATTAATTAATGATGGGTATCAGAAAATAAATACATAGTTAATGATATAGTTGTGTTCTTTGAATTCAATTATGTATGTGTATGTATGATTTAATACTTAAATTTAGAGCATTTTTTCACAAAGAGCATCCCTTTAATCAAGAAGCCATTTTTGTGTGTACCGATTTCAATGATTACAGTGCTTGTTAGTACATGTGTTATAAGAAGATTGGCCTAATATCTGCTTCCTACTTACTACTTCAATGGTAAGGGAAATAAAACTGCCTTCGTGAATCAGTGGCGTAGCCAGAAATTTGGTTGGTGGAGGGGGGGGGGGGCATGAAAATTGTTGGTTTTTCAAGAATATTTAACTTTAGTGTAAGTTTGATAAATTGGTGAAAGTTCAGAAACAAAATTAGTCTAACAGAGGCCTGCTATCTATCTATCTATCTATCTATCTATCTATCTATCTATATATATAAAAGTCAATGTTTGTATGTATATGATTTATAGGCTCCCAAACGGCTTAACCGATTGCCGTAAAAATTTGTACATAGTAGGCATTTGTTATGGAGCGTGTTTGTGTGCTATTGGTTGGGGATTATCTACCCGCCAGATGGCGCTTCGGAAAAATTGTGTTTTCCTCATATTTCGTTGAAAGTCGCAGCAACGCGCGATGGGTATTAGCTAGTAATTTATAATTATATTATGTCAATGAAGTCAAAGAATGTAAACAGAAAATGCACTTCTGAAGTGGAATAAATGTTCAAAAACTTCTCTAACGGTTAAGATCATATAATTTCGAAACCATCAACTTTGAAGGTTTAACAACTTCGAAGAAGTTTTTCATCATAAAAAGCGCTTCTTTTGATATAATAGGTAATGTTGATGATTAAATCTCCTACTAAATTATGGAGAAATAATTCTTCAAAAATAGTGAGGAACTTGGTGTCTTCAGCAAAGTTGTTGATAATGTAATTTTATGCAACTTTGTCGAAAATATGATTGCTACACAAATTTATTATATCGAGATATAGAACGATATTTAAAAAATTTCATCAAACCAGTTCTTTTCAATAAAACTTTTTATTATATGCTTCAGAGACTGCCTTGAATAGAATGTGAATTTTATTGTTTATACAGAGCAGAAGAGATTTAGCAATTACAATAATATCAGCGTAACTTGTTTTAAAGGTTTTCGCGCATATATAGTCTAATATATTTCGATATTTTGAATACACGGAGTATTATTGTCTTCAATAAAGTAAGTTATAGAATGTCTTCAACTAAGTTTTTTTTTTTGCATTTTGATTATAGAGGCCTTAGGATCCTTAAAGTCTTTCGGTTCTTTATTCATGCTGGAAAAGTTTCTAAACTTATGTGCGGAGGTTGGGAATCGAACCCAGGTGAGCTGCGTACACCTTATCGACTTACCACTACGCTTTTTCCGTCATATTCAACTAAGTTTTTTGAAATAGCATTTTCTAAAAGTTTGCTGCAACTATTAAATCTCTAACTAAATTTGTTTGAATAATAAATATTTTTTATATTATTTCTAGAAGGAATAAACATCAACATTATTTTATTAGTTGTAAGAGACGGTGGGGAGTTGTGAACATAGTTTTGTTTTCGGGATATAACTACCATAAACATCGGTCGATTGTCAATAAATCAACAGATATTTGTACAGGACACCTTAATGCACCCACAAGCTATACCAATTTAAAATAATCGTAATCGTGTTTAAGATATGGCATATTGCGTGAAAAACGTGGAACCAGCATTTTTATTTTGGTGGGGAGTTGTGAACCATCGGAAAAAATGGAAGAAAATAATTTTCATCTATTTTTTTCGTGCAATGAAAGGCAATTGTCCAACAAATGTTTTACACTGATTTACTTTGAAATCGGCTGTAAAACGGGACGCTGCATAGCACAAGTACGTATGAGTACAAACACTTTTCATGTGATATCTTTAGTCGCCAATTACACAAGCATGCAGAACATAAGTTGAAGCAATATTTGTCAATAGAAAAAGGGTTGTCATAACAATAGAAACATTTGACAGTAGTTACTAAATTTTTATCATGTATAGCTTAACGGGTATATATGGTGTTCACAACTCCCCACCGTCCCCTAATATTCTTCAAAGGGTCTTTTCGCACATTAATTTTACTTTTCCTCACACCCAAAATCTGACTTGTACGTTTCTATTACTTTTGGGTAAGATTGTATTGTCTTTTTGTAACAGACCACGCAATTGCGCGTTGCGGTATTAAGCCAATATTATCGCAAAAGTAGTAAACGATGGGATAACGAATTTCGGTAGCTGTATATGTATGTGCATCACAAGACAAACAGTTTTTCGAACGATTTTTTTTTTGCTGGATAGTTGGCTAGTGAAAGAAAAATTTTAAAATCGATACGGTACTTTGTATCGCTTCTGATCTAGACCCAGACCTAGTCCCGAATCCGGGACAGATTATGGATTCGAAATAATTCAGGCTGGATCAGGACCAGTTCCTGGATCCGGACCACCTCCCGGATCCGGATCAGTTTCCAGATCCGGACCAGTTCCCGGATCCAGACCAGTTTCCGGATCTAGCCCATCCCCTTTTTCCTCTACCAAGTCCAGACCTGAACCAGGCCCAGACTTGGTGCTTAAATCCAGACAAGCTAATGACAACTATGGGATTTCGGCTTAGAGATCAGTTATAAGATCCAATTCCCACAATATTACAAAGGCCTAATGATGCCTAAAACAATGAAGTGATTAGATGGTATACTTCAAAATCATTATTATTGAATATTTAATTAAATTAGTCAGCATTAAGTATGTTTTTCAATCCAGTTAATTTTGGCTTGGGAGGGGGTTTAACCCCTAAAACCCCCCCTAGCTACGCCACTGTTGTCAGATGAGTACTCACCATAAGCAGTTATAATCGAACTGACGTAAAAGTCTTTCGATTTCGAAAGCAACTTATTTAATCTACTAGTCTCGCTAAGAGGATCACAAGGTATTTATGAATGCTTTGCGAGTCAACTTAAATGCCTCCGACCCATCCATTTTTGGCGATTTCCCACATTAAGTATATGCCAAATATGTGCAACTGAAGTATTCCATCAATTTGGCGCCTCTGAAATTGATATCTGAGCTGACCAAAATAATGCTTGAATTTAATTTTGGCTTGCTATTCATTTTTCGGGACGGAGACAATGTATACTTCTTGTCGAGGCTATATATCGCAAAGTTCAGTATGTTGCCAAATGGTTACCTACATAATGCATTTAAGGGCTGATTTATGAACAGACTTTTTCCGTGTCCAATTATCGCTTACGTGTAATTGCAATTGCAAATGTGAGGGAATAGGTGCAATTTAGACCTACATCAACGAACCCCTCGGCTCAATCGGTTACGTCTGGACGGTGTTGTTCTTGATACAGCTTTTCATTTATTCTCAGCACAAATCTGTTTTGTTTGCTCAGGAAAAAGGGAAAAACTATTTCCCCATTGCCCCGTCTGACACTTCCTCTCATTACAGATTTATTACATCGCTTCATAAGAGCTGCTAAAGGTTCCTACTACGTAGGATTCGTTCGTATACCTACAATGGGACCTTAGAAGCATTCCGGTGACGGTGAGAGAGCTACGTGCTTGATTGACAGCTGAAAGTGATTGCTTTTTTCATGCAGGATAAATGAAGCATTTCAAATCGAGTGCAGTGGCTTTGCTGCTACTGATGCTGTCGGTTTGGGATGATTGAATATTGATCCAAAGCAGTGGAGCTGCTAGCTTCGATCTGCTGGTGGATCATGAGATTGAAATATTTTGAAATATTAAAAAAGGATCTTCCAAAATTAATATCTATTCGTGTCAGAACTCATCTGAATGTCAAATTATATCCAATTCATAAACTAAACCACAATAAATTAAATAATTCCATCGTGCGAATCAATCAAAATTCGTTGCGCGGTAAAGAGATCAAAACTTCAAAACCAGCTCCCAGTCAGTGACCAACTGTGCGGAATTTGTAATAGCAGGAGAAAGGATTCAACACCCGCCAAATTACCGTAAACATAACCGTCGGGGTGACGATGACGGGTAAGCGACGGGATCAGTACCCTCTCACGTTACTTACTCATAAACGGCTCACGTGAGCTTGGGTCGAATGTGAGAACAAAACCCGTAATACACGCGTGCTAGTCGCTTTTGCGGGTACCGAAAGGAGTCCTCTTGCGACATTGACTTCTTTTGTGTCTCACCGCGCGGCGCATTTACGTTCGGTGTGATGTGTTTGTTCACTTTGCCTGTGCGTTTGGCGAAGGGTTGTCTTGATGCCTTGATGGACAGTGCACGGATTTGCGATTCATGCGACACTTACTACTCGCTGATGGTGATGTAGGGCGAAATGATGAGGCAATAAATAATCATAAAAATCGGAGAATTTCGTTGACACTGGCTGTGACCCGAGCGGGATGAGTTAACAAAATAATAATGTGCATCTGAGATTGGTCGAAAAAAATAATTTTAGTTCTCACATCATTACAAAAAGAATCTAGAATTAGGACATGATGAAAGATTTATTAAAGCTAGTTATAATTTTGTGTTTGTAGAGGGCAAATCAAAGCTAGGCAAGTCTCAGACAAAATAAAACAACAAAAACTAATAGATTTCCCTTTTATTCTTCTACTTTCCAAAATTTTTGCTAAGAAATGTTGTGCGAAAAAGTTGAACTCGATACTTCAAACTCAAATTCATAATTTAAAAAATTTAATTTAAGAAAGAAAACATGCGCCGTGCCGCATGTCTGATCTCATGAATAAGAACATTTATTTTAAAATGCTTGTTGTTTTTAATGCCACTTCTCCCTAGGGAACAATGATTCAATTGTAGTCAACCAAATTATAAAAATTGGAACTTTAAGATAACTTTAATAAGTTGAACTTTTATGATTCAATTTTGTCCCATTCGTTAGGGTTCGTCGCGGTTGCGGTAATTACCGCAACCGCGCGGTACTTGCCGCCCCCGCACCGCAAAATCTGCGGTGCGGTGAGACACTTTTTCCCGCAGATGCGGTGCGGGAAAGAGCTTTTACCGCGCGGTTTTACCGCAACCGCACCGCAAAAAAATGATAAAGTGATAATTTTGATTATTCTAAATTGATAAACAGACTGCTATAATGAAAGAAAATCTAGCTGTGTCCGAAATATTTTGACGCTATTATTTTTACGACATATTTTGGACTAGTTATTTTATACTTCTAAGTAAAACTTCACAAACTAACCATTTCAAATACATAAAATGCAAGATCCAAATAGAGACAAAATTATTAGATCATTTAAAAACAATAAATGTTTACTCTTAAATCCAATTTAAAAGTTAATCACTTCTCTCGATTTCTGTTGGAAATCGTGGAATTATGAATCGTTTTCGATATCAAACACGTGATCAAACGTGATCACCCTAGTGAGAAATTTTGGTGTTTACCAAATTTTCCTCCTTAGGGTGAAATATAGCATAATGCTACATAACTTTTTTTCGCGTACTTCCATTCAAATTTACTATAATTTTCTACCAAATTAGGTCCTAATATTTTTCAGTCAAGACTATTTTGTAGCTTTTTTGAAGCTTTTGTTGCCAAATACCACATAGTTTGACTCCCGTTCACTTCAATTGAAGTTTTTGCCATTGGCTCTTTGGCAAAATATTAGAGGAAAATATATTAAATGCTAGAACTTTCGAACTAGCATTTAGAAAATTACACTTCATTCATTTTTAAAAGGGAGCAATCTTAGTTTTTGAATGAGAATACATCTGTTTCTTGAAGAATGCGGAAGTTAGAGTTTTGGGAAATTTTGTCCGTAAAACCACCTATTTTTAAAAATCCTTTCTGCTGTATGCTACAAATCATACATTTTTTGCAGTTTTTCTAATGTTCAATAATTCTGTGCCGGTTGAGACCGGACTCCTGATTAGATGTAATGTATAGGCAATTTTTTTCGTCAAATATGGCGTCGTTCTTATTACAATATGTTTTTATTTCACTGTATTGGAATATATTCGCTACTATATAGAAGTACTGGTATTTCGACTTTAAATTTTTTTTGGTAAAATTCCGTTAAGAATGAAAAGTGGTTTACTACGTAAATGCGAAAATCATCCATTTCATTTTTATATGTCAAAAACATTGAAAATATGAAAATTTAAAGGAAAAAATATGCAACTTCATTTCTTATTACATTTTTATTCCACATTTTTCAATTAACTGAAGGGTTGCTAAAATAAAAGTTTTCCTATTACTGCAGTAGAACGTTTTTGAATGTATAATGTTTGCCTTAAAATGTACGGAATTTTATTAATAGAAAATCCAAAAGTTGATTTTTTCATAAACATTACATTCTGAGGAGTCTCTTAAAGTTAAATTTCGTGTGAATAAGAATAACATTTTATTATATATGGTTACACAAATGTACAATTTTTCAACACTATTTTTAAGAATATAAAAATTTTACCGCATTTACCGCATTACCGCGCGGTGCGGTGCGGTAAATAAAGTGCGGTTGCGGTAAGCGGTGCGGTTTTATTATTTTTTTGCGGTTGCGGTTCGGACAATCCATTTACCGCCCACATCCGCACTGCGACGAACCCTACCATTAGTAACTGACAGGCCGTCTTGGTCGCCAGGTAGATAATGTCTAAAAATGCAGCACTACTTGTATGCATGGTTACTTTTAATAAAATGAAAGAATAAATTTAAAACAACGATAATTTGTTATTTCGCCTACCGTGTTTACGTAATGTATATGGGTTCATTCATAAATTACGTAACGCAAAAAATGCCCAAAATTGACTCCCCCTTCCCCCGATGTAACAAATTATCACAAATTTCTTTAACCCCCCCCCCCCCCTCCCCTATTACGTAACAAATTCCTCGAAAAAAAGTTTTTTCTTCGGTGAAAACATGTTACGTAACGATCTAGCTTACTCCCCCTCCCCCCTATGTCACAATATGTAACAACTTGTCGAAACCCCCCCCCCCCAAAAAGAGTTACATATTTTATGAATGGTCCCTATGGAATCTCGGGTTCTGAGTATTGTGATACATCTCTAACAAACTTTGTTACAAAATTGTTACGTGTTAATTGTTAGCACGCGTTTTATCAGAATCTTGATGTCTAATTTTATAACAATGTTAGTTTTTAGTACTGTTTACGCTACTGCCAATGCTAAAATTGTATTATTCCGTTCTGATCGGGACACGTTAGCAGGCATCAAAATCCGTCGAACATAGAGGGGACGGACACTGGCTCTTTGATCTGAGAGACCTGCGTATCGTAACATTGAGGGACACAACCGAAAGACTGATGCAGACTAATGTTGGCACTGAAATTTGACGGGTTTGTTGATTCTTCTTCTAGGGACACGCCAGACAGTGATGAGTTGGAAGCATTAATCATTATTTTATGACGGATGTAAGAACGAACTCATAGAGTTCGCGTTCAAATGTACTACGAGGGGTTGGAATATGCCATTCATGACGTTCGCGCATTAGTGGTCTCAGTGCTGTACTGTGAGAGTTAAATTTGATTACGCTAAAAACGATTAAGAACGATTAGCTTGTATTGTTTGAGAGAGTGAAGCAACTGGATAGAATATTCTATGATTGTGCACGGCGTAAAATTCAATTTAGATAAATAAAATGAAATGTCACTCAAAAAACAAAAATGAATCAAATAAATAATGGTCTTCCGTCGAGACACGAGTTTGAAGCAATACGCAATGAACGAGCTGGGAGCCGGCTTTACAGAGCTGGGCATGATGCGCCAACGCATTATCAAGTGGCTGGCAATCAGCGAAAGAATGTGTAGTGAGAAGCAAAGGCCTTTTCTTCAACTGCAGCAACATCAACTTGCATTGCCTATACGAAGCGATACCCAGGGTATCTTACGAGAAAAATTCAACAAGGGCGAAAAATCTGCAGCACCGTAAAAGGCGAACGAGAAACGATCAGGATTGCCACATCAAAATCTGTAACTTTTCGTGAAAAAATCTGGAAATCTGCATCGCGGGAAAAAATTCTGTATCGAAAATCTGTATTCAAAAATTAACTAAAAGCTTCCCAAAAAAAATATTTTGACAATAAAAAATTAATTAATCTTTGTTTGGAGAACAAATGATATCAAAATTTGGCACATTTGTTCCACGACTTAGTGGTTTCTTAAGATCTGAACTGTACAGGGTGCCTTTTAAGTGTTATTCGAAATTCTGATAGGCTGGGCACTACATATATACACTGAAAATCTGTATTTTAGCCAAAAGTCTGTAATCTGTATATACAGAATCTTGGTCGTAAATTATCTAGAAAAATCTGTAAAATACAGAATAATCTGTATATGTGGTAATCATGGAAACGATCCCATAAACTTGATATTTCGACGTAAAAGGCAATATCGAATATATAGCATCTTTACACAATGTACAACAATAATGACATGGAAGTGCTATGAGAAGGTGAAACACTCGGGCAAAGGCTTTATGCCACATCTGGATTCAGATAAATGTAGTGGACCTATATTTAAAACATTTCATCATTTTATTGTTCGGTTGGTGCACCATATCGACGGCTCTGTGCGGGATGGGCTGAAAATTTTCACTTTTCCGAGTCGTTTTCGAAAACGAATAGTGTTTTTTCAAAACACTATTTTTCCGTTGATAATCAATGTACTACATATTCCAAAATTTAATACAACATTGGTACAAATATTTTCGACAAAATGCCGAAGAAATTGATTAAATCCATACAGTACAACAAAAGGTATAAGCGTTCAAAATCTTACATCATTTTTCTTCCGAAATTTTGAAAAGGGGCCCCTATATTGAAAGGTAAGTCGTTAGTCACGACAAAAGTGACATTGACGGAAACATGCTTCGATGGTTTCTAAGTGTTTGGCAACTGAAGTTGCCGATTTGTTTTCTAACGTCAATTATTTGCGCGGTGCTGTACAGAACAAACAGATTTTTACGCGATTTGTTGGGAAATAATCAAAACAATTGTGTAGTAGATTCCGTAGAGGATACCTTTTGTGTGTAGTCCTAAATAAGTCGATGGCATTACAGGATGTATCCACGAATAATATGGCTGGCCCACAAAAATGGTCGCATTTTTAATGTCATCGTGGTCCTTTCTTGCACACAACCCTATAATTTTTTCTTTATTCATGCAAGTTATACATACGTACAAATATTATACAAGATTCCTGATTACTTTTCTAACTGATTGGTTTAAACATTGTTTATTTTGGTTAAGTACAATGAAAGTTACAAACTTTCAAAACGCGATCTTCGGTTTTTTCCGAAATTTTGCAATGGAGCTTCTATTTTGAAACGTTAATCGTAGTCACATTAATAGATGGCGAAACAAAAGATTTTCAAATTTAATTCTTTCTAATGGAATGATAGCGCTGATAAGGGCTAATTTGTTTGCCGCAGAAAATATTCTCCGGGTGGGAGATTTTAGTTCCAATTGTTCCTGCTTTCTACACGGAGCTGCACAAATTAATCCACGGAGATGAATTCTTATCACTAATCACCTTCTCTCCCGGTGTTGACATCTGACAAGTGGACTCGCTGAAACCGACTGAAATGATAATTCTTTCTGACCAGATTGGCGGCTTGGTTCATGAAATTAGCGGGAACCAATCAGGAACGAGCTTCAGTCAGATGATTTGAAATCGGTTTTTTTTCGTGTGTGTGTGTGTGTGTGTATGCTATCTTACATCCATCAGAAATGAAAATGATGGCTTCTGCTAGTAGCACGTTTCGACACAAACTGATTCATCCACCAGCCGTGTACAGCTCACAAATATTGCTCGGTATTGTACAGCCATCCGTTCGCGCCAAGCAACCAAATACGAATGTTGATTGAAACAAATCTGTAGCGGACCTATATTTAAAACTTTTCATCATTTAAGTGTTCGCTTGGTGCACCATATTGACGGCTCTGGCCAAGATGAGCTGAAAATTTTCACCATTTTCGATAGTTTTTGAAAGATTTTTTAAAACACAGTATTTTCGGTATTAATTCATGCTATGCATACTCCAAATTTTAATACTACATTGCGGAACATATTTTCGATAAAATTGCCTTAAACCTCAAATCACTCTATTAAGTATGATGGAAGTTATTGACGTTCAAAATCTGACGCGACTGCCACAGCCGATATTTTGAAACGGGCCCCCATATTGAAACGTTAGAAGTATTATACTTCAAAACCGTGTTTTTGGGGAGGGGGGTTCGGTTTGAATATCGCTTTTGAAATAAAAATTGCACAGTGGCTCAAAACAGCGTTTTGATGTACTTAATTCATTGGAGTCTAAACTGTTCACATTAGCGATTTCACATATTCTACAATGTTTGTGTGTGTGTGTAGAAATCGCCATCTTTTGGCAATATTATTTTTGTAAAAAGTTGATCATAGTAGGCTATAGAAAATTTAACTTTAGAACCGAAAGAGATAGCGCGTGACAGTCTTCGCAAAGTTGTAGAGGAGAATATTTTTATAAATTTTGCAGAAGACATGTTGTCTCTGCCACTCACAGTAATTGAGTTATATGATGTTGAACTCCTTCAATTCTTGTTTTTGCTTATAACTTTTATGTTTATGATTTTTCACGTTAACAATGTTCGAAGATATTTTGTATCATTACAAAACACACAACTTTTTTGAAGCTTTTTTGACTAAATAGCTGTGAATGCTGTGTAATGACTTATGGTTGATTTTGATTTTATTTTAGCCTGTTTTCGAACCCGTGTAACTTTTCTATCGACAAAAATTGTAGTTATTCTAATAGGACTGGGTTTCCCTTACAAAATGAAGTTAAAACCATTTGTCCATAATCACCCGTTCAGAAGTTATACCCTGTTGTAAACTTTATGTCTGGCCGTGTTGAAGTCGCGCGTATGCCTCACTGAACGAGTAGGCGCTGGTGTTCGCTTGATTTTCTGAGTGGCACGCACTCTGTGTACTAGCGCATCTGCCGGAAAGTTGACACCGATATTGAATGATTTTCTACCGGGTGATGTGAAATTTCATCTCCGTCCGGATTATCGTATGAATGTTAGCTTCAAATGCAGATGCAAAAAAATTCTGCATTCACCACAATATGAAATATTTGAAAATAATCAGCCGGTCAATGAAGCAATTATATGAAAAATGTGTATCTTTTACTACTTCTTCCATATCCTACCATATCAAACCTATAGGTTTTATGTTAGAACTAGTTCACATTTCTGCTCCTAGATGGTGCTTTAGACATTCGAACAACACTAAAAGTGAGAATCTGATAGATAATTTAATTATCTACAACGTTGTTAACAACTGAAAATCGATCTGAAATCATCCTGAAAAGTTGTTTACGATTTTGATGAAGTTATCTCTAATGGCATATTCGTTTTTGACAGTGCACTACACCGGTGTAGTCGGTGCTACACTCATTCAAACTTGGGTGTAATCAGTCTATCTCTTTCTTTGCACTACACCGGTGTAGCACCAAGAAAAAACGAAAACGCCATAAGTTAGTTTCATAGAAGGCCTAGTGGTTTGTAAGCCAATTTCCAAGTGCCTAATTTATTTGCTAATAGTTGTGTTTAGTTGAACAGTGCATTCAGAGGAATTTGCGGGCTTGAGAAGTCTCACCTTCACGCCGAAAATTCATGTGTCATAGACTTGACTCCATTTGAACAAACTCAATGAAACTTTTGACACCATGGCAATATTTGACGGATTTCATTGCAAGGCTTGGTTAGGAATACTGTTTATATTTTTCAAAATTATTGTAATATAAGTGACAGTGAATAAAATTTTTTGGGGTATATTCGAAGATTTTCATGCATCTGAGGGTATAGCTGCAAGCTTTTTCTCGTACTCAAATCATATTTTGCTTTCAAGTGGAATACATTTCGCATAATCTAAGATAAAGACGTCAAAATCAACTGTTATAATTCACTTTGAGAAATGATTCCGAAATCGTTACCCATCCAGCATGGATCACAACAGCAAATGATGTAGAAAATTTCGCGCTGGACCATTTTCGCTTAGTAAGAAAAGTCTATTTAGTGACGATTTCTCGAATAATCTATAGGAAATGACCGAAGATTCAACTGCCACAATATACTTTAATAGGGAATTTTGATTTAATCGTTACATGCTAACCACAAATTTTGACAGTTTCCAAAAACAAAAGAAAATAGCTTTCGTATACTGTTGTGGTTTGCGTTCGACTGGAAAGGTTAGTCCCAATATTTCTTCTTGATGGAACTTATAATACAGGTCGGACTCGATTATCCGGGGATTTCAAAAAAATCTCACCCCGGATATCAAACTTTTTTTTCTGCTATTTTATGAATTTAAGCTTCATTTGCGAAGAAATTGGAAATAAAATGATCAGGGTAAATTTTTCTATTATGGAAAATGTAAATATACCTACTTTGGCCCTGTTCGATTTTTCAGAATTTCAAGGTTTGATTTGTATTTTTAGTTGGTTTTCATGTATTATTTATATTGGTATCGAGTTAACGGCATGTGTTAGTTGTTTATAGATATTTGTGCAAGAATTCTAAGACAAACTTTTTAACAAGCTGTGTCTTCTGCAATACAGGTCTCGATTAACCGGGGCTTTGATTTTCCGGGGTAAATGATTAGATTACTCGTATACTACAAAAAAAAGTAAGTAAGCTGCGGGTCGGCACCAGTTTAGTGTACGTGGTGGTGTCACATATCCCAGCTAACGTTTCTTTTAATCCTCATTATAGTTAGAAGAGGGCACGTTGTCTCCACAATGAGATCCATGTCCTTGTCCTTGTAGCATTCATTTAGACCAATGTCGATACCGGATTGTCAGGTGATCACTACGCATGTTGTCTTCGGAAACTCTACTACCCCCCCCCCCCCCACTCATGTTTGTCACCAGCGAAGATGACGTAGATGATGGATTCTCGGCGGCTTCAGCCATAAGTATTGCTGGCGCCTTCTTTACATGGCCTAACATCCATTTTTGCTTGAGCTACCCAAGAATTGAAATCGCCTCCAGAGACTGCCGGGTCTCTTATCAGAATCTTGTTAACCATTTCTTGACCAACTTTTTCTACCGCATATAGGGTTCCAAAACAATTTTTCTTAGAACTGTTGGCATTATGAAACACGAAAAACCTGGTTTACTAAAGATAGGTGCTTCTTTCGCAGTGCTAGAAGCTGCTCAATATTTACCATCCGATCAACTCCAATTTCATGAAAAAGGTAGTTGAAGGTAGTCTAAATTAGAAAGCTCTATCAGTTTCCAATAATATTTACATATATTGGGCTACGAAAATATTCCAAAATTTTACTTCCACCATTAACAGAAACTATCCCTGGCAGCACTGTTTCAGCGGTACCCAATAAGATTAATTGTAATATCTTCTGTTCTACTCATAGTTTTTATAACTGTTAGTGCTCGAATGAAAGATGTTAGTCCCAGCTATTAGCTTACTTGTCGTTGTAAACATACGTTGTGTAAACCAAAAGTTATAGTCATTTAAAAACGACAACATTGGCATGAATGGTCTAAAGATGCCATTGGAATTCTGAGCAGGGATCAATTATTGACGGGGATAATGGAAGACGAGCACTATTGTGTCAAATTCCACTGGAACTCAGAGTAGGATATTCATCAGAATTTTACATCGGATTTCATTGAAAATAGGAACATGATTCTATCAGCATCTTGAAATAATCATAATCTTCAGCAGAATTCTTTGAGAAGCTTTTCTCCAGAATCCTGCATCAAAATTCAGAGAGAAAACCATAGAAATACGGATAAGGATTCAATGCTAAGAAAACTTCGATCCAATTCTAAGAAACTAAGAAACCAATTCTAAGAATCCTAGAAAGAATCCAAACAGAATCCTGAAAAGCATGTCATCGATATCCCAAGAGAGTGCCAGAAACCGACCGAGTAAGTATAAGCAAGTATTTATGTGTAAAAAAGGCCATGCAGTAACCGATATGTGTATTAGAGTGGGACATGGTGATATGAAAAAAATAAAATTGGCTCCGAGTAACTTTTTGGGTCCCATTTAGCTCCCAGAACAACTCCGCAAATTTTTTGCTCGGTCGGTGAAACTATATTTTTGCGCCCACGGTTTAAAGTTTACACGGGATTTCGTGTGCGAAAATTGTCTTTTAAAAATTAATTCTTCCAAGAGCCGCCCGTTACCCCCTAAAAATAAATAGATGTCTGATTTTTATAGAAAATTTGTCAAGAAAACAAAATCTAGAAGACTGCAAAACGATCTGATGCTTGTGGAAAAAGTTATTAAGCAAAAACCGATTGATGCCCTGTAGATTGATGAAAATTTCACTGCTTCTGACGGTCTAATTATATACAAAAAATTTAACTTTCTCTTATTATGTACAAAAGAAGCCTCAATTTATCCCTCAAAACCTTGCGAAGTGGCCAAATAGTATAGATAAACGATTTAGACACATTAAGAGAGGATTAAAACAAAATTGCGTATAATTGGACAACCAACAGCAGTGCTGCTAGAAAAAATTAATATTTTATCAATCGTTAGAGCATCAATCGGTTTCTGCTTAATAACTTTTTTCTCAAGCGTCAGATTGTTTCGTGGTTCTCGAAACTTTGTTTCTCTGTTAAATTTCCTATAAAAGCTACATAAAGATTTATTTTTGGGAAATAATGGGCGACTCCTGGAGGAATTATTTTGTAAAAGTTAGTTTTCCCATACAAAATCCCATGTAAACTTTAAACAGTGGGCGCAAAAATATAGTTTCACCGATCGAGCTATAAATTTGCACAGTTGTTCTAGAACCCAAATGGTACCTAAAAAGTTGGTCGGAGCTGGAATCTAATTTTTGTCCCACCCTAATGTGTATTACAAGAAAAAGTTAAATACTAAAAAGTTGCATAATTGGCAACACAGCCGTAAAAACTAGTATTTTTTACAGATTCATTCAACAAATCCTTCAAAAATCATCTCTCTGACTGATTCTAGTGCAAACAGTACCAGAGATAAGCTGGAGTTATTTCGGCTAAGCAGTCTTTGTGTTATTGAACTTAAGTTGTGATTATTCCGACGTTTTGATGCAGGATTCGCATCATCTTCAGGGGACACTATATTAAAAAGCAATTATACGAATCAAACAATTACAATACAAAATTAGAACTAAAATAAACAATGATTACACTTACAATCTACTTGGTTGTTCCTCGTTAAGAGGCTTTTCTAAGCTTAATGTCGTTAAATATGATGGTTAATATGGCTGTGAATATTTGAAATTTTAATTTTGTGATGAAAAAAATTGAGCTTGGTGCTTACTATTCTGTCTCTCTGATACTACTTACTATGGCGGTTCTGAGCTATACTGATTAGGTCCTTTTCTTTGGGTTTTGCTGCATGGGGTAAATTATCGATATTTCTGACAGTATGGCAGTTGTGGAAGTGAGACAGTTATATTACTAATATTGCTGGGTCTGCTAGTGTGGTTTTATACTGTGTAATACTGCCGCATATGCTGTGTTGAGTCCATCGAGTGGGAAAAAATCCGTTTGAGTTGACCTCCTTCTACCAGGCGCCACCCTCAAATGGACGTAAAAACCACTATCTTTTCGTAAGGTTAAAAGTACAAAGTCAAGTAAAATTACATGTCAGGTTTCTTATTACTAATACACATAATAATCACAGTAAACGCAATCTGCTTATATTGCTTGCAAATATTTTCGAGGAGTCACCTCCACTCAAAGGCACCGTCAGTACGAGAAAAGGTTCGAATCTTTGAAGACAGTGGCTCATGGAATCCAAAAGATGTCCGATGGATCCTCGGCAATAATAATGATGTATCTCGTGTTCTCCTCGCTACTCGGAAATCTAAACAGGACAGCAGTTCACTGCCCATAACAGCATAAGAGTCCCATGTTGAAAAACAGCAAGCCGAGAAAAACGCTGTTCAAGATTGTCCCATCCATTAAGCCAAATGGATAGGACAACCATGTTTTGGTATTTTTTTGATATTTTCTGAACAAACCCGGTAATCTTATTTGTGCAGTGTGATTCAGTGGTGATACAGAATACAATCCAACGGATAACTCATTTTCGACAAAAATCCACATGGGACTCTTATGCGTTTATAGGCAGTTCAGGTGCATCACATTCTTCATTTGAAATTTTCACCAAGGTAGTAGCTTGCTGGATACTATGACGACATCCTGGGTGCGCGACGTTTGGCATACATACGTTAGGCATAAGTATGTTAGGCATAATGTACGTTAGGCATACTGGACGATAGGCATAATTCACAAAAATATAAATAAATAATCGCAAGGCTTTCGTTAGAGATTTCGCTTGTTTTTCAGGTTACGAAAAAATGACGGTTTGCTCTACCATACCTTCGCTTAACTCTAGCGAGAGACTCCAAAATGAAGAATACCATGCGAGATATTTAACTCTTACAAGTGTAGAGCTTTTTCTATTTTTCTGTAGACGAGATGAAGAAAATATCCCTTCAGTTTTGATACAAGCAAATTTTTAGCCTTTTAGATGTAATACCAATACAAATGCATCCAAATATTTAAAAAAAAACCGATTTAATCCACCTAGCAGTGAGATGAGACATTTCTTACACATTTCACTATTGGATTAGTTTGCAGAACTCACGAGAAGTATGCACCCAACTAGAGGTGGGATGAAAACAGTTTCTAGTCTTGCACGAATAAAATCTCGAATAAACTGAATAAATTATAGAAATCAACAAAACGAACGAAATAAAAAGTGAAGCAAAAAATGAAATAATAGGTTTTTAAATTCATGAAATAAGCAGAAAAATTAATGTAAACCAAAATTATAATATACTCGAATAAAATTAGATTAGGTTATTAAATAAAAATTAAGATAATATTTAGAAATAATTATAAGATTAATAGAATAAATTGACTCATACTAACAAATTGAATGAAATAAAACGAATAACTGAACATGAAATGCATAATATTAAAGATATGAATCAAATGAATCAAATGAATCAAATGAATCAAATGAATCAAATGAATCAAATTAATCAAATTAATCAAATTAATCAAATTAATCAAATTAATCAAATTAATAAAGTTAATCAAATTAATCAAATTAATCAAATCAATCAAATTAATCAAATTAATCAAATTAATCAAGTTAATCAAATTAATCAAATTAATCAAATTAATCAAATTAATCAAATTAGTCAAATTAATCAAATTAATCAAATTAATCAAATTAATCAAATTAATCAAATTAATCAAATTAATCAAATTAATCAAATGAATCAAATGAATCAAATGAATCAAATGAATCAAATGAATCAAATGAATCAAATGAATCAAATGAATCAAATGAATCAAATGAATCAAATGAATCAAATGAATCAAATGAATAAAATGAATCAAATGAATCAAATGAATCAAATGAATCAAATGAATCAAATGAATCAAATGAATCAAATTAATCAAATTAATCAAATTAATAAAGTTAATCAAATTAATCAAATTAATCAAATCAATCAAATTAATCAAATTAATCAAATTAATCAAGTTAATCAAATTAATCAAATTAATCAAATTAATCAAATTAATCAAATTAATCAAATTAATCAAATTAATCAAATTAATCAAATTAATCAAATTAATCAAATTAGTCAAATTAATCAAATTAATCAAATTAATCAAATTAATCAAATTAATCAAATTAATCAAATTAATCAAATTAATCAAATTAATCAAATTAATCAAATTGATGATGATGATGATGATGATGATGGTCCCACCTCATACCCCCACAAAGGTGTGAGCTGAACGAGTTATCTAGAAGATAATTAATATTTTAAATCATGACAAGACCAGTTAACAAAAAAAACGGACTGGTTCAATTTACAGACATAGCCTTTCCTTCAAAAGAACGTAACCAGATATATTTCGAATATTCCATCAACAACCAGGGTCCATCAAGAAAATTTCCATTCCGGGAAGATACTTGATAGAATCGGGAATTGAACCCAATAGCTTCCATTTCTGATAATTCTCTGTAAGACTCCTCCCGCCTGACCAAGACATCGGTACTACCACCTGCTAAGGTGAGAAGTGACGAGCCTAGTGGCAGTGCAGAGTCTAATCGAGTTATATCATCCACATCAGGCCCCTTTATTGAAAGTTGCGTACCACTAACCCAAGGCAACCCAGGGATATTCCTTTCCGGGAATACCCTGGATTGATCAGGAATTGAACCCGATATCTTGTTTTATCAGAAGAAATCACCAAGCCCTCCACTCAACGAACCAACTCCGTTATTGCCGCTATGGCAGCAATAACCGAAATTAACTCTATTGTCGAGCAAAGCCAACAAAGCAACTCCATCATCAAATCAGACCCTGATCACAACAAAAGTCTAAAAGCTTCAATTCAACCCGATGAGCTCTTAGTACTGGTCACCATGTTCGATTTCAAGTTAGTCTCTATCTGTTTATCGCGCGCGTGGCTCAGACTTCTGTAGACATCTCATTATTTTTAAAAACTATAATAAACAATTAACAAAAATCCATCATCATCATAGCGAATATAATAACTTAGTGTGACTAAATGCAAATAATAGAAGAGAAAAAAAAATACAATCTTCGTGGTATTACATAGTTATTCAAATAACTCCAAAATATGAAAATTCAACAAATCTGTCTACAAAGCAGATTTTACGTGTGAAATACATAGTGTTTTGAACTCCGCTAATGTTGCCGCACGTTTAATATGTCTAGGCATCGAATTGAAAAAACTTATTCCTTTGTACAACAAGGAGTTCTGTGATCTACTAAATAAAAAGTTAGGTGTTCTTGCATCAGACGCGTTTCTAGTGTTGTACCTATGCACATCACTTCCTCTTTCAATTCGATCACACAAATATCGAGGCAGCATTCCATTCATAATTTTAAAAATGAACACCATTGTTAAGTAATAAATTCTTTGCTTCACAGAGAGCCATTGTAATGCGCTTAGCATGAAACTAGAGGAAGTGTATCTGTTACATTTTAAAATTAATCGCATGATTCTATTTTGCAATCGCTGTAACCTCAATATTTGTGTTTGATTGGCAAGAAACAAAATGGACGGGCAGAAGTCAATATGTGGTGAAACAATAGATTTATATAATAAAATTTTACTACTAATTGTTAAATCATTTTTCAGACGACACAATATACCATACTTTTTAGCAATCTTTTTGATGACATTGTCGATGTGAGACTTAAAGGTTAACTTGACATCAATGATTATTCGAAGATAATTTTAATTCACTAACGCGATCAATAGTCTCACCATTTATTTTAACGTTAACGTCAGGCCTAGTATTAGCCGAAGAGATAATCATATATTTAGTTTTAGCAACATTTAACTTTAATTGTTTAAATTTTAACCAACGAGCAAGGGAATGCAAATCTTCGTTCAAATGCGCCACGGCTTCATCTATATCCTTAGCTGCAATGAACAGAACAGTGTCGTCAGCAAACAAATTTAGGTCACAAAATCGTAAAACTCGCCTAATGTCATTTATATACATAATAAATAAAATAGGACCCAAGACACTACCTTGCGGCACTCCAAGAGGATTGTCGAGAGGACTAGATACAAAATCGTTAAAACTAGTTTTCTGAGTTCTATCACATAGATAGTTTTCAAACCACTTATGTGCTATCCCTCCGATACCAAATCGCTCTAAAGTTTTCAAAAGTAAAGGTCTCGAAATTGTCTCAAAAGCGCGTTTCAGATCCAAAAATACAGCAAATATAGTCTCTTTAACCTCGATTTTCTCTTTCCATTTTGCTAACACTAGATTCAAAGCGGTTTCGCAAGAGTGTCCCTCTCGGTATCCCGATTGCTCCGGAATTAGCAAATTATTATTATTCAAATAACTCATCAGCTGGCCCTTAACAACAAGTTCTAAAATTTTCTCTAATGTGTGCAACATGTTAATGGGGCGGTACTCTTCGGCTTTATCCGTCCCAGTAACTTTGGGAATAGGAATCACAAGTGATTCCTTCCAAACTGTCGGCACGTGCCCAGTTTGTAGCGATTCATTTACAAGGTCCAGCAGATCGTGTCCGATGACATGAAAGCAATCCTGTATCACTTTTGCATTGACATTATCGATACCAGCCGATTTTCCCAAAGAAAAACAAATATATTTCAATTGTTCAAAAGTGATTGGGTGAAATCCATCAAATCTACAGTTAATATTAATCGGCTGTGTTATTTCCACAGGTTCACTGACCAGCTCAATACTTTGATTGATCAGTTGGACACTGTTAACGAAATAACTGTTCAATTTTTCAGCTATTCTTTGTTCAGATTGTTCTTCTATCCCGTTAAAAGTTATGGACTGCGAGGAATTACGATTAGGTTTAATTAAATTCTTTAGGATTTTCCATAACTCTTTGCTGTTGTTTTGATGTTGATCGATCTTCCTTTGAATATATTCACATTTGGTCTTCTTCAAGGCCCGTGAATAAATATTTCGCGCGTGTGTGTACCCATTCCAAAGACGTTCACTATTAGTTCTGCAAAATTTCTTGTACTTTGTATCCCTTTTACGTTTAAGGCGCAAAAGATCTAAAGAGTACCAGCTGTTCGAGTTATTTGAATTAACAAACTTTTGAGAAACTAAACTATTTGTACACTCTTTTAGCACGTTAGTTAGAACAGCTGCCTTGTTATCCAAATTTCCATTCAATTCTGTAAAATCCATGCTTCTCGAAACCAGTTGAGACATAGCTTGTTTCGAATATCTTTTCCAGCACTTGATTTTAACTTTATCCTCTTCATGGTTAGGTTCATTCTCCAGTAAAATTGAAATTGTCTCATGGTCTGAAATTTTACAATCGGCCTCTACATACGAATGAACCCCATCAAAATTGGAATACACGTGATCTATCAATGTTCTACTGTGTCTGGAAATTCTTGTAAACTCACTAACCGTTTGCTTGAAATTGAAAAACTCTGCCAACTGCTTCAACTGATTCGAATTTTGATCATTGAGCCAATCAATATTGAAATCGCCCGAAATTACATTAAGTTTACTTAAGTCAACGAAATTCTCCCACCAGTTTTCTAAAATTTCTAAAAACCGTCGATCGCTTGAACTAGGAGAATGGTATACTACTGCAAAATTTCCCATCTGCATGCCTCTTTCAACTGATATACCCAAGAACCAATTATTATCAACTGCTTCGTTTAACCGAACGTTGAATTTAATCGATTCTTTGGCGTAAATAGCAACTCCACCGGTATGTCTGGAATGAGATAGGCAAAAAGCAACTTTATAACCCGGAATGCTATACTGATCAAATGCATCAGCATCAACAATATGTGTTTCTGATATTAAAACCAACAATGGACGTTTGTTTTCTACAAGATGTCGCATTGCGACAAAGTTTGTAGATAACCCAGCTATATTTAAATACAATGTTTCAGACAACCTCTCGTTTGTTAGTTGCT
This sequence comes from Topomyia yanbarensis, assembly GCF_030247195.1. Lineage (NCBI taxonomy): Eukaryota > Metazoa > Arthropoda > Insecta > Diptera > Culicidae > Topomyia > Topomyia yanbarensis. The sequence goes on along the minus strand of NC_080672.1, from coordinate 323,754,172 downwards.
ATTCACTTGACCAAACGTTGCTTTTTTTCAATTCTAGCAGTCTCCGATATACTGAACACTGCTTACTAAATGCCGCATGATTTACGTCCAAATTCATTTTACGTTCATTATTCTTTTTAATACAATTAACGCATTTAAAATCCGTTGACGAGCATTCAGATGTTCTATGTGCTCCATTACATCTGGAGCATGTTTCTTTATTCACGCATCCCGTGCTCTTATGACCATATTCTCCACAGTTGAAGCAGCGCAGCACGTTAAAGGCCTCAAAAACAGAACACCTATCCCAACCAATGTTTACCGCACGGGCTGACATCAGGCTGCTATAAGTGTCCTTATCAACTTCAATTATAACATTGTATTTGTTATATTTGAAGCGTGGATTTTGGAAATTGGCAACAACTTTAACATATTCAAACGGAATACCCTCATTCTGACTCTTCAATAAGTCAATGAAGACTTCTTCAGAGTATCGATCACTCATCCCCATTATTTTTATCTTCGGTTTACCGGGTATCGGTATAACAGCATTATACTTTTCACCCAGATTGCTTACAATGTTTTCTTTCACCGACTCAATATTATCCCGAGTTGCACACTCCACAATAATCGAGCCATCTTTACCGTTTTTAAAGTTGCTAATTTTGTGCACCTTTGGATCTAATTTATTTTTTAATTCATTCCTCGTGTCGTCACTCGATTGCAACGGCTCGACTGGTTTAATCACAATGACCGGGCGAGCCTTACGTTTCGTTTGACTTCTAGTTCTAATTTTATTCGTCCCTGTAGCTCCCGACAAAACATTCGCATAAGTAATTCTACTATTTTTATCAAAAACCTCGTCATTATTTCCATCATCGTCTATTTCAATTAACATCGGTTCATCTTCTTTATTCGTCAAAATTTTTCGTTTTCTACTGGGATTCCCGTCCGATTCAGAATGAACCTTCGTATTACTAAAATTCCTCTTTCTGTTCATTCCAACTAATTCAATTTCACGCTTAACATTTTCATTAAAACAACTTTTAAAATCTTCCAACTTTTTGGCAACACTGTTTTCCAAGCCAGCCAATTTACTCTCGAGAGAGTTGTTGAAAGACCTGATCAGTTTTTCTATTCCGTTTTCTACTGCGATGTTTATCTGTGCATCGATGTTTTTTCGGGCATCAGTGAGAGATTCAGAAATGGAAGCGAATTGTTCCATTTTCTTATCCAACTCAATGATTATCGAACTGACATCCCGCACACCAGAAGACTGGGTTGATAAACATTTTGCACATTTGTAGCAAAGACTTGCATTATCAGCCACCCAATTTACCATGGCCTTTGTTAACCCGGAACATTTTTGATGGTATTTATCGCCGCAAAAAAGGCATAGTACAAGACCTTCGGCGAGACTCACCGTGCCTGTACACTTTGCACACAGGCCACTCATTATAGGCAAATTAAACAACAGCTGGAGAAGCGGGACAAAACAAAAAAATATAACACTGCGTCACCTCGCTGCTGGGAAACGTACAAAGCCAGCCGATGCAGCGAAATGAAATCCGAAAATCACAGAACAATAATAGTCTGTATGACTACACACTATACTTATCTGAATGATATTCCGATTAGCGATTAGCGCCCACAAAGTTTTCAACGAAAAGCAAAGTATTTCTCACAAATTTAAGCGATTGCTTCCTGCACTATGTACACACAAGTTACCATATTCACTTTCACAAAAGCAAATTAATCAAATGAATCAAATGAATCAAATGAATCAAATGAATCAAATGAATCAAATGAATCAAATGAATCAAATGAATCAAATGAATCAAATGAATCAAATGAATCAAATGAATCAAATGAATCAAATGAATCAAATGAATCAAATGAATCAAATGAATCAAATGAATCAAATGAATCAAATGAATCAAATGATTCAAATGAATCAAATGAATCAAATGAATCAAATGAATCAAATGAATCAAATGAATCAAATGAATCAAATGAATCAAATGAATCAAATGAATCAAATGAATCAAATGAATCAAATGAATCAAATGAATCAAATGAATCAAATGAATCAAATGAATCAAATGAATCAAATGAATCAAATGAATCAAATGAATCAAATGAATCAAATGAATCAAATGAATCAAATGAATCAAATGAATCAAATGAATCAAATGAATCAAATGAATCAAATGAATCAAATGAATCAAATGAATCAAATGAATCAAATGAATCAAATGAATCAAATGAATCAAATGAATCAAATGAATCGAATGAATCGAATGAATCAAATTAATCAAATTAATCAAATTAATCAAATTAATCAAATGAATCAAATGAATCAAATGAATCAAATGAATCAAATGAATCAAATGAATCAAATGAATCAAATGAATCAAATGAATCACTATGCTATATTTCACCCTAAGGAGGAAAATTTGGTAAAAACCAAAATTTCTCACTAGGGTGAAAATTTGTTGGTAAAAACCAGTCTTTGTACAGGAGGGCACAAATCCTTATTTCATACTATGTTGCGTTTCGGCTTCGCCTCTTCAGAAACCGACACTAACGTATTGTCGGAATAGATTAGCGCCGGCTTGACGCAAATCCCTTAAAACTAAAACACACTATGTGTTTCAATCAAACGACTGATCAAACGTGATGTACCGTTCGAGCAGAAGTTCTGTTTATGCCGATGAGACACAAGTGAAGCCGAAACTTGTCTTGGCTTAGCAGGCCTATGCGAAAGCACTATGCTATATTTCACCCTAAGGAGGAAAATTTGGTAAAAACCAAAATTTCTCACTAGGGTGAAAATTTGTTGGTAAAAACCAGTCTTTGTACAGGAGGGCACAAATCCTTATTTCATACTATGTTGCGTTTCGGCTTCGCCTCTTCAGAAACCGACACTAACGTATTGTCGGAATAGATTAGCGCCGGCTTGACGCAAATCAGTCGTTTGATTGAAACACATAGTGTGTTTTAGTTTTAAGGGATTTGCGTCAAGCCGGCGCTAATCTATTCCGACAATACGTTAGTGTCGGTTTCTGAAGAGGCGAAGCCGAAACGCAACATAGTATGAAATAAGGATTTGTGCCCTCCTGTACAAAGACTGGTTTTTACCAACAAATTTTCACCCTAGTGAGAAATTTTGGTTTTTACCAAATTTTCCTCCTTAGGGTGAAATATAGCATAGTGCTTTCGCATAGGCCTGCTAAGCCAAGACAAGTTTCGGCTTCACTTGTGTCTCATCGGCATAAACAGAACTTCTGCTCGAACGGGACATCACGTTTGATCAGTCGTTTGATTGAAACACATAGTGTGTTTTAGTTTTAAGGGATTTGCGTCAAGCCGGCGCTAATCTATTCCGACAATACGTTAGTGTCGGTTTCTGAAGAGGCGAAGCCGAAACGCAACATAGTATGAAATAAGGATTTGTGCCCTCCTGTACAAAGACTGGTTTTTACCAACAAATTTTCACCCTAGTGAGAAATTTTGGTTTTTACCAAATTTTCCTCCTTAGGGTGAAATATAGCATAGTGCTTTCGCATAGGCCTGCTAAGCCAAGACAAGTTTCGGCTTCACTTGTGTCTCATCGGCATAAACAGAACTTCTGCTCGAACGGGACATCACGTTTGATCAGTCGTTTGATTGAAACACATAGTGTGTTTTAGTTTTAAGGGATTTGCGTCAAGCCGGCGCTAATCTATTCCGACAATACGTTAGTGTCGGTTTCTGAAGAGGCGAAGCCGAAACGCAACATAGTATGAAATAAGGATTTGTGCCCTCCTGTACAAAGACTGGTTTTTACCAACAAATTTTCACCCTAGTGAGAAATTTTGGTTTTTACCAAATTTTCCTCCTTAGGGTGAAATATAGCATAGTGCTTTCGCATAGGCCTGCTAAGCCAAGACAAGTTTCGGCTTCACTTGTGTCTCATCGGCATAAACAGAACTTCTGCTCGAACGGGACATCACGTTTGATCAGTCGTTTGATTGAAACACATAGTGTGTTTTAGTTTTAAGGGATTTGCGTCAAGCCGGCGCTAATCTATTCCGACAATACGTTAGTGTCGGTTTCTGAAGAGGCGAAGCCGAAACGCAACATAGTATCAAATGAATCAAATGAATCAAATGAATCAAATGAATCAAATTAATCAAATTAATAAAGTTAATCAAATTAATCAAATTAATCAAATCAATCAAATTAATCAAATTAATCAAATTAATCAAATTAATCAAGTTAATCAAATTAATCAAATTAATCAAATTAATCAAATTAATCAAATTAATCAAATTAATCAAATTAGTCAAATTAATCAAATTAGTCAAATTAATCAAATTAATCAAATTAATCAAATTAATCAAATTAATCAAATTAATCAAATGAATCAAATGAATCAAATGAATCAAATGAATCAAATGAATCAAATGAATCAAATGAATCAAATGAATCAAATGAATCAAATGAATCAAATGAATCAAATGAATCAAATGAATCAAATGAATCAAATGAATCAAATGAATCAAATGAATCAAATGAATCAAATGAATCAAATGAATCAAATGAATCAAATGAATCAAATGAATCAAATGAATCAAATGAATCAAATGAATCAAATGAATCAAATGAATCAAATGAATCAAATGAATCAAATGAATCAAATGAATCAAATGAATCAAATGAATCAAATGAATCAAATGAATCAAATGAATCAAATGAATCAAATGAATCAAATGAATCAAATGAATCACATGAATCACATGAATCACATGAATCAAATGAATCAAATGAATCAAATGGATCAAATGAATCAAATGAATCAAATGAATCAAATGAATCAAATGAATCAAATGAATCAAATGAATCAAATGAATCAAATGAATCAAATGAATCAAATGAATCAAATGAATCAAATGAATCAAATGAATCAAATGAATCAAATGAATCAAATGAATCAAATGAATCAAATGAATCAAATGAATCAAATTAATCAAATTAATCAAATTAATCAAATTAATCAAATTAATCAAATGAATCAAATTAATCAAATTAATCAAATTAATCAAATTAATCAAGTTAATCAAATTAATCAAATTAATCAAATTAATCAAATTAATCAAATTAATCAAATTAATCAAATTAGTCAAATTAATCAAATTAATCAAATTAATCAAATTAATCAAATTAATCAAATTAATCAAATTAATCAAATTAATCAAATTAATCAAATTAATCAAATTAATCAAATTAATCAAATTAATCAAATTAATCAAATGAATCAAATGAATCAAATGAATCAAATGAATCAAATGAATCAAATGAATCAAATGAATCAAATGAATCAAATGAATCAAATGAATCAAATGAATCAAATGAATCAAATGAATCAAATGAATCAAATTAATCAAATTAATCAAATTAATCAAATTAATCAAATTAATCAAATTAATCAAATTAATCAAATTAATCAAATTAATCAAATTAATCAAATTAATCAAATTAATCAAATTAATCAAATCAATCAAATTAATCAAATTAATCAAATTAATCAAATTAATCAAGTTAATCAAATTAATCAAATTAATCAAATTAATCAAATTAATCAAATTAATCAAATTAATCAAATTAATCAAATTAGTCAAATTAATCAAATTAATCAAATTAATCAAATTAATCAAATTAATCAAATTAATCAAATTAATCAAATTAATCAAATTAATCAAATTAATCAAATTAATCAAATTAATCAAATGAATCAAATGAATCAAATGAATCAAATGAATCAAATGAATCAAATGAATCAAATGAATCAAATGAATCAAATTAATCAAATTAATCAAATTAATCAAATTAATCAAATTAATCAAATTAATCAAATTAATCAAATTAATCAAATTAATCAAATTAATCAAATTAATCAAATCAATCAAATTAATCAAATTAATCAAATTAATCAAGTTAATCAAATTAATCAAATTAATCAAATTAATCAAATGAATCAAATGAATCAAATGAATCAAATTAATCAAATTAATCAAATTAGTCAAATTAATCAAATTAATCTAATTAATCAAATTAATCAAATTAATCAAATTAATCAAATTAATCAAATTAATCAAATTAATCAAATTAATCAAATTAATCAAATTAATCAAATTAATCAAATTAATCAAATTAATCAAATGAATCAAATGAATCAAATGAATCAAATGAATCAAATGAATCAAATGAATCAAATGAATCAAATGAATCAAATGAATCAAATGAATCAAATGAATCAAATGAATCAAATGAATCAAATGAATCAAATGAATCAAATGAATCAAATGAATCAAATGAATCAAATGAATCAAATGAATCAAATGAATCACATGAATCAAATGAATCAAATGAATCAAATGGATCAAATGAATCAAATGAATCAAATGAATCAAATGAATCAAATGAATCAAATGAATCAAATGAATCAAATGAATCAAATGAATCAAATGAATCAAATGAATCAAATGAATCAAATGAATCAAATGAATCAAATGAATCAAATGAATCAAATGAATCAAATGAATCAAATTAATCAAATTAATCAAATTAATCAAATTAATAAAGTTAATCAAATTAATCAAATTAATCAAATCAATCAAATTAATCAAATTAATCAAGTTAATCAAATTAATCAAATTAATCAAATTAATCAAATTAATCAAATCAATCAAATTAATCAAATTAATCAAATTAATCAAATTAATCAAATTAATCAAATTAGTCAAATTAATCAAATTAATCAAATTAATCAAATTAATCAAATTAATCAAATTAATCAAATTAATCAAATTAATAAAATAAGAATCAAATTAATCAAATAAATCAAATGAATCAAATGAATCAAATGAATCAAATGAATCAAATGAATCAAATGAATCAAATGAATCAAATGAATCAAATGAATCAAATGAATCAAATGAATCAAATGAATCAAATGAATCAAATGAATCAAATGAATCAAATGAATCAAATGAATCAAATGAATCAAATGAATCAAATGAATCAAATGAATCAAATGAATCAAATGAATCAAATGAATCAAATGAGTCAAATGAATCAAATGAATCAAATGAATCAAATGAATCAAATGAATCAATCAAATTAATCAAATTAATCAAATTAATCAAATTAATCAAATTAATCAAATTAATCAAATTAATCAAATTAATCAAATTAATCAAATTAATCAAATTAATCAAATCATAACTCTCCGAGCTCTCGATCGAAGCAGTTCGTTTTCTGGTGCTGTGCATAAAGTGAACAAGAATATATATTGACAGTGAAGGTCAACTATTGTTTGAGGCAGTCTTTGTTCGCCGGTGCCCAGGCTGGTGAAGTGAATACCAGAATTGCCGGACGCGCCGCTATATAAGCTAAGTATTATTTTTCTTTCTTTCTTTTCCCTTTCCCCGATCGGTCTACTTTTCCCTTTACCCTGAATACAAGTTTCATCTCTCGTTTACACCACGTGCTATCCTCGTGCCTAAATGGCCGAGGGCGAAGGAACATTGGATGGGAATGATATTCCCATGGATTTACCGGATAAACCCGATATTACTCCCTCCCCTGATTCCCCCAGTCATCCCCGTATTAAAACATACCCAGCCAGTTCAAATGGACCCTGGGTGGTGTATTTCCGGCCCAACACGAAATCGCCCAATATTCTAGAAATATCACGGGAGCTGACTGCTAACTACCCGGCCGTAGCTCAGATAACACGTGTTCGAGCTAATAAGATACGCGTTATAGTAAATGACCTCGATCAGGCAAACCAGATTGCTCGCAGCGAGCGTTTTACGAAACAATTCAGAGTGTATGTGCCTTGTAGGGCAGTGGAGATCGATGGGGTCGTCGCCGAACCGGGTCTAAAGTGCGAAGACCTGTTGAAGTACGGGGTTGGCTGCTTTAAGGACCCTTCACTTCAAAAGGTGAAAATTCTGGAATGCAAGCAATTGTATTCCGCAAAAACTGAAGATGATAAGACAACTTATTCTCCGTCAGACTCGATTCGGGTGACTTTCTCCGGATCTGCTCTTCCCAACTATGTCCTCCTGGATAAGGTTCGCCTACCTGTTCGCCTATTTGTACCGCGGGTAATGAACTGCAGCAATTGCAAGCAACTGGGCCACACAGCCACTTATTGTGGCAATAAAAAACGGTGCGGCAAATGCGAGGGAGAGCATGAGGATGACGCTTGCGGTGGAGAAACTGAGAAGTGTATTTACTGCGGGGGCCCTCCGCATGCTCTTAAGTCATGCCCGGCGTACAAGCAGCGCGGGGATAAAATTAAGCGCTCCCTTAAGGATCGCTCGAGGCACTCTTATGCAGAAATGCTAAAGAGTGCTTCGCCATCTGTCCCTTCCGAAAATTCCTTTGCTCTTTTGGCTGGCGTTGAGCAAGAATCTGACGACCCACAAGAGGGAACATCATTGGTTAACCCAGGGGAATCCAGGAAGAGGAGAAATCCAGCCTCCCCTACATTGCCTCGTAAGGGTGCCAAGGTGTCGTCCACTCAGAGTGCGCCATCTACAACCAATAAATCCAACGGAAGTGATGCACAAAAGCCGAAGCAATTTGCTCCAGGACTTGGAAATATTAATTCTAACAAGGAGTACCCACCACTTCCAGGGACACAAAAAACCCCAAGTCTCCCCGTTTTTCAAACAGATACTCAGTCCAGTAACGGACTAATGAAATTTTCTGACATAGTGGACTTAATTTTCACAGCTTTCAATGTTACTGATCCTCTTAAAAGCCTTCTGATACGTTTTCTCCCTATAGTGCAAACATTTTTGAAGCAGTTGACTACTAAATGGCCCCTCCTTGCAGCGATCGTATCGTTCGATGGCTAAGTCATCGAACGAGGTCACCGATTCGATCACTGTTCTACAGTGGAACAGCAGAAGTATCCTCCCGAAAATCGATTCCTTTAAATTTTTACTAAATAGTTTAAAATGTGATGCTTTCGCATTATGCGAAACTTGGTTAACTTCCGATATAAATCTCAACTTCCACGACTTTAATATAATTCGTCTGGATCGAGAAAACCCCTATGGAGGAGTACTTTTGGGGATCAAAAAGTGCTATTCTTTCAACCGAATTAACCTCCCTTAAACACCAGGCATTGAAATTGTCGCTTGTCAAGTTTTAATCAAAGATTAAGACCTTTGCATTGCTTCCATCTACATTCCTCCTAGAGCCTCGGTAGGGCACCGAACGCTTTGTAATATCACGGAATCCTTACCAGCACCGCGGCTAGTTCTGGGAGACTTTAACTCGCACGGTACGGTATGGGGTTGTCTTCATGATGATAATAGATCAACATTAATCCAAGATCTTTGCGACAATTTCAACATGACCATCTTAAACACGGGAGAAATGACGCGGATTCCTACACCACCAGCACGCGCAAGCGCGTTGGATTTATCGCTTTGCTCGACATCGCTACAGTTAGATTGCATGTGGAAGGTGATCCCTGATCCCCACGGTAGCGATCATTTGCCTATCGTGATTTCAATTGCTAACGGTTCAAGACCATCGAAAACAATCAATGCCTCGTATGACCTCACACGGAACATTGATTGGAAGAGTTACGCGACCGCGATATCCGTTAAAATCGAATCCACTCAAGAACTTCCTCCGGAGGAAGAGTACAGGTTTTTGGCTGGCTTGATTCTCGACAGTGCGAATCAAGCTCAGACTAAACCAGTACCCAGCGCGAATACCCATGGACGGTCTCCCACACTGTGGTGGGATAAAGAGTGCTCAGAGCTGTACGCGGAGAAGTCCACTGCATATAAGGCCTTCCGGGAAGACGGGTTACCCGCTAGCTATCAACAGTACGCGTCGCTAGATAGGCGAATGAAGAGTTTAATGAAAGCCAAAAAACGCAGTTATTGGCGCCGGTTCGTCGACGGGTTAACGAGAGAAACAGCGATGAGCACTCTTTGGGGTACGGCTCGACGTATGCGTAACCGTAATAGTACCAACGAGAACGTGGAATATTCAAACCGTTGGATATTCGCTTTCGCCAAGAAGATCTGTCCGGACTCTGTCCCGGTACAGAAAACGTGCCGCGCCGCGTCTCCTCCCGATACCGCGAACGAAACACCGTTTTCGATGGTGGAGTTTTCACTTGCTCTCTTATCATGTAACAATAACTCCCCAGGGTTAGACAGAATCAAATTCAACTTGCTGAGGAATCTGCCTGACACTGCAAAAAGGCGCTTGCTGAACTTATTTAACAAGTTTCTTGAGGGTAACATTGTCCCTCATGACTGGAGGCAAGTGAAGGTCATCGCCATTCAAAAACCAGGAAAACCAGCCTCCGACCACAACTCGTATCGGCCGATTGCAATGCTGTCCTGTATTCGGAAGTTGTTCGAGAAAATGATCTTGTTTCGCCTCGACAATTGGGTTGAAGCAAATGGCTTACTGTCAGATACACAATTTGGCTTCCGCAAAGGCAAAGGGACGAACGATTGCCTTGCGTTGCTTTCTACAGAAATCCAAATGGCCTATGCTAACAAAGAGCAGATGGCATCAGTCTTCTTGGATATTAAGGGGGCTTTTGACTCAGTTTCTATCAACATTCTGTCAGAGAAGCTGCACCAGCATGGTCTTTCACCAATTTTAAATAACTTTTTGCTAAACCTGTTGTCTGAAAAGCACATGCACTTTTCGCATGGCGATTTAACAACATCGCGATTTAGCTACATGGGTCTTCCCCAGGGCTCATGTCTAAGTCCCCTGCTCTACAATTTTTACGTGAATGACATTGACGATTGTCTTGCCAATTCATGCACGCTAAGGCAACTTGCAGACGACGGGGTGGTCTCTGTTACAGGACCCAAAGCTGCCGACTTGCAAGGACCATTACAAAATACCTTGGACAATTTGTCTGCTTGGGCTCTTCAGCTGGGTATTGAGTTCTCCACGGAGAAAACTGAGTTGGTTGTTTTTTCTAGGAAGCGTGAGCCGGCGCAACTCCAGCTTCTATTAATGGGTGCAACGATCAACCAGGTTTTCACATTTAAATATCTCGGGGTCTGGTTCGACTCTAAAGGTACCTGGGGATGTCACATTAGGTATCTGAAACAGAAATGCCAACAAAGGATCAATTTTCTCCGAACAATAACTGGAACATGGTGGGGTGCTCACCCAGGAGACCTGATCAGGTTATACCAAACAACGATATTGTCGGTAATGGAGTACGGGTGTTTCTGTTTCCGCTCCGCTGCGAACATACACTTCATCAAACTGGAGAGAATCCAGTATCGTTGCTTGCGCATTGCCTTGGGTTGCATGCACTCGACCCATACGATGAGTCTCGAAGTGCTGGCGGGCGTTCTTCCGCTAAAAAATCGATTTTGGGAACTCTCATATCGATTGCTCATCCGATGCGACATTCTGAACCCGTTGGTGATTGAAAACTTCGAGAGGCTCGTCGAGCTTAATTCTCAAACCCGATTTATGTCCTTGTACTTCGACTACATGGCACAGAGCATTAATCCTTCTACGTATACTCCCAACCGTGTTCGTTTCCTAGATACTTCTGATTCTACTGTATTCTTCGACACATCCATGAAGGAAGAGATTCGTGGAATCCCGGACCATATACGCCCTCAAGTGATCCCCAATATATTTTATAATAAATTCCGAGAAGTCGACTGTGACAAAATGTTCTACACTGACGGATCAAATCTCGATGGGTCCACTGGCTTCGGTATCTTCAACAATACTATCACCGCTTCATTCAAGCTCAATGATCCTGCTTCAGTTTACGTCGCAGAGTTAGCTGCAATTCAGTACACCCTTGGGATCATCGACACTCTGCCCACAGATCACTACTTCATCATTTCGGACAGCCTCAGCTCTATCGAGGCTCTTCGTGCGGTGAAACCTAAAAAGCAATTCCCGTATTTTCTGGGGAAGATACAGGAGTCCTTGTGTACGTTATCTGAAAAATCTTATCAGATTACCTTTGTTTGGGTCCCCTCTCATTGTTCTATCCCGGGCAATGAAAAGGCCGACTCATTAGCAAAGGTGGGCGCATTAAATGGTGACATATACGAAAGACCAATCTGCTTCAACGAATTTTTTAGTATTTGTCGTCAGAGGACACTCAACAGTTGGCAAACCTCGTGGAGCAATGGTGAACTTGGACGATGGCTACATTCGATTATCCCAAAGGTATCAACGAAGCCTTGGTTCAGGGGGATGGATGTGGGTCGGGATTTTATTCGTGTAATGTCCCGACTTATGTCCAACCACTACACCTTAGATGCACATTTGCGGCGTATTGGGCTTGCGGAGAGTAGTCTGTGCGCTTGTGACGAGGGCTATCATGACATCGAGCACGTTGTCTGGGTATGCGCCGGGTATTTGGACGCCAGGTCTCAGTTAAAGGATTCCCTTCGGGCCCGAGGTAGACCACCCAATGTCCCAGTTCGAGATATGCTGGCAAATCGTGATTTCCCCTATATGTCCCTTATTTATACTTTCATAAAAACGATAAATATCCCAATTTAGCCCCTCTCTTTTTATTTCTCGTTTTTAGAAGTTTCCTCTTGCCGTGTGGAACCGATATGCTTCAGACTGCCACTATATAACCGCCGTCGCCCTTATCACTACGGAATCTGAAGCGAGAGCGACTCGAGGTCCGAAGGATTCCCCGCGGGTCCGAAGAATACCATCCACCAATCCGACCTACTAGACTGAGGCGCAAATTTGTTTCGCTGATCTCCCGTTTGCCCGAAAGTTGCAAGTTTTGCTCTTCTCTACCGGTCACCATCTACGCCTTCTCTCCCCTGTCCTTGATACAACTACTTCTACACCGATTTTGGAAATGACCAAGCATAAGTATCCGATAAAAAATCAAATTTGTATTCCGTATTCCTAGTTTTAAGATAGTTGTAATTTCTACTCTTTGTTAAAACTATTGTCCCCCATCTTGTAAATAGAATTGTATCCCTAGTTTTAAAACATCTGTGAAATTTTTCATAAATATTTGTTCCCCCTTTTGTGTACCAAACTATATTGTTAGTTTTAAGATAACTGTAAATATTTCCTAAAAAACTATTACTATTGAATTCCTTGTTTTAAAATTTTTCATAAAAAAAATCCTTTGCCCCCTCTCTTATATATAGAATTTTTTTTTTCTAGTCTTAAGATAGCTGTAAATTTTTTCTCTTTTATAAAAAAAATATTTCAACATTGTAACCTCCTAGTTTTAAGATATTCAAAATGTAAAAACAAAAGAATTCGGCACCGCCAAGCTAACGCATTTGTGCCTATCAAATAAACGAAATGAAAAAAAAAAAAAAATAATCAAATTAATCAAATTAATCAAATTAATCAAATTAATCAAATTAATCAAATGAATCAAATGAATCAAATGAATCAAATGAATCAAATGAATCAAATGAATCAAATGAATCAAATGAATCAAATGAATCAAATGAATCAAATGAATCAAATGAATCAAATGAATCTAATGAATCAAATGAATCAAATGAATCAAATGAATCAAATGAATCAAATGAATCAAATGAATCAAATTAATCAAATTAATCAAATTAATCAAATTAATCAAATTAATCAAATGAATCAAATGAATCAAATGAATCAAATGAATCAAATGAATCAAATGAATCAAATGAATCAAATGAATCAAATGAATCAAATGAATCAAATGAATCAAATGAATCAAATGAATCAAATGAATCAAATGAATCAAATGAATCAAATGAATCAAATGAATCACATGAATCAAATGAATCAAATGAATCAAATGGATCAAATGGATCAAATGAATCAAATGAATCAAATGAATCAAATGAATCAAATGAATCAAATGAATCAAATGAATCAAATGAATCAAATGAATCAAATGAATCAAATGAATCAAATGAATCAAATGAATCAAATGAATCAAATGAATCAAATGAATCAAATGAATCAAATGAATCAAATGAATCAAATGAATCAAATGAATCAAATGAATCAAATGAATCAAATGAATCAAATGAATCAAATGAATCAAATGAATCAAATGAATCAAATGAATCAAATGAATCAAATGAATCAAATGAATCAAATGAATCAAATGAATCAAATGAATCAAATGAATCAAATGAATCAAATGAATCAAATGAATTAAATGAATCAAATGAATTAAATGAATCAAATGAATCAAATGAATCAAATGAATCAAATGAATCAAATGAATCAAATGAATTAAATGAATCAAATGAATCAAATGAATCAAATGAATCAAATGAATCAAATGAATCAAATGAATCAAATGAATCAAATGAATCAAATGAATTAAATGAATCAAATGAATTAAATGAATCAAATGAATCAAATGAATCAAATGAATCAAATGAATCAAATGAATCAAATGAATCCAATGAATCAAATGAATCAAATGAATCAAATGAATCAAATGAATCAAATGAATCAAATGAATCAAATGAATCAAATGAATCAAATGAATCAAATGAATCAAATGAATCAAATGAATCAAATGAATCAAATGAATCAAATGAATCAAATGAATCAAATGAATCAAATGAATCAAATGAATCAAATGAATCAAATGAATCAAATGAATCAAATGAATCAAATGAATCAAATGAATCAAATGAATCAAATGAATCAAATGAATCAAATGAATCAAATGAATCAAATGAATCAAATGAATCAAATGAATCAAATGAATCAAATGAATCAAATGAATCAAATGAATCAAATGAATCAAATGAATCAAATGAATCAAATGAATCAAATGAATCAAATGAATCAAATGAATCAAATGAATCAAATGAATCAAATGAATCAAATGAATCAAATGAATCAAATGAATCAAATGAATCAAATGAATCAAATGAATCAAATGAATCAAATGAATCAAATGAATCAAATGAATCAAATGAATCAAATGAATCAAATGAATCAAATGAATCAAATGAATCAAATGAATCAAATGAATCAAATGAATCAAATGAATCAAATGAATCAAATGAATCAAATGAATCAAATGAATCAAATGAATCAAATGAATCAAATGAATCAAATGAATCAAATGAATCAAATGGATCAAATGAATCAAATGAATCAAATGAATCAAATGAATCAAATGAATCAAATGAATCAAATGAATCAAATGAATCAAATGAATCAAATGAATCAAATGAATCAAATGAATCAAATGAATCAAATGAATCAAATGAATCAAATGAATCAAATGAATCAAATGAATCAAATGAATCAAATGAATCAAATGAATCAAATGAATCAAATGAATCAAATGAATCGAATGAATCAAATTAATCAAATTAATCAAATTAATCAAATTAATCAAATTAATCAAATTAATCAAATTAATCAAATGAATCAAATGAATCAAATGAATCAAATGAATCAAATGAATCAAATGAATCAAATGAATCAAATGAATCAAATGAATCAAATGAATCAAATGAATCAAATGAATCAAATGAATTAAATGAATCAAATGAATTAAATGAATCAAATGAATCAAATGAATCAAATGAATCAAATGAATCAAATGAATCAAATGAATCAAATGAATCAAATGAATCAAATGAATCAAATGAATCAAATGAATCAAATGAATCAAATGAATCAAATGAATCAAATGAATCAAATGAATCAAATGAATCAAATGAATCAAATGAATCAAATGAATCAAATGAATCAAATGAATCAAATGAATCAAATGAATCAAATGAATCAAATGAATCAAATGAATCAAATGAATCAAATGAATCAAATGAATCAAATGAATCAAATGAATCAAATGAATCAAATGAATCAAATGAATCAAATGAATCAAATGAATCAAATGAATCAAATGAATCAAATGAATCAAATGAATCAAATGAATCAAATGAATCAAATGAATCAAATGAATCAAATGAATCAAATGAATCAAATGAATCAAATGAATCAAATGAATCAAATGAATCAAATGAATCAAATGAATCAAATGAATCAAATGAATCAAATGAATCAAATGAATCAAATGAATCAAATGAATCAAATGAATCAAATGAATCAAATGAATCAAATGAATCAAATGAATCAAATGAATCAAATGAATCAAATGAATCAAATGAATCAAATGAATCAAATGAATCAAATGAATCAAATGAATCAAATGGATCAAATGAATCAAATGAATCAAATGAATCAAATGAATCAAATGAATCAAATGAATCAAATGAATCAAATGAATCAAATGAATCAAATGAATCAAATGAATCAAATGAATCAAATGAATCAAATGAATCAAATGAATCAAATGAATCAAATGAATCAAATGAATCGAATGAATCAAATTAATCAAATTAATCAAATTAATCAAATTAATCAAATTAATCAAATTAATCAAATTAATCAAATTAATCAAATTAATCAAATGAATCAAATTAATCAAATGAATCAAATTAATCAAATTAATCAAATTAATCAAATTAATAAAGTTAATCAAATTAATCAAATTAATCAAATCAATCAAATTAATCAAATTAATCAAATTAATCAAGTTAATCAAATTAATCAAATTAATCAAATTAATCAAATTAATCAAATTAATCAAATTAATCAAATTAATCAAATTTATCAAATTAATCAAATTAATCAAATTAATCAAATTAATCAAATTAGTCAAATTAATCAAATTAATCAAAATAATCAAATTAATCAAATTAATCAAATTAATCAAATTAATCAAATTAATCAAATTAATCAAATTAATAAAGTTAATCAAATTAATCAAATTAATCAAATCAATCAAATTAATCAAATTAATCAAATTAATCAAGTTAATCAAATTAATCAAATTAATCAAATTAATCAAATTAATCAAATTAATCAAATTAATCAAATTAATCAAATTAATCAAATGAATCAAATTAATCAAATGAATCAAATGAATCAAATGAATCAAATGAATCAAATGAATCAAATGAATCAAATGAATCAAATGAATCAAATGAATCAAATGAATCAAATGAATCAAATGAATCAAATGAATCAAATGAATCAAATGAATCAAATGAATCAAATGAATCAAATGAATCAAATGAATCAAATGAATCAAATGAATCACATGAATCAAATGAATCAAATGAATCAAATGGATCAAATGAATCAAATGGATCAAATGAATCAAATGAATCAAATGAATCAAATGAATCAAATGAATCAAATGAATCAAATGAATCAAATGAATCAAATGAATCAAATGAATCAAATGAATCAAATGAATCAAATGAATCAAATGAATCAAATGAATCAAATGAATCAAATTAATCAAATTAATCAAATTAATCAAATTAATAAAGTTAATCAAATTAATCAAATTAATCAAATCAATCAAATTAATCAAATTAATCAAGTTAATCAAATTAATCAAATTAATCAAATTAATCAAATTAATCAAATTAATCAAATTAATCAAATTAATCAAATTAATCAAATTAATCAAATTAATCAAATTAATCAAATTAGTCAAATTAATCAAATTAATCAAATTAATCAAATTAATCAAATTAATCAAATTAATCAAATTAATCAAATTAATCAAATTAATCAAATTAATAAAATAAGAATCAAATTAATCAAATGAATCAAATGAATCAAATGAATCAAATGAATCAAATGAATCAAATGAATCAAATGAATCAAATGAATCAAATGAATCAAATGAATCAAATGAATCAAATGAATCAAATGAATCAAATGAATCAAATGAATCAAATGAATCAAATGAATCAAATGAATCAAATGAATCAAATGAATCAAATGAATCAAATGAATCAAATGAATCAAATGAATCAAATGAATCAAATGAATCAAATGAATCAAATGAATCAAATGAATCAAATGAATCAAATGAATCAAATGAATCGAATGAATCAAATGAATCAAATTAATCAAATTAATCAAATTAATCAAATGAATCAAATGAATCAAATGAATCAAATGAATCAAATGAATCAAATGAATCAAATGAATCAAATGAATCAAATGAATCAAATGAATCAAATGAATCAAATGAATCAAATTAATCAAATTAATCAAATTAATCAAATTAATAAAGTTAATCAAATTAATCAAATTAATCAAATCAATCAAATTAATCAAATTAATCAAATTAATCAAATTAATCAAATTAATCAAATTAATCAAATTAATCAAATTAATCAAATTAATCAAATTAATCAAATTAATCAAATTAATCAAATTAATCAAATTAATCAAATTAATCAAATTAGTCAAATTAATCAAATTAATCAAATTAATCAAATGAATCAAATGAATCAAATTAATCAAATTAATCAAATTAATCAAATTAATCAAATTAATCAAATTAATCAAATTAATCAAATTAAGCAAATTAAGCAAATTAAGCAAATGAATCAAATGAATCAAATGAATCAAATGAATCAAATGAATCAAATGAATCAAATGAATCAAATGAATCAAATGAATCAAATGAATCAAATGAATCAAATGAATCAAATGAATCAAATGAATCAAATGAATCAAATGAATCAAATGAATCAAATGAATCAAATGAATCAAATGAATCAAATGAATCAAATGAATCAAATGAATCAAATGAATCAAATGAATCAAATGAATCAAATGAATCAAATGAATCAAATGAATCAAATGAATCAAATGAATCAAATGAATCAAATGAATCAAATGAATCAAATGAATCAAATGAATCAAATGAATCAAATGAATCAAATGAATCAAATGAATCAAATGAATCAAATGAATCAAATGAATCAAATGAATCAAATGAATCAAATGAATCAAATGAATCAAATGAATCAAATGAATCAAATGAATCAAATGAATCAAATGAATCAAATGAATCAGATGAATCAAATGAATCAAATGAATCAAATGAATCAAATGAATCAAATGAATCAAATGAATCAAATGAATCAAATGAATCAAATGAATCAAATGAATCAAATGAATCAAATGAATCAAATGAATCAAATGAATCAAATGAATCAAATGAATCAAATGAATCAAATGAATCAAATGAATCAAATGAATCAAATGAATCAAATGAATCAAATGAATCAAATGAATCAAATGAATCAAATGAATCAAATGAATCAAATGAATCAAATGAATTAAATGAATCAAATGAATTAAATGAATCAAAAGAATCAAATGAATCAAATGAATCAAATGAATCAAATGAATCAAATGAATCAAATGAATCAAATGAATCAAATGAATCAAATGAATCAAATGAATCAAATGAATCAAATGAATCAAATGAATCAAATGAATCAAATGAATCAAATGAATCAAATGAATCAAATGAATCAAATGAATCAAATGAATCAAATGAATCAAATGAATCAAATGAATCAAATGAATCAAATGAATCAAATGAATCAAATGAATCAAATGAATCAAATGAATCAAATGAATCAAATGAATCAAATGAATCAAATGAATCAAATGAATCAAATGAATCAAATGAATCAAATGAATCAAATGAATCAAATGAATCAAATGAATCAAATGAATCAAATGAATCAAATGAATCAAATGAATCAAATGAATCAAATGAATCAAATGAATCAAATGAATCAAATGGATCAAATGGATCAAATGAATCAAATGAATCAAATGAATCAAATGAATCAAATGAATCAAATGAATCAAATGAATCAAATGAATCAAATGAATCAAATGAATCAAATGAATCAAATGAATCAAATGAATCAAATGAATCAAATGAATCAAATGAATCAAATGAATCAAATGAATCAAATGAATCAAATGAATCAAATGAATCAAATGAATCAAATGAATCAAATGAATCAAATGAATCAAATGAATCAAATGAATCAAATGAATCAAATGAATCAAATGAATCAAATGAATCAAATGAATCAAATGAATCAAATGAATCAAATGAATCAAATGAATCAAATGAATCAAATGAATCAAATTAATCAAATTAATCAAATGAATCAAATGAATCAAATGAATCAAATGAATCAAATGAATCAAATGAATCAAATGAATCAAATGAATCAAATGAATCAAATTAATCAAATTAATCAAATTAATCAAATTAATCAAATTAATCAAATTAATAAAGTTAATCAAATTAATCAAATTAATCAAATCAATCAAATTAATCAAATTAATCAAATTAATCAAATTAATCAAATTAATCAAATTAATCAAATTAATCAAATTAGTCAAATTAATCAAATTAATCAAATTAATCAAATTAATCAAATTAATCAAATTAATCAAATTAATCAAATTAATCAAATTAATCAAATGAATCAAATGAATCAAATGAATCAAATGAATCAAATGAATCAAATGAATCAAATGAATCAAATGAATCAAATGAATCAAATGAATCAAATGAATCAAATGAATCAAATGAATCAAATGAATCAAATGAATCAAATGAATCAAATGAATCAAATGAATCAAATGAATCAAATGAATCAAATGAATCAAATGAATCAAATGAATCAAATGAATCAAATGAATCAAATGAATCAAATGAATCAAATGAATCAAATGAATCAAATGAATCAAATGAATCACATGAATCACATGAATCACATGAATCAAATGAATCAAATGAATCAAATGAATCAAATGAATCAAATGAATCAAATGAATCAAATGAATCAAATGAATCAAATGAATCAAATGAATCAAATGAATCAAATGAATCAAATGAATCAAATGAATCAAATGAATCAAATGAATCAAATGAATTACACGAATCAAACGAATCATATGAATCAAATGAATCAAATGAACCAAATGAATCAAATGAATCAAATGAATCAAATGAATCAAATGAATCAAATGAATCAAATGAATCAAATGAATCAAATGAATCAAATGAATCAAATGAATCAAATGAATCAAATGAATCAAATGGATCAAATGGATCAAATGAATCAAATGAATCAAATGAATCAAATGAATCAAATGAATCAAATGAATCAAATGAATCAAATGAATCAAATGAATCAAATGAATCAAATGAATCCAATGAATCAAATGAATCAAACGAATCAAATGAAGCAAATGAAGCAAATGAATCAAATGAATCAAATGAATCAAATGAATCAGGTGAATCAAATGAATCAAATGAATCAAATGAATCAAATGAATCAAATGAATCAAATGAATTAAATGAATCAAATGAATCAAATGAATCAAATGAATCAAATGAATCAAATGAATCAAATGAATCAAATGAATCAGGTGAATCAAATGAATCAAATGAATCAAATGAATCAGATGAATCAGATGAATCAAATGAATCAAATGAATTACACGAATCAAACGAATCATATGAATCAAATGAATCAAATGAACCAAATGAATCAAATGAATCACATGAATCACATGAATAACAAGAATCAAATGAATCAAATTAATGAAATGCATCAAATTAATAAAAAGAATGGATGAACAAAATGAATAAAGTAAAAAATAAATGAAATGCATAAATAAAACAAACGAATCAAATAAACAAAATGAGCTGAAGTGATAAAATGAATAAAAGAAGAAAATTAGCAGAATTAAATGCATTGATTAAAATGTAAAATGGAAGAATGGTAAAAGGTTATAAATTAATATAAAGAAATAAATTGAATCAAATAAACTATTTGGAAGAAAAAATTGAAACTGAAAAAGTAGTCAGATTATTAAAATGAAGAAACTGAACAAAATGATTAAACTGGAAAAAATGTATAAAATGAATACAATGAAAACAATGAATAAAATAAGTTAAATGAGTTATGAGTAAAATGCACAAAAAGAATAAACTGATCAGAGTGAATCCAAAGAATGAAACGAATAAAATAAGTAAAATGAACGCAGATGAACAAAACGAATAAAAAGAGGCGGAATGAAATAATTAATTAAAATGAAGTGGTCATATATTTGAAGCTAAAAACATTTTTGAATTAAGACAATGAATAAACGGGATTGTACGAATTTGAGAACCATTGCATTAAAAAGTTTTGAAATGTTTTTGAAAATCCCATCTTCTGAGAAAAGGCTAATAAATATGCAATGGACTTTCTAGGGCTTCCATCTTTTTTTGGTTTTATACTTTTTGTTTTCATGCTTCTATACATGACGAATTCGAAGTTTACTTTATGGTCACATATTCCCGAAAAAAAAGATTTATGTACAGAATAGAATTTACTGGTCCAGTATTTTAACGCGCAATTGAATATAGTAAAGTGAGACAAGGTCACATGTGCTTTCAAGCCCCTTGAACAAAGAACGACAGGGAGAATGCGATTCGTGAATGAGACAGGTAGATATTTCAAATTTTTTATTTGCATTGAAGTAAATAGTGTGAAATGTCTAGGCCAAGTCGATAGCATAAAAGCCATGCATTCAGTTGATTGCAATGCAGTCTCTTTCAATTCATCCTTATAGCTTTTATATTGTTTCGTTCGGAATTATCGTGCAGGAAATATGGATAAATAAGTCCTATACAGACCAATACTGTGAAAAATGAATGGTTCAAACTACTCAGTATATCCAGATAGGGACGACGATAAGTTAGAAGACATATTGTAGTTGCATCCCCCATCGAGAGTGGGTACTTTGGGAGACTTCTTTTCCTGGATCTGATTTGTGGATATCTTTGGTCTTTGATCCGTTATTTTTCATCAAAGTTCGTACCAATACAATGAATGTGCAGCTGATACAACTCATGGTTCATTCGCCTGCGCAACGTTCCGTCTTCCATCTGCACCACCTTTCGTTCGAAAACTCCAAGGGTGCGTTGGTCCTCCACGAGCATAGTCCAGGTCTCGTGGCCGTAGAGGACCACCGATCTAATCAGCGTCTTGTAGATAATCAACTTCGTGCGGCGGCGAATTTTGTTCGACCGGAGCGTCCTCCGGAGTCCAAAGTAGGCACGATTTC